>NW_022436987.1:19803862-20201605 GCF_009761245.1 Sapajus apella | reverse complement strand
TTAGCTGTGTATTCTGAAAATGTTGTGCTCTCTCCAAAAAAAAACTACTTTTGTTGTCACTTTTTGTCCCCAGGTGAAACGGGAGTCTTTTTCTGACAGCATGGGTCACACATGAGCCCTTCAGTTTCCACCTGTCTGCCTCTGAGGATGCAATGAGAACATGAAGCACTTTCGGCTGTTTCCAGACACACGGGTAGGCTTCCTACAGTGCAGAGCTTCATTCTTGGGATGTTGTCCTTGTCATCATGAGCCATGTCTCACCGAATTAATCACATTTTATATGCAAGCATGTTGTCTGTTTGATTGTGCTGTTGTTTTTAATCAGAACAGTATTGAGAATGTTTTCACTTGATAGCTATGAATAATTTTCTTCTACGTAGTAACTTGTGGGCTTGAGGAGGAGGCTGTGTTGTATCAGAAGGTGGGAGAATGGACCTGTGAATTAGAGAAAGGTGTGTCTTTGTTTGGAGCATGGATGGATTCAAAGCTCTCCTCCTTCTAGTTAGTATTTGGCTGGACACTACAAGTTGTGTGTGAAGCCTGTGTGTGTGAGTTCGTGTGTGTTTGTGTGTGTGGGTGTGTGGGTGGGTGTGGGTGTGTCTGTGTTTCTGTCTCCAGACCTGAGCAGCAGATGCTTCTTCCTGTGGTAGCATGTTTCTCAGAACCTTGGATAACTCCCATCCCTCCTGAAAATGCAATAAATGTATGTTTTAAGACATTTATCTCTTTTTTTCCCATTTATTTTATTGCCTTTTAGGTTTTGGGGTACATGTGAAAAACATGCAAGATTGTTGCATATGTATACATGTGGCAGTGTGATTTCCTTCCTTCCTCCCCGTCATCTACATATGGCTTCTCTCCCCTTGCTGTCTCTCCCAAGCTCCCCAACCCCCACTCTTTCTCCGCTATTCCCCCCCAACTGACCCCAGTGTGTAGTGCTCCCCTCCCTGTGACCATGTGTTCTCATTGTTCAACACCCACCTATGAGTGAGTACATGCAGTGTTTGATCTTCTGCTCTTCTGTCAGTTTGCTGAGAATGATGGTTTCCAGGTTCATCCATGTCTCTACAAAGGACATAAACTCATCATTTTTGATGGCTGCATAATATTCTATTGTTTATATATGCCACATTTTCCCTATCCAGTCTATCATCAATGGGCATTTTGGTTGGTTCCAGGTCTTTGCTATTGTAAACAGTGCTGCAATGAACATTCGTGTGCATGTGTCCTTATAATAGAATGATTTATAATCCTTTGGATATATACCCAGTAATGGGATTGCTGGGTCAAATGGAATTTCTGTTTCTAGGTCCTTGAGGAATCGCCACACTGTCTTCCATAATGGTTGAAATAATTTACACTCCCACCAACAGTGTAAAAGTGTTCCTATTTCCCCACATCCTCTCCAGCATCTGTTGTCTCCAGATTTTTTAACGATCGCCATTCTGACTGGCATGAGATGGTATCTCAATGTTGTTTTGATTTGCATTTCTCTGATGACCAGTGATGATGAGCATTTTTTCATATGTTTGTTGGCCTCATGTATGTCTTCTTTTGTAAAGTATCTGTTCATATCCTTTGCCCACTTTTGAGTGGGATTGTTTGTTTATTTCTTGTAAATCTGTTTTAGTTCTTTGTAAATTCTGGATATCAGCCCTTTGTCTGATGGGTAAACTGCAAAAATTTTTTCCCAATCTCTTGGTTGCCGATTCACTCTAATGACTATTTCTTTTGCTGTGCAGAAACTGTGGAGTTTGATTAAGTCCCATTTGTCTATTTTGGCTTTTGTTGTCAATGCTTTTGGTGTTTTGGTCATGAAGTCCTTGCCTATGCCTATGTCCTGAATGGTTTTGCCTAGGTTTTCTTCTAGGGTTTTTATGGTGTTAGGTCTTATGTTTAAGCCTTTAATCCATCTGGAGTTAATTTTAGTGTAAGGTGTCTGGAAGGGGTCCAGTTTCTGCTTTCTGCACATGGCTAGCCCATTTTCCCAACACCATTTATTAAACAGGGAATCCTTTCCCCATTGCTTTTGTCTGGTTTGTAAAAGATCAGATGGTTGTAGATATGTTGTGTTGCATCCGAGACCTCTGTTCTGTTCCATTGGTCTATATCTCTGTTTTGCTACCAGTACCATGCTGTTTTGATTATTGTAGCCTTGTAGTATAGTTTGAAGTCCAGTAGTGTGATGCCTCCCGCTTTGTTCTTTTCTTAAAATTGATTTGGCTATGTGGGCTCTCTTTTGGTTCAATATGAAATTTAAGGTGGTGTTTTCCAGTTCTGCGAAGAAGGTCATTGGTAGCTTGATGGGGATAGCATTGAATCTGTAAATTACTTTTGGCAGTATGGCCATTTTCACGATATTGATTCTTCCTAACCATGAACATGGAATGTTTCTCCATCTGTTTGTATCCTCTCTTATTTCGTTGAGCAGTGGCTTGTAGTTCTCCTTGAAGAGGTCCTTTACGTTCCTTGTTAGTTGTGTTCCTAGGTATTTTATTCTCTTTGTGGCAATTGTGAAAGGAAGTTTTTTCTTCATTTGGCTCTCTTTAAGTCTGTTATTGGTGTATAGGAATGCATGTGATTTTTGCACATTGATTTTGTATCCTGAGACTTTGCTGAAGTTGCTTATCAGTTTCACGAGATTTGGGGCTGAGACGATGGGGTTTTCTAGATGTACAATCCTGTCGTCTGCAGATGCAGACAGTTTTACTTCCTGCTTTCTTATTTGAATGCCCTTTATTTCTTTTTCTTGCCTGATTGCTCTGGCTAGAACTTCTAGTACTATATTGAATAGGAGTGGTGAGAGAGGGCATCCTTAACTAGTGCCACATTTCAATGGGAATGGTTCCAGTGTTTGCCCATTCAGTATGATATTGGCTGTTGGTTTGTCGTAAATAGCTTTTATTATTTTGAGATACATTCCGTCAATACCTAGCTTATTGAGGGTTTTTAGCATAACAGGCTGTTGAATTTTGTCAAAGGCCTTCTCTGCATCAATTGAGATAATTATGTGGTTTTTGTCTTTGGTTCTGTTTATGTGGTGAATTACGTTTATAGACTTGCCTATATTGAACCAGCCTTGCATCCCCGGGATGAAGCCTACTTGATCATGGTGGATAAGCTTTTTGATGTGCTGTTGCAACCGGCTTGTCAGTATTTTATTGAAGATTTTTGCATCTATGTTCATCATGGATATTGGCCTGAAGTTTTCTTTTCTTGTTGAGTCTCTGCCGGGTATTGGAATCAGGATGATGTTGGTCTCATAAAATGATTTGGGAAGAATTCCCTTTTTTTGTATTGTTAGGAGTAGTTTCAGAAGGAATGGTACCAGCTCCTCTTTGTATGTCTTGTAGACTTCGGCTGTGAACCTGTCTGGACCTGGGCTTTTATTGGGTGGTAAGCTCTTAATTGCTGCCTCAACTTCAGACCTTGTTATGGGTCTGTTCAGGGTTTCGGCTTCTTCCTGGTTTAGGCTTGGGAGGAGGCAAGTGTCCAGGAATTTATCCATTTCTTCCAGGTTTATTAGTTTATGTGCATAGAGTTGTTTGTAATAATCTCTGATGATGGTTTGAATTTCTGTGGAATCTGTGGTGAGATCTCCTTTATCGTTTTTTATTGCATCAATTTGGTTATTCTCTCTTTTCTTTTTTATTAATCTGGCTAGTGGTCTATTTTGTTGATCTTTTCAAAAAAACAGCTTCTGGATTTATTGATTTTTTGAAGGGATTTTGTGTCTCTATCTCCTTCAGTTCTGCTCTGATCTTAGCTATTTCTTGTCTTCTGCTAGACTTTGAGGTTTTTTGATCTTGCTCCTATAGCTCTTTCAGTTTTGACGATAGGGTGTCAATTTTTTATCTCTCCTTTCTTCTCATGTGGGCACTTATTGCTATATATTTACCTCTAGAGACTGCTTTAAATGTGTCCCAGAGATTCTGGTAAGTTGTGTCTTCATTCTCGTTGGTTTTGAAGAACATCTTTATTTCTTTCTTCATTTCATTGTTTATCCAGTCAACATTCAAGAACAAGTTGTTCAGTTTCCATGAAGCTGTGTGGTTCTGGGTTAGTTTTTGAATTCTGAGTTCTAACTTGATTGCACTGTGATCTGAGAGACTGTTTGTTATGATTTCCCTTCTTTTGCATTTGCTGAGGAGTGATTTACTCCCAATTATGTGGTCAATTTTAGAGTAGGTGTGATGTGGTGCTGAGAAGAATGTATATTCTCTGGATTGGGGGTGGAGAGTTCTGTAAATGTCTATTAGGTTTGCTTGGTCCAGGTCTGAGTTCAAGTCCTGGATATCCTTGTTAATTTTCTGTCTTGTTGATCTGTCTAATATTGACAATGGTGTGTTAAAGTCTCCCACTATAATTGTTTGGGAGTCTGAGTCTCTTTGTAAGTCATTAAGAACTTTCCTTATGTATCTAGGTGCTCCTATATTGGGTGTGTACATATTTAGGATTGTTAGCTTTTCTTGTTGCATTGATCCTTATATCATTATGTAATGTCCTTCTTTGTCTCTTTTGATCTTTGTTGCTTTAAAGTCTAATTTATCAGAGATGAGAATTGCAACTCCTGCCCTTTTTTGCTCTCCATTTGCTTGGTAAATCTTCCTCCATCCCTTTAGTTTGAGCCTTTGTGTATCCTTGCATGTGAGAAGGGTTTCCTGGATACAGCATACTGATGGGTTTTGGCTTTTTATCCAGTTTGCCAGTCTGTGTCTTTTGATTGGGGCATTTAGTCCATTTAGGGTTAATATTGTTATGTGTGAATTTGATACTGCCATTTTAGTGCAGCTGGCTGTTTTGCCCATTGCTTGATGCAGATTCTTCATTGTGTTGATTTTCTTTACCATTTGGCATATTTTTGGAGTGGCTGGTACTGGTTGTTCCTTTATATGTGTAGAGCCTGTTTCAGGAGCTCTTGTAAAGCTGGCCTGGTGGTGACGAAATCTCTGAGTACTTGCATGTTCACAAAGAATTTTATTTTTCCTTCACTTATGAAGGTTAGTTTTGTTGGATAGGAGATTCTGGGTTGAAAGTTCTTTTCTTTAAGGATGTGGAATATTGGCCCCCACTCTATTCTGGCTTGTAGGGTTTCTGCTGAGAGATCTGCTGTGAGTCTGATGGGCTTCCCTTTGTGGATAACCCGACCTTTCTCTCTGGCTGCCCTTAGTATTTTTTTCCTTCATTTCAACCCTGGTGAATCTGACAATTATGTGCCTTGGGGTTGCTCTTCTTGACGAATATCTTTGTGGTGTTCTCTGTATTTCCTGGACTTGAATATTGGCCTGCCCTGCTAGGTTGGGGAAGTTTTCCTGGATAATATCCTGTTGAGTATTTTCCAGCTTGGATTCATTCTCTTCGTCGTATTCAGGTACGCCTATCAAACATAGGTTAGGTCTTTTCACATAATCCCACATTTCTGGGAGACTTTGTTCATTCCTTTTTACCCTTTTTTCTCTATTCTTGCCTCCCCATTTTATTTCATTGAGTTGATCTTTGACCTCTGATATTCTTTCTTCTGCTTGGTCAATTCGGCTGTTGATTCTTCTGCATGCTTCGCGAAGTTTTCGTGTTGTGTTTTTCAGCTCCATCAATTCACTTATATTCCTTTCTATTTTGTCCATTCTCGTTAGCATTTCGTCAAATCTTTTTTCAAGGTTCTTAGTTTCTTTGCATTGGGTTAGAACATGTTTTTTAAGTTCACAGAAGTTTCTTACTACCCACCTTCTGAAGTCTGATTCTGTCATTTCATCACACATGTTCTCCATCCAACCTTGTTCTCTTGCTGGTGAGGAGTTGTGATCCCTTGTAGGAGGAGAGGTGTTCTGGTTTTGGGTGTTTTCATCCTTTTTGCGCTGATTTCTTCCCATCTTTATGGATTTATCCACCTGTCATCTTTGTAGTTGCTGGCCTTCAGATTGGGTCTCTGAGTGGACGTTCTGTTTGTTGATGATGAGGTTATTTCTGTTTCTTGGTTTTCCTTCTGACAGTTTGGCCCCTCTACTGTAGGTCTGCTGAGGTCCAGTCCAGGCCCTGCTTGCTTGGGGATCACCTGCAGCAGCTGCTGAACAGTAAGGGTTGTTACCAGTTTTCTTCTGCTGCTATCTTTGTCCCAGAAGGATAACCTGCCAAGCGTCAATCTGATCTGTCCTTTATGAGGTGGCTCTTTGGATATACAGAGGACAGGGGGCTGCTTGGGGAGATGGTTTCTTCTTTATAGGAGCTCAAATGCTGAGCTGTGAGCTCAGTTGTTCATTCAGAGCTGCTGGGCAAGTACGTTTAGGTCTGCTGCAGCAGAACTCATAAACCGCTTTTTGTTCCCAGGCACTCTGCCCCAGGGATTTAGGGCTTTATGAGTTTCCGTTATGATGCTGCTTTCTTTTTTTTCCCTTCAGAGCTGCCCTGCCCAACAAGGAGGCTGCCTAGTCACTGTCTGCCTGTAGAGGCTTTGCTGAGCTGCAGTGAGCTCCACCCAGCTGCTGAGTGAACTTCCCTGTAGTCCTGTTTATATGGGTGTAGTTAGAACTGCCTTGGCAATGGTGGCCCACCTCTGTTGGGGCGGAGTCTCTCTGTAGTGGCGGGTTGCCTTGACAACGGCAGGCTGCCTCAGCAATGGCGGGTTTCCATGGCAATAGCGGGCTGCCCCAGCATTGCCTGACTACCTCCGTAGTGGTGGGCTGCCTCAGTAATGGTGGACGCCCCTCCCCCACAGAGCTGGACCATCCCAGGTTCAGCTGCACTTGCTGTGAAACTCTAAATCCAGAGAGTTTCTGATTGCTGTTCTTTTGTGGGGGTGGGGCCAGCCAAGCCTGATCGCCTGGCTCCCTGCCTCAGAGCCTTTTTTTTTTTTTAAGTTGGTGTTCCAGTTGCCTTTGAAGAGGCACCGGGGGGTCTGTGTGTTTTCCCCTGCCGCAAGTCACTGCACTGGCTTAAACAGCGGCACTGAGATTCGTGGCACTTTTTTTTGCCCTGGAATCTACTGTCCTGGTTCCCTGCTCAGTCCCCTTTTTAAACAGATGAATGGGCGACTTCCCATGGCTCCAATTGCCAGCCAAAAGGGCACCCGGACTGGTGTATTTTGTACGGAGAACCGCTGCTCTGGGGCGCCGACAAAGCAGCCACGCGGGGCACAGCCACGCTGGCCAAAACAGCCGTGCTGGCAACCTGTGCAGCTCCTCCGCCTGGGAATTTCCTAGTCTGTGGGCAATAAAATTGTGGCGTCCACTCACCCTCTACACTTTCACTGGGAGCTGCAATCCTGAGCTGTTCCTAAACAGCCATCTTGGGTTGATTCCCTGTATGCTGTGTTTTATTTATTCAGTCTTTAAAGTACATTTATATCTTCCTCTCCTTTTCTACTTCCATGCCTACTTTTTCTTATATATAGTAGGAATTTCTGGTAGTTTGGTTTGAAATTTTTATCTTTGATTCATGTGTGTGTGCGTGTGTGTGTACGCTAAGTAAGCATAGAACACACAAATTGTCAGATAATTTTAAGTAAGTAATACTTTTTTAAAAAACAAATTATTTTCTGACAGCATAAACCACTGGGATAATTCTAGACTTACTTGGGCAGTAGGTAATTATTCAAGAATGTGAGGATATAGTTTAAGGACCAGTTAAATACAACACAGCATATGCCATCAAATTCATATTCATAGATTATCCAAATCCTGAAATGTCTGTTAAAAAAAAAAAGGCTGTCAATTACAAACGACATATGAAAGGAGGCCAAAAAATTGGATATTAAAACATAATAATCAGGGCTAGGGATAAAAAGTATCAGGATGACAACAGCTCTATATTCTTTAACTGACAATTATTTAAATGGAGGTATCTGTCCACCTAGAAACTTACAGTCTTATTTCATAGAGAATGGACACAAACATTGAAGAAAGAGAGAAAAATCAAATTTTGAATCTCTTTGCCACTTACAAAATATTTTGACTCTGGGCATTTTTCTAACTCTCATAATCTTAGTGTTCTCATCTGTAAAATGGGTTTATCTTATGATTTGTCATAAGGCTAAGTGGCTTTGAGTATGTAATGATCTACTTGGAATTCACAATAAGAAGAGCTCAATATATCCCAATTCTCTTTATTGCTCCCCATTTTACTGTTGTGATTTAAAATTATCAGAGTGTTTGTGTTTGATTTTATAACACCTCTGTGTATGGTTTCTTAATTTCTTTCTGATGAAGAAACTAGACTCCAGAGGTATTTACATGATGTTATTTGTGGGAAATTACAAAAATAAGAGCTAATATTTATTAAGCACCCATGCCAGGCACTAGAATAAATCTTTTGTGTACCACAATCCTATGTGTTATATGTTTCTAATTTAACGAGCACCCAAACTGAGACTTGGAAGAAAATGTAAGTGAATTTCCAATATGATATTACCAATATCAAGTACAGCTAACAGAATCTGAGAATTATATGATGTCCCCTTTCCCCAAGTTAAAAGTGTTTTTGCTATTAATACTAATGACAATAACTCTATATCTGTACAGAACGTTTACCAAGTGTTTTTATGTAAGATGCATTTTATTCCTACATTATTGTGTGGTGTGCATAACATATTATTATATGGCTTGGGTTATTATAAAATTTTATATTTAACAAATAAGGAAATAGTGATCCAAACAAGTAAAGCCATTGTCCAAGATCATTGACTAGCTGAGACAAAGCTTATATAAGTTAGAGCGGGTTTCATACCATTGCTGAGAGCCAGTTATATACATTGCTTCTCAAATCTACATTTAGTGATGGCATTTAGGAAGCTTTAAATCAGCTGTAGTAGGAATATTTACATCAGGGAAATTTTCAAATACTGCAGATAAGTGTTTCCTCTCTCCCAGTAGCTGGCTTCTCAGCACACTCACCATGGACATTGACAAAGCCACCTGAGAAAGGCAATATGAATAAACCAACATAAGGCAGAGAGAATGATTTCTTTCCAGTGCACTATGGTTTTTTTCTGATTCTTCTTCTTTTTAATTGTGGAAAGAATACTTAACATAAGATGAGATCTTGGGAGGCTATGGCGGGTGGATTGCCTGAAGTCAGGAATTCGAGACCAGTCTCACCAACATGGTGAAACCCTGTCTCTACAAAAAATACAAAAAAAAAAAAAAAATCAGCCAGGCGTGGTGGCATGAGCCTGTAATCTCAGCTACTCCAGAGGCTGAGGCAGGGGAATTGCTTGAACCAGAGAGGTGAAGGTTGCAGTGAGCCGAGATTGCACCACTGCACTCTAGCCTGGGTGACAGAGCGAGACACCATTCAAAAAAAAAATGAGATCTCTCATGACAAATTTTTAAGGACACACTATATTTTTGTTGACTACTATAGGTACAATATTACATAGCAGATATCTAGAGTACATTTATTTTGCTTAACTGAAACTTGCAGTATTAGTTTGTTGAAGTTAACCCATGTGTAATTGTGTGTGTGTGTATGTGTGTGTTCATGGTTTAATGTCTATGTACCCATCTACACACACTCCTCACCAGACTGTAAAGTCCAAGAAAATACGAACTATTTTCAACTCATCAACAGATATCAACTTCCTATTTTAGTCCCTAACTCATAGTAGGTATTTAGCAACTGATATAATTATTTATAGATTTAAACTACAATAGTTTTGAATTTCTATACTCACTGACTCCATACTATAATTTCCTTTTTTAACTTTTGGCTCAAATGAAATGAGAATCATAGCTTCTAAAAGAGGTTCTGCGACAATATAAAAGCATCAACTCACAAATCTAGATATTTGGCTGCCTACATTTCCATATCTCTCCAGCAAAGAATTGCCTTCTTATTTTTAAATGGTTTAAAGAAATCATAAGAACGATACATGTTGTGATGTATGAAAATTATATGAAACGCAAATTTCAGTGCCCATAAATAAAGTTTCATTCCAATAGTCACATTCATTTATTTATTGTCTATGGCTGCTTTTACACTATGACAGTATAGTGAAGTTGTTGTGTCAGAGATTGAATAGTCTGTAAAACATAAAATAAGTACTATCTATTTACAGAGAAAGCTTGCTAACTTCTCCTGTAGAACATCATACTTTTATTGAACTGCTTCCAATGTTGATGAGTTTACTTCTGAATGAAGTGTTCCTTCTATGGTGAAACAGCTAAATTGTAATAAACACTTCCCTTATATTGAGAAAAATCTTACCACCTGCACATTTTTATTAAGAAGGCCATAGATTATAGTGGACTGACAGCTTGATCTCTTTAACCAGATTGATTTAGGTGGAATTCTAGCACTGCTCTGCTCCAACTTTGTGTTGGAGCAGAACAAGTTACTTTACCTTTCTGTGTCTCTTAAACCTACACCTTAGAATTGTAAATGTTAAACCAATGTTAATTTTTACATATTAGTTTTTATCATTACGTAACACTTTCTACAGGTAGGTATGCACAATTTTTTTTTCATAGAAACACATAACTGCTACTGAACCAAATGTGGGCCTACCTGCCCAGTGCAGCAAAGCCATACACTGACATTGGGTTTTGCACTGAGAGAAAAGGAGGCATTTATTGCAAGGCATCAAGCAAGGAGAATTGGGTAGCGATTGCTTAAGACTCTAACCCCTCACACTGGCTTAAATGTAATGATGTTTAAATGAGGGGAGGCAGAAGTAATGAGCAAAGTTATAAATCAATGCATGGAGGCTATACATGGTTTTGAACTAAAAATATGGGACATCTGGAAGCAAAACCTCAAAGGTATTAGGAAGATACAAAGATTCTCTGATTTATAATTGTTGAAGAAAGGAACACTTTGTCTAAATACTTGGAGTAGGCAGAAAGAATGTTAAGCTCTGGCTTACTAGTATGACATCCTCCCACTCCCTCAAGAAGAAATTTAGAACATTGGGTCAGCAGATGTCATTTTCCATTTGGAGGGGATCCAGGTCTCTGAAAAACAACTCAGTGACGTTTGTTACTATGTTTTCTTTGGTTTCTACAAGGAAACAAACATTTCTTGTCTCTAACTTCCTTAGGAATTGTTTTAAGTGATTATTACCTTCTTGCTTATCAGACTTCTCATTTACTTTTCAAAGCAACATAGGTGCCTAAACTCTTCCTTGAAGGAAATCAAGATTTTCCTTTATTTCCATGCTTGGCTGGGCCCTGCCGATTTCTCAGTGGGGTCCCTGCATATATTTTTTTCATACTCATGAGGTGTCTTGGATTCTCAAAAACTGGAATTCTTGCCTATTAAAAGTATAACTGTAATGGAGCAAAAGCTTCCATACCACTTGAACCCAGCTTGTACCCAGTAGAGGTTGAAGTTTGACTTTAAAAAATACCCTGAGGATCCCTTCTCCTGAGATGTCTGCCGAGCATATTTTCATGCTTAGAGAATCATTCACTTTCTTCCTGAAACTGAATTTTGCAATTCAAACATTGTCTCATTTCCAAAATGTAAAACCAAGTTCATTCTTCTGCCTTTCCTATTCCTCTTCAGAAATTATAATCATCATATTGAGAGATGGTATCACTTTCAAGGTAAAATTCTTCCTGTCAGGGACCACAATCATTTCCAAGGCGATCCAAGTAATGTGCAGGGACAGAGTTGTTCTATTTTCCTCTTTCTCCCTGGTGTTGGGGGTGGGGTGGTATGGTGAGGGGGAAGTTTTCTGGACAGTGACTATTATAATACTTAAGGAAAGTGAGATGTGAAATAATGTCACCTTGCTTCTTATAGCTATATCTGTTGGCTATCTCAAAAACATTTTGAAAATTAAGAGGACTTTTGCCAAATGAAAAGTACTTTTCAGACCTGTATTGAGTTTAAAACTATTGCTACACTCTAGCATTCCATATCAAAATAAGACTTAGACCCACATAGTTCTTCACATAAAAAGATGGCCCAAAGCAAGGCAGGATAATGTGTAGTTTGAGTGGTAGATGAGCCAGCACTATTTGATGGAAGGCAAAGAGGGAGATACACACAAGTAAACAAAGAATTTAAAAAATATCTTCCAACATAGCCTAAATCAATGTCTGTAATCCTACTGATGCAGGATTTTTTGACTCTGAGTTCATCTAAATCTGGGTTCTTGTCTCTTGATTGGGAAAAATTGGGCATAGGGACACACTGAAGGAAGGTGGAATTTATTAAGCAAAAGGAAAGCTCTCAGCAAAGAGAGGGATCCTGCAAACAGGTTTCCACCTCACAATTAAATACCAGGGCTGCCACACATGAGCTGAAGAGACTAGGATCCTCTTGAGGACAAGGTATGAATTCCTGGTGGCTGCTCCCAGGTCCTCCAGTGCACTCTTAGTCTGAGCCACTCCACATTGATTTATTTCCCTTGCTGCCCATGCCTTAAGGGACAGAATTTTTCACCATGGGCATGTTTAGGCAAGCCCCCTGTGGACAGTGACCTGGACAGGGGAGAGATTCTCTAGGGACTCTTTCCTATTTGCCTAGTCATTTGGCTGTTGCCTGCCTCTCACTACCTTTGCACTTTATTTCTTGACTTATACCACTCCAATTTTGAAATGCAAGTATCTATATTGAAAGATAAGACACATTTACCGATTATTAATCAAACAGCAGAAATCAATCACTGTTCTTTGGCTTGATATAGACTTCTCAGAACTTTGATACTTTGTATCTAATTCTACCCTCAGCTTTTAAATGAATCAGACTCCCCCTTTGCCTGAAATACAGTCAATCCAAATGAGCCAAAGGCAATTTGGTCCTGATCAAGCAATCACTGCTTATTATTGATCCTCATTACACTTATGTCCCCCATCCCCTAACTTACTTTGATTTCACATGAGCTCATTGCCTTTTTTTTTCTCATTTATGGCCATTATGGGAAAATCATTTATACATACATATGAAAAAGATAAGCAACCACTTAATACTCTAAACTTACTCAGCAATAGGAAAACATGAAAATAAAAGAAACCAAGTTCATTGAGACCTAGGTTAGTATTAGCATTCCATAAAGTTGGAAGCACTTTGAGTTTAATAAAATGACATCTAATTCCTTCTTTGTTTTGTGGATGATTTATATAGCACTGATTGTATTTCATCACCTGTGTGACTTTTCCTGTACTTTCTGTATCCTTTTCTCAGCTGTCCAGGTTGCCAGTTTAGTAGTTTCATGAATAGTAATGTGTTCCTCTTATATTTTTGTACATCTGTTCATCTCTTATAGTGCTTGATGCAGAGTAGGTACACAAAACACAAGTTTATTTTTAATCGAAACATGCATACTTGGACTGGGCAAATAGAAGAGAGAATTTCTCATGTTCTAAGTTTCCACTGCTGACAACTGGTAACAGTTTAAGTTCACATGAAGAAGAAGACAGCATTTTCTTTTGAGGCTTCTCACAGTAGGCACATACATGCGAAGCTTTCCCTCTGATTCATGGTAATACCTCATCATTATTCATTCACTGTCAGATTTGACATTCATCCTGTGCTGAAATGTTCACCTGTTTCTCTTGATTAAACAGTTGTCTGAGTGTCTTCTGTCATTTTTCTAGCGGGGATACTTGTTTGAAACAATGAATCCAGAAACTAATTCTCTTCCTCCTCATGTAACTCCACTACTTGGGAGTTTTTGTAGCCATTTGTACTCTTTACAGTCCAACTGCATTTTTCCCTGCTGCTCAGGATTTAGTAGAGAGGAATGCTGTAAAGCAGGTCTTGAACTTCTGTGATGGGTGTTGGCTCATCCTCTCCAGCCTGGAGAAATTGGTTGTTCATAAACTTTCAGAGATGATGATAAAGTTGTTTGTTTGATAGTTTTCATTTATATATTCCTAAACTGTTGTTCTCTAGTGGAACAGAGACATTTTTACAATATGATTGATACAATATTAGGAATATATAGGGAAATTTCAGATTGTGTTTACAGAACAGTGGTTATAAGTAAGCGTTTATATGTCAGAACAACCTGAGTTTGAATCTCGGCCTATCACATACTAAATAGTTTTGTGACTTCAAATCATAAACATGTGGCTTATGCATTCTAAGGTAACCTTGCAAATAAAATGAGGCTAAGTTCTTAAAAAGTGTTTTTAGTATTCACTGGAATTTTTGATGATATTATTAATATTTTAGTTTCATTTTCTATAAAATGAGGATAATGTTTTCTGTCTTAAATATTTGTGATGGTGTTTTATTAATCTTATTTATAATTATTGGCTGGGCACAATTTCTCATGCTTGTAATCCTAGTAGTTTGGGAGGCCAAGGAGGGTGAATTGCTTGAATCCAGGAGTTTGAAATCAGGCTGGGTAACATAGTGAAACCCCGTAAAAATAACAAAAAATTAGTCAAGTGTTGTGGCATGTGCCTGTAGTCACAGCTACTTGGGAGCCTGAGGTGGGAAGATCACGTGAGCCTGGGAGAAAGAGGCTGCAGTGAGCCGAGATAGCACCACTGCACTCCAGCCTGGTGATAAAGCAAGACTCTGTCCCCTCTCTTAAAAAAAAAAATATATATATATATATATATGATTAATATATAAAAACTTGCACATATTTAATGTATACAATTTGATGAAATTGGTTATATGGGTATATCTATGATGTTATCACCACATTCAAGATAACAAATATATCCATCTCCTCTAAAAGTTTTCTTGTGTTTCTTTTAAAAAAAATTTTTGCTGTAACAATGTTTAACATGAGATCTTCCCTCACCACATTTTCAAATGCACAACACTATATTGTTAACCATAAGCACTATATTGTATAACAGATATCTAGAACTTATTCATCTTGTATAACTGTAACTTTCTTTATATTAACTGAATAACATATCCCCATTTTCTCCTCCCACATCTTCTGGCAACCACCATTCAATTTTCTGCTTCTATAATTTTCACTATTTTAGATACCTCTTACAAGTGGAGTCACATAGCATTTGTCCTGTCCCTGGCTTATTTCACTTGGCATAATGTCTTCTAGGTTAAACCAAGTTTTCACAAATAATAATATTTCCTTCTATTTTAGATTGTGTGTGATGTCTGGATATGATCAATATTTAATAAACAGGTTCATATTAAAATCTAGTTTGTTTCTAGTTTTCTTTTTTCCAATTCTAATTATTTCAATTCTCATAAATGACTCATCCATAAAAAGAGATGATGTAGGAATACCATATATAAACTTTAGCATTTTTTAAAAAAAATTACCCAAGGTCATTTACCATTTGTTCTTGCAGCATTATTCAAATTAGCCAAGATAGAGAAATAAACTGTTAATGGATGATATATAAAGGAACTGTGATGTATACATATGAAATTCAGTCCTTAAAATGAGTGAGACTTGTTAGAAAATTTAACAGTAAACACTTTATAAAAATTATCATGAACATTCCTTAGTCTACTTCCCTCCGTATCTGTCCTCATAATATTGTAACTAAAGAGCTAAGCACAGTACCTTGCTCACAGGTAGAATTGAATAATACCATGGGGATAATCCTCTGTCTAACTATTCCATTAAGGAGAAAAGTAAAACATATTTTTATTGTAGATTACAGCAACTATCTTTGTATTATCGTGGACATGAAAATCAGACTGGAAGTAAATTTTCTAAACAGTAACTTCCAAGAGTTTCTTTCAGTATCATTTTCCAGATTGAATGAATCATTTGGGAACATGAAACCACTTTTTTCTGGTGGAAAAATATTTATTGCATACAGTAGTTTGCAAACAACCCTGTTAATTGCTACAAAAAAAAAAAGAAAAGATATTATCCTACCTAAAAATATATTGCAGTACATTGGGTTAGGTAGATTTGCCTGTAGTCATAATAGGTGGCATGATGAAACTGACAAATTGTGCTCTTGGGAGAATAAACCACTAATAATATAGTTGGAAATTTAGGAAGTCCTCATAAAATTTAGCATTTTAGCTAGACATGCAACATTTAATAGGATTTCAGTCAGTAAAGGACAGGATATTAGAAAACTAGCATCAGTATGATCAGAAAGTTTGAAAATTGGTCTGAATAATTAGAAAATTAGAATGCCATTGTGAGTTAAGTTTGATGAGAACTGAGTCTAGAGATAGACTGAAGTCAGTCAAGCCACATAACAATCATGCTGAGCTATACATGTGTTACTACAGCTATTGATTTAGACCTTAAAGCATTTTACCAGAAAAGTAGAACACTGATAAAAGCTGAGTGATCTAACTTGGCTTCAAAAATTCTTTTGAAAAGTTAGAAGGCACTCCAATTAAGTGACAGATAATAAATTATGGAATAGAGTCTTTATTAATTTTGCCAGTTTTAAAATTAATGATATAAAATAACATTTCTACTGAAGAAAGGAGAAAGGGCTTCATTTATAAAGAGTATCATCTTGTGTTCTCATCTAAAAATAATGAGACTCTAGAGAGTAAGACATCTTTGGTTTGGGGTTCCAGGGACACATTGGAAGTAAAGAGCTTTTATAACATTTTGTATGTTATTTCTTATGGCATCATTAAAACAATGGAAATATTTTCTCATAGTTCTGGAGGCTAGAAGTCTGAAATCAAGATGTTGGCAGGGCCATCCTCCTCCTCTGAAGTCTCTGAAAAAACACTTCCTTGGTTCTTTCCAGTGATTACCTAGAATTCTTGGCATTCCTTGCCTCCTGGAAACAAAACTTCACTCTCCCACCTGTTCAAATAGCAACCATCTCTGGATGTCTAATCTCTACTCTACTTACAAGGACACCAGTTGTAATGGATTATGGCTCACTTTTGTCTTAACTTGATTAGATCCGCAAACACCCTACTTCCAAAAATGTTCACATAAACTGATAAAGAATATACATGGACATATTTTTCTTGGGAAGACCACAATTTAACCCATAAAACTTGGTTAGTAAACAACACATGTCTAAGTAATCCAGAGCAGTAACAGGAAGTCTCAAAGTAAATGCAAACTATATTTAATTGAAGGAAAGTTAAGGTTTATCATATTAAAAATTACGAGAAAAAGCTCCAGCCATTCTGATAAAGAAATTTATGGCACGAAATGCTTATATCAGAAAGGAGAAAAAGTATTGAAACAATTATTAGGCTCCAACCCCAAAAACCTAAGGGGGAAAAGAAATCCAAAGTAAGAAAAAGGAGGGAAATTATAAAAATAAGAGCAGAAACCAATCAATTTGAAAATAGAAAAGTAATAAAGAAAATCATTCAAGCAAAAATTGGATTCTTTTGTAAAATTATTTATAATTGACAGAACTTTTACTAGACTTGCTAATTTAAAAAGATAGAAGGTGCAAATTAATGAAATAAGGGATGTCACACAGACCCTGCAGATTTTAAAAGGATAATAAGGAATACCACAAATAACTTGAATCATGTAAATTTAATAACTTTATGAAATGAATCAATTTCTCAATAAACAAAAACAAAATTATCCAACATGATATTCAGCCTTAAAACTATAAAAAAATTGAATTTAGAATTTAAAATATACCAAAAATGAAATCTCCAAGCTGAGATGGTGTCATTTGAGAATTCTATCTGGCATTTAATGACAAATTAACATTGATTTTACACAATCTCTTCTAGAAAATAAATACATAAAAAATTTCGAATTTATTTTTTTGATGCTAACAGTAACTTTTTACCAAAACCAAAGACAAAACTAAGAAAGAAAACTGTAAGTGAATATTTTTCATGAATATAGAGACAAAAATCCTTAACAAACTATTAAGAAATAGAATTCAGTAATATAATAATGATATGCCATTATCAGCTGATGTATATTTCAGGAGGGTAAGACTGGTTCAATGTTTATAAATTAATCAGTGTGAGTTCATAAACAGAGTTTCATGATCATATCAATATATCGCAAAAAAGCATATTCAGAATTCAACACTCAAGCATAATAAATATTTCAGAAAAACTGGAGAATTTTTAAGGAGAATTTTTTTCAACTTAAAGAAAGTGTCTCCAACACTGATATTTAAAATTATATTCAATGATGGAAGACAATGGTTTTCTCATATGATTAAAAATAAGGCTAGTATATCTGCCTTTGGCTTTCTTATTAAATATAGTGTTGGAATTTCTAGCCAGTACACTAAGACAAAGAAAGGAAATAAATGGCATACAGTTTGGAAAGAGAAAAAAAAAAGTTTGTGTTTTCAGATGACATAACTGTCTACATAGATAATCCCCCCAAATCCATAAAAAGTAAAACAAAATGCAACAGTAACCCCCTCAGTACTGATGAGTTTAGCAGGGTTGCAGGATACAAATTAAACATACAAAAATCAATTTCTTTTGTAAATACCAGCAATAAACACATGCCCACTAAATATTTAAAATATAATACCACCTAGAGTTTCTTAATAAAAATGAAATATTTAGGTATAAATCTAACAAAATATACAAAAGACATATAATTTAAAAATTACAGGCCAGGCATAGTGGCTCATGCCTGTAATCCCAGCACTTTGGGAGGCCGAGGCAGGTGGATCACAAGGTCAGGAGTTCAAGACCAGACTGGCCAACATGATAAAACCCCATCTCTACTAAAAAATACAAAAATTAGCTGGGCATGATGGCTTGTGCCTGTAATCCCAGCTATTTGGGAGGCTGAGGTAGGAGAATTGCTTGAACCGGGACCCAGGAGGCAGACGTCACAGTAAGAAGAGATTGTGTCATTGCACTCTAGCCTGGGCTACAGAGCGAGACTCCATCTCAAAAAAAAAAAAAAATACAAAATGCCACAAAAAGAGATACAAGATGTAAATAAGATAAAGAGGTATATTATATGCATGGATTATGAAAGTTAGCATAATAAAGATGTCACTTCTTTTCAAATTGATATACATGATTAACACAGCGTCTTTCAAAGTCTCTCCAACATATTTTATAAATATAGAAAAGATTATTCTAAAATCTCGAAAGGCAAAAACTAAAATAGCTAAAACAATTATGAAACAAAGAATAAAATAGGAAGGAATCAACAGCTATCTGATTTCAAGGTGTGTTTATATAGTTACAAAAATAAATGTGATATTTGTACACAGATAGGGAACAACGAAAAAATATACAGAACATTGTAACAGACCTGCGCAAATATGCTCACTTGATATTTAACAAAGGTGCAAAAGCAATTCAGTGGAGGAAAGACAACCTTGTAAACAAACAGTGCTACAGCTATTGGATATTCATAGGTAAGAAATCTGGCCTAAGGCTTACATCTTATGCAAATGTTAACTCAAAATGTATCATTGATTTAAGTGAAAAGTGAAACTAAAAGTGGTAGAAAAACACAGGAGAAAATAACTGAAATCTAGGGCTAGGCAAAGAGTTCTTAGACTTGATACCAAAGCACAGTCCATAAAAGGCAATATTGATAAATTGGACTTCTTCAAAATTCAAAACAAAATAAAACAAAAAACTTTAGGTCTGCAAAATAGTCTTTTGGGGGATGAAAAGACAAACTACAGTGTGAGAAGAAATATATACAAAACACATATCTCTAAAGAAAAAAACCTAGAATCTGAAATACTGTATATAAATAATGCTTAAAATTCAATAGTAAAAATAAATCCAATTTGAAAATGGGCAAATATACAAAAAGATATCTCACTAAAGACATACAGATGGGCCAGGTGCGGTAGCTCACACCTGTAATTCCAGCACTTTTGGAGGCCGAGGTGGGTGGATCACGAGGTCAGGTGTTCAAGGCCAGCCTGGCCAAGATGGTGAAACACCGTCTCTACTAAAAATACAAAAATTAGCTGGACATTGTAGTGCATGCCTATAATCCCAGCTACTCAGGAGGCTGAGGCAGGAGAATCACTTGAACCCAGGAAGCAGAGGTTGCAGTAAGCCGAGATTGGGCCATTGCATCCAGCCTGGATGACAGAGCAAGACTCCGTCTAAAAAAAAAAAAAAAAGACATACAGATGACAAAAGCATGCATGAAACAACCAACAGCTATTTATGAAGCGTAAATTAAAAGCACAATATAATACCATTATTCTAATGTAATGGCTAACATTTTTTTGAAAAATACAGTGACAATATCAGAAGCTGGAAAAGATGCAAAAGATGCAGAGAACCTGGATTATTCATACAGTGCTCAGATGTGTGGGGACATGCAAAGGAAAATGGTACATTTGCTCTGGAAATCACTTTAGACACTTCTTAACAATCTAGATGTTCGAATTTCACATGACCTAATGATTGCACTCCTGGGCATCAACCCAAAGAAATAGAAACGCATGTTCATGCAAAACGCTGTACATTCATGTATAAAGAGGTTTTATTTGTAATGGTCCCAATGGGGAAACTACTCAGGTGTTCTTAATAGATGAATGAATGAATTGTGGTGCATTTATGCTACTATGGAAAACAACTAAGCAATAAAAAAGGAACAAAACTATCTGAAAATAACAGTTTAGATGGATTTCCATAGACTTAAACTGAGTGAAAAAAAAGTGAACACTGATAGATTGCGTTCTGTATGATTTCATTTATCTTACCTCCTTTAATTGCATTGTTCAACCAGTTCATGATTATAGGATCAATCTTGAGTTCTCCAGTTATCTCAGGCTCCCATGATTTTTTTTTTTAATATTTTCTTGGTTTAATTTGCCTGGAAATGTCTCCATATTACCCTTGTTCTTGAATTACGGTTTAGTCAAAAACACGGTTCAAAGTTGGCAATTATTTCTTCACAAAATATAGAAGATATTTAATATTAGACATTGCTGCTGTGGTCTCATTTTGTTATTCCTTCATAGATGATACTTCCCTTCTACCTTTGCTTACATACAATTTTATCTTTGTCTGTGGCAATGCTGTTATGCATTTGGTTTAGGTAAAGAACTGCCCCATTCACAAGCAAAGCCATTGCTAAATGAGAATCTCAGAAAAGTAGGCCAATCAGTAAATGAAAAGAGGAAAAAATACAGTGTCTTATACAATTGGTGCTTCTAACAAAGCAGTGTTTATAAGAAATGTTTAAGAAGCCCTTGGGAAAACTCAGGCAGTCTGTATTTGGAACGAAGTGTCTGGCTCTAACAAGCCTCCTGCTTCCACTGCTGGTGCTAGAATACCTCCTGCTTCAGTCGTTTCCGGAGGCAACTGGATTCTACCGTGGCTTTTACTGTAATCATTGGTCAATGGAGGTCCAATCCAGACAGGAACAGGCTCCAAGTCTATGCTATGACTCCCTGAATTTACTCACAGCCATGTCCCTAGAGAGGAGTTCTGCAGACAATTTAGAAATACTGTCTAATTATCTCAAATTTTATCTTCTCTATATAAACAGAATATATATGTATATATATTTTATTTGCTATATACTGTTTATATCTGCTATATTTAGTGTATATGTTATATATATATTTTATCTCCTATATATAAAATTATGTTTTTTCTGCTATATATAAACAGAATATATGAATGTTTCATCTGCTATATACTGTTTATATCTGCTATATAAAAACATATACATTTATAGATATATAAACGGTATAAACAGCATATATAAATAGTGTATATATGGCTGATATATATCTTATATATACTTATATATCTGCTATATGTATCTGCTACATACACTGTTTATATCTGCTATATATAAACAGTATATAGCAGATAAAATGTATATATATATATTCTGTTTATATATAGCAGATAAAATATATATATACACACTAAATATGATATATCTACACTAAATAGTAGTGGTTTTAGCTTTACCATTTTTTAAAATTTTTTTGTCCACATTTCTTCTCAATCCCACTCCCTTTGACCGCTTTTTCTTCACAATGTTTTGTTCTTGTATTCTTGCACTTCAAGTTTAATTCCTCCATTTATCTCTTTTAATAGTTTAACATAGTTCTCTGAAGTTTCTTTGCAGATTTCACTGTTAACTCTGGGTTCCATGCTGCAACTTCTCATTTTTGACATTTTTGTACTTTCTATTAGAGGCATGTATATTCCTAATCTGTAGGTAATTTTTTTTGTTGTTATATGGTCAGCAGTAATTGTTTTCTATGAGTCCACACAAGTGCCCTGAGCTGTGAAAATTTCTTCATGCATCAGTTTAGTATTTCTTCCGCTAGTGTCCCAAAGCTTCACCTATTATTTTAATATTTTCAAGTTGATATATAATAATTGCACATATGTATGGAGTGTATGTGATATTTTGATACATGCATGCAATGTGTAATAATAAAATCAGGGTATTTAGGATACATATCCCTTCAAATATTTATGATTTTTTGTGTCCTCATAAAATTTTAAAGAAAAAAATTTTTACTAGAATACAAAAATGTTGTACCACCATAAGTACTATTTTGGATGCAAGATTAGCAACTTTAGAATAAATTGAAAACCTCCTCATGAGGGCTGATATGCTTTAGTATCACCTGCTTGCTGGAGCTCCTGCAAGTCTCTTTGGCATCTTTCTATCAGCTTGTCCTGTTGCCTTCAGATTCTCCCAAAGTATATTCATTCTTTTCAAATTATGTATAACATTTTATTCTTACCTAATTGAAGATTCCTACTTGATGGGATGAAGTGAATAAAAGAGCAGAAATAATAATAATAATAAGGTCAATACAAAACACTGTAGGGGGTCTAGCAAAGGTTGGTTAAACAAAAAGTACAGCTAGATAGGAGGCCTACATCCTAGGTGTTATATAGCACTCTAGGGCGGATATAACTAACAGTAACCTTTTGTGTATTTCAAATAGCTAGAAGTACAGATCTTGAATATTTCCAACACAAAGAAATGATAAATGTTTGAGGTGATGGATATGCTAATATTCCTGCTTTAATCACTACTCACTGTATAAATATACCAGCATTGAAATGTTAGGCTACATGCCATAAATATGTCTAATTATTATGTGCCAATTAAAAATAATAAAAGCAAAAAGTACATTCTTTAAACGTGCTTTCTCTCATCAATTTAATTAAATGACATAAAATTATATACAGCAATATGCAATAGCAATGTGTTATTAAGTATGTACAACAATAATTGCAAAAAAAGATGAGACCATAGAGCTATATAGGAGTAACATATCTACATCTTTTAAAATTTAGTATAAATCTGAAGTAGATTCCAATAAGTTAAGAAGTGTATGGATAAGAACAACGGGAAGCATTAAAAAAACTCTGTTTTTTAACAAAAATACAGAAATATATAAAATACACAAAAAATTTAATACATTAGAAATCGTAATTTAGTACAAATAAAGCAGTAAAAGAGGAAAATACAAAGAAATGGGCAGTATATAAAAAAATTAAATGTAAAATGGCAGACCTAAATCAAATTATACCAATTACAACATTGAATATAAGTTAAACAGTCCAAAGACTGAAATCAGTTTGGACAAAAATATCACTATTTACTATATGCCATTTATAAAACACAGATTTTAGAATCAAAGATATTTACAACTTGATAATAAAAAGATAGGTAAAATATATCTTGTAAACAACAATCATAAGAAAGTTGAAGTGGCTATACTAATATTAGACAAAACATATGTTAACACACTGATATGGTTTTGCTGTGACTGCACTCAAATTTCATCTTGACCTTGTACTCACATAATTCCCACATGTTGTGGGAGGAACCCAGTGGAGTTAAGTGGATCATAGGCGTGATTTCCCTCATACTGTTCTTGTGGTAGTAAGTCTCATAAGAGCTGATTGTTTTATAAGGGGTTTCTGCTATCTCTTCTCTCTCATTGTCTTGCCACCACCATGTAAGAAGTGCCTTTCACCTTTCACCACCATTGTGAGGCCTCCTTAGCCACATGGAACTGTAAGTCTATTAAACCCTTTCTTTGGTAAATTGTCCAGTCTCGAGTATGTCTTTATCAGCAGTGAAAACAGACTAATATAGTAAATTGGTACAGTAGAGTGGGGTGTTGCTGAAAAGATGCCCAAAAATACGACATTGACTTTGGAACTGGGTAACAGGCAGAGATTAGAAAAGTCTGGAGGACTCAGAAAAAGATAAGAAAATGTGGGATAGTTTCGAATTCCCTGGAGACTTGTTAAATGGGTTTGACCAAAATGCTGATAATGATATGGACAATGAAATCCAGGCTGAGGTTGTCTAAGATGGAGATAGGAACTTGTTGAGAACCAAAGCAAAGGTGATTCTTTCTATTTATTTTTATTATTTTTTTATTGCATTTTAGGTTTTGGGTACATGTGAAGAACATGCAAGATTATTACATAGGTACCCACGTGGCAGTGTGATGTGCTGCCTTCCTCCCCATCACCTATATCTGGCATTTCTTCCCATGCTATCTCTCCCTAACTCCCCACCCCTGGCTGTCCCTCCCTTATTTCCCCCCTACAGACTCCAGTATGTGATGCTCCCCTCCCTGTGTCCATGTGTTCTCATTGTTCAACACCCAACTATGAGTGAGAACATGTGGTGTTTGATCTTCTGTTCTTGTGTCAGTTTGCTGAGAATGATGGTTTCCAGGTTCATCCATGTCCCTGCAAAGGACACAAACTCATTGTTTTTGATGGCTGCATAGTATTCAATGGTGTATATGTGCCACATTTTCCCTATCCAGTCTATCATCGATGGGCATTTGGGTTGGTTCCAGGTCTTTGCTATTGTAAACAGTGCTGCAATGAACATTCGTGTGCACGTGTCCTTATAGTAGAACGATTTATAATCCTTTGGATATATACCCAGTAATGGGATTGCTGGGTCAAATGGAATTTCTATTTCTAGGTCCTTGAGGAATCACCACACTGTTTTCCACAATGGTTGACCAATTTACACTCCCACCAACAGTGTGAAAGTGTTCCTATTTCTCGACATCCTCTCCAGCATCTGTTGTCTCCAGATATTTTAGTGATCACCATTCTAACTGGTGTGAGATTGTATCTCAATGTAGTTTTGATTTGCATTTCTCTAATGACCAGTGATGATGAGCAATTTTTCATATATTTGTTTGCCTCATGTATGTTTCCTTTTGTAAAGCATCTATTCATGTCCTTTGCCCACTTTTGAATGGGCTTGTTTGTTTATTTCTTGTAAATCTGTTATAGTTCTTTGTAGATTCTGGATATCAGCCCTTTGTCAGATGGGTAGATTGCAAAAACTTTTTCCCATTCTGATGGCTGCTTGTTCACTCTAATGACTGTTTCTTTTGCCGTGCAGAAGCTGTGGAGTTTGATTAGGTCCCATTTATCCGTTTTGGTTTTTGTTGCCAATGCTTTTGGTGTTTTGGTCATGACGTCCTTGCCTATGCCTATGTCCTGAATGGTTTTGCCTAGGTTTTCTTCTAGGGTTTTTATGGTGTTAGGTCTTATGTTTAAGTCTTTAACCCCTCTGGAGTTAATTTTAGTGTAAGGTGTCAGGAAGGCGTCCAGTTTCTGCTTTCTGCAGATAGCCAGCCAGTTTTCCCAACACCATTTATTAAACAGGGAATCCTTTCCCTATTGCTTGTTTTTGTCAGATCTGTCAAAGATCAGACGGTTGTAGATATGTTGTGTTGCCTCCGAGGGTCTGTTCTGTTCCATTGGTCTATATCTCTGTTTTGGCACCAGTACCATGCTGTTTTGATTACTGTAGCCTTGTAGTTTGGTTTGAAGTCTGGTAGTGTGATGCCTCCAGCTTTGTTTTTTTTGCTTAGAATTGACTTGGCTGTGAGGGCTCTCTTTTGGTTCCATATGAAGTTTAAGGTGGTTTTTTTCCGGTTCTGTGAAGAAGGTCATTAGTAGCTTGATGGGGATAGTGTTGAATTTGTAAATTGCTTTGGACAGTATGGCCATTTTCACGATATTGATTCTTCCTAACCCTGAACATGGAATGTTTTTCCATCTGTTTGTGTCCTCTCTTATTTCGTTGAGCAGTGGTTTGTAGTTCTCCTTGAAGATGTCCTTTACATCCTTTGTTAGTTGTATTCCCAGGTATTTTATTCTTTTTGTAGCAATTGTGAATGGCAGTTCATTCTTGATGTGGCTCTCTTTAAGTCTGTTATTGGTGTATAGGAATGCTTGTGATTTTTGCACATTGATTTTGTATTCTGAGACTTTTCTGAAGTTGCTCTCAGTTAGGAGATTTTGGGCTGAGATGATGGGGTCTTCTAGATATACAATCATGTTGTCTGCAAATAGAGCCATTTGACTTTCTCCTTTCCTAATTGAATACCCTTTATTTCTTTTTCTTGCCTGATTGCTCTGGCTAGAACTTCCAATACTACATTGAATAGAAGTGGTGAGAGAGGGCATCCTTGTGTAGTGCCAGATTTCAAAGGGAATGGTTTCAGTTTTTGCCCATTCAGTATGATATTGGCTGTTGGTTTGTCATAAATAGCTTTTATTATTTTGAGATACGTTCTGTCAATACCTAGCTTATTGAGGGTTTTTAGCATAAAGGGCTGTTGAATTTTGTCAAAGGCCTTCTCTGCATCAATTGAGATAATCATGTGGTTTTTGTCTTTGGTTCTGTTTATGTGGTGAATTACGTTTATAGACTTGTGTATGTTGAAGCAGCCTTGCATCCCCAGGATGAAGCCTACTTGATCATGGTGGATAAGCTTTTTGGTGTGCTGTTGCAATCGGTTTGCCAGTATTTTATTGAAGATTTTTGCTCTATGTTCATCATGGATATTGGCCTGAAGTTTTCTTTTCTTGCTGTGTCTCTGCCAGGTTTTGGTATCAGGATGATGTTGGTCTCATAAAATGATTTGGGAAGGATTCCCTCTTTTTGGATTATTTGGAATAGTTCCAGAAGGAATGGTACCAGCTCCTCTTTGTATGTCTGGTAGAATTCGGCTGTGAACTTGTCTAGACCTGGGCTTTTTTTGGGTGGTAGGCTCTTAATTGCTGCCTCAACTTCAGACCTTGTTATGGGTCTATTCAGGGTTTTGAGTTCTTCCTGGTTTAGGCTTGGGAGGAGGCAAGTGTCCAGGAATTTATCCATTTCTTCCAGATTTACTATTTTTTGTTCATAGAGATGTTTGTAATCATCTCTGATGATGATTTGTGTTTCTGTGGAATCTGTGGTCATATTCCCTTTATCATTATTTATTTCATCTATTTGATTTTTCTCTCTTTTCTTTTTTATTAATCTGGCTAGTGGTCTATTTTGTTGATCTTTTCAAAAAACCAGGTCCTGGATTTATTGATTTTTTGAAGGGATTTTGTGTCACTATCTCCTTCAGTTCTGCTCTGATCTTAGTTATTTCTTGTCTTCTGCTAGGTTTTGAGTTTTTATGGTCTTGCTCCTCTAGCTGTTTCAATTTTGATGATAGGGTGTCTATTTTGTGTTTTAGTAAAGAGTCTGGTGGCATTTTGCCCCTACCCTAGAGATTTGTGGAACTTTGAACTTGAGGAAGATGATTTAGGATGTCGGCTGGAGAAATTTCTAAGCAGCAGAGCATCCAAGAGGTGACTTGTGTGCTATTAAAACCATTCAGTTTTTTAAAGGGAAACAGAGCATAAAAGTTCAGAAATTTTGTAACCTGATGATGCGATAGAAAACCCCATTTTCTGAGGAGAAATTCAAGCCAGGCTCACAAATTTGCATAAGGAGTGGAGAGCTGAACAGTAGTCACCAAGACAGTGGAGAAAAATGTCTCAAGGTAGGCTCAAGGGCATGTCAGAAGCTTTTGTAGCAGCCCCTCCCATCACAGTCTGGGAGGCCTAGGAAGGAAAAATGGTTTCATGGGTTGGGCTAAAGGTTCCTCTGCTATATGCAGTATGGGAACTTGGTGCTCTCTGTCCAAGCCCCTCCAGCCATGACGAAAAGTGGCCAAAGTATAGCTTGGTCTGTGGCTTCAGAGGGTACAATCCCTAAGCCTTGGCCATTTGCAGCTTTCATCTGGTGTTAAGCCTGTGCATGCACAAAAGTCAAGAATTAAGGTTTGAGACCTTCTATCTAGAAGTTGTATGGAAATGCCTGGATGTCTAGGAAGAAGTTTGTTACAGGGGCAATGTGCTTATGGCCCAGAATGGTAGATCCACTGACAGCTTGAACCATGGGCCTGGAAAAGCTGCAGACACTCAATGCCAGCCCATGAAAGCAGCCAGGAGTGGGGCTATACCCTTAAAAGACACAGGATCAGAGCTTCACAAGGCCATAGGAGCCTATCTCCAGCATCAGTGTGACCCAGATTTAAGACATGGAGTCAAAGGAGATCATTTTGGAGCTTTTAGATTCAACTACCCTGCTGGATTTTGGATTTGCATAAAGCCGTGTAGCCCCTTTGTTTTGGCTAATTTCTCCCATTTGGAGCAACTGTATTCACCCAATGCCTATACATCCATTGTATATAGGAAGTAACTAACTTTGAAATATGAGGGCATGAGATTTGGGAGGGGCCAGGGACAGAATGCTATGATTTGGCTGAAGCAGAGAGTAGAGCAGTGGTTGTCAGAGGACAGAGGGATGGGAGAAATGGGGAGATGTTAGTAACAGGGTACAAATTTTTAGTTATTAGCCGAATAAATTCTGGAAATCGAATATACAACATGGTGACTGTAGTTAATTATACTTTATTATTTACTGGAAATTTGCTATGAAAGTAGATCTTAAGTCTCTTCACCACACATATGCTCACACACAACGGTAACAATATGTACTTATTAATGTCTTAATATAATGTGGTAATCATTACATAGTGATTTCATATATAGAATCATCACATTGCACATTTTGAATATATTCAATTTTTATTTGCCAATGATACCTCCATGAAGCTGGAAGAATGAAAAGAAAAAAGCTCCAATGCCAAGTGCCTAGTATGAAATCAGAGCTATTTCATTGAGTGCTCCCGTGCAAATTTCATGACCTCTTTATGATTTGCAGTAAATGGAAATGATAACCAAACCTATTTCACAGAGTTCATTGAAGAGTTAGGTAAATTAATAAATGAAATTTACTTAGAACAAAGTGCAACACATGGAAAGCATTCAGTATACTTAGTAGTTATTTTAATGAACAAGATTAGAGCATCACATCTCTGTGATAGCAGTTTCTTCTGTAATCTCAAAATCTTGTCACTCAATTTGATAGAGTGAAATGTAAAATTATGTCACTTAACAGTTTGCAGATTCCAACAAAACTCAGGATAAATATGAAGCTCATAAACCTCAGCCATAAATTCAGGAAGAAATGCTGGATTCACTTCAAAATGGATGGAAACTATAGTTTAATGCAATAACTACTAACCTTTCTCCATCATTTTTATATGAGCTTTTTACTATCTTCAGGTATTTTTCTCCTAAGTGTTACACATCTGAGCTCAAATATTCTTAAGTATATCATAAATAACACAAAAATACATGAGCTGTTTCTTGACTTGTACGCAATAATGAAAATTTCAGTTAACAGTGCTAATAAAAACAATCTCAAGATCTCACCTTGATTTTACAGCACAATCAATTATGAAGCAGGCAACATTTAATAAATTGTAGTTAATCTTCACTACAGCAACAATAAAACTACTTTATGCTGTAGAAATTTAGATTAACAAAGAGGTCTCCAAAGGAATAAGGATTCATTACATTTGTCTAGAACTTTGTTCTTAAAAGAAAAAAAATATGTATATCAACATAACCACTCATCAGAAAAGGTTTGTATTATTACATTTATTTTTAAAGATGATGGATCTAAGATATAAAGACCTGAAGTGACAAGACACAGAATCACATGAGTATTGAGTTGAAAAATCAGTCTCTTTTTGCCACAGCACAATACCTAGCCCTGTGATTAGCTCAGAGGAAGAACAAAATAAATATATATTGAATACATGGATTAATTAGCACTTAAATTAATGAAAGAATAAATAACTATACACATATTGATTAAACTGAGAAAAGAAATAGGAAGTTAGTTGAAACACACAATGAAAAAGTGTACCAAATTGCCAGGCAGCATACAGTGGTTCCATGGCAGAGATGAAATGAGGACAACTGCTTTTGATCACAGCTTTCTATAATATTTCTAAGGCCAGTGGCTGATATCATACCCAGATCTTTTTTAGGACTTCTCAAATTTATTTAAATACATAAAAGCAAGCATGGATTGTATTATATGTGAACTTTCAGTTGGCAGACAGTGAGAAATTAGAGTCATTGTTGTCTTTGAAAAGTTTGTTGCATTCTTATGAGGTTATACTCTTTCCACCAGACAAATGCATTTTCTACAATGAGGATTCATAAAATAAAAAATTATTAAAATTGCCAAAATTGTCTCCAGCCTAAGTTTATCACGATTTTAAACACTTTTACATGTCCTCATCAGTGAATTTTGAATTATGGTTCATAGAATAAAAAATGCATTATACAATATAAGGGGACTACCTTAATTTAGATTAATAATTTGCTTATATCATCAAGCATAAAGGATATAAGAACAAAGTCATTTACTCATTTAAATACCACCCATCTTTTTTATGTGATTTACTTTATTAATTCAATGAATAAATATTTCATGACAAACTTCTATTTTCCAGTCACCCTCATAATGGGTGATAACACAGAACAAGACATAAAAAGTACTGCCTTTAAAGGAGTTACATTCAAGTGAGGGAAGATGTGCAATAAAAACATGAACACATAATTAAGATAATTTGAAATAATGATTACTAATACAAAGGACATAACGCTGGGAAATGTAGACAGAAACTTTAAGGATGGAGCATGGCTGGAAAGGTGAGCAGGTTGTGTGTTTCTAAGGTGGTATGTAAGCTGAGACATAAATGGTAAGCAGAATACTTCAAAGAGGAACACTCCTGGCAAAATGAACAGCAAGTAAGAAAACTCTAAATTGAGAATAGCTTAGGAGTTAGAAGAGCTGCATATAAAGGATAATGTGACTAAAACACAATAAGTGAGAGCTGAGGAAGGAATTCTGAAGGATAAGATCTGAGAGGTATACAGGAACCTGAGTACCTGAGAGTCTTCTAGGCATGGAGTTTGCATTTCGTTTTGTCATCATGTGGCAAAGCAGTTTAGAAAAATGAGTTAATAAAAAGGAAGGGTGAAGAAAGTGTAAAAGGCAAGGCCAGTCTCGGAAAGGGAGTAAATTGTAAGATCCAGGGAAAAATAATGCTTATAGGGTTTACATAACTTTTATTAGGTAAAATCTGGTCCAGTGAACTTCAAGGTGAATAGTATGGCCATTTGGTTGAAAACAGATTGGACCAAACTGTACAAATGTAAATATAATGATGTTGTATACAGTATTTTCCAGGATCTGCTAATGGGAGTGAGTCAAAGCCAAGCCTGAGTGGCATCCATAAATGTCTGCATCCAATTGCAGGGGAATGATATAGGTTGGGAGAAGAGCTGGCTGAGCTAGGACAGAATACAGTTAGGATAATCTGAGGCTGCTGGTGGCTGCAGGTGAAGGTGAGAGTGGAAGGTGGATGGGGAGTGTGCAAGATTAGAGAGCTTGGAGAGATCTGCCATGTAGTCCAGGAGTAGAGCCAAAGTCAAAGATGGCTACAGCTCAGGTGGGGAGTTCAAAGTGCAATTAAGTTGGACAAAAGGTTAAGAGGTTGAAATGAAGAACAAATAGCTCACACCTGTTGCCATGAAAGGTCAGAAGATACTGTATGTTGCAGACTGCATGGCTTTGGGGTAATCCTGGCAACTGCAGTAGCCCTGTGTGATTAGACAGTTACAGCAATGTTCAGATAATTAAAAATTGGAAGTTTTGTCTAGCCTGTTTAGTGTCTGCTAAAAACATAGCTTAAAACCATGAATATAGGTGTTACAATCCATTTGATTCAGCATCTCAGATCTAATTTTAAGAAATGTACTTAATTAAGATAAGAAAATTAGGTTAACTAATGACTTTAATCTTTACAGATATACTTTTTGATATGCATTATAGTAAGAGGAGCCAGCATATGAACAGAGAGAGCATGTGGTCCTCCACCCAAGAGATAATGACCATCATTGTTTCTTGTCCAATCTAATCAGAGCATTTCAAATCTGTATTTCAAAGCCAGATAGGCTTTGGGCCCTGGCCAAGGCACTCCAGACACTGTCACATTGGCTTTCTTCCCATTGGCCCACTGTAATATGCAAAGGAGGAATCATGTTTAAATATTTTAGTGCCAACTGGCTGATTTCACTCCCAACACAGTATTCAGCGCCAAGACCTCCTGAAACAAAGAAAGTAACAAAGAAAGGAAGGGTCAGCCAAGGTTATTGCAAAATAACTATATAAAAAGCCAATGTATCGATACTCTTTTTAAAAAATGGAATTTCTTATATCTTTTTTACACTTCCATCCTAGGAAAATTTTCTATTCCATTAGATAAACTTTGTTTATTTAAAAAATTACCTCTTGAGTGCTAGGAACTGTGCTAACTACTTTGTGTACACTGTACATTAATACATGAACATATTGACATTAAAATCAGTAATAACTTACATGAAGGAAACCATCGAGGTTCAATGATAGAAAATATTGAGGTAACAAAGTTGGAGGAAGCAAGGACTTTGGCGAGCAAATCGAGAGCCAACAATTTGAAAAAAAAAAAAGTGTAGGTATGTGCTTACACATCATTGCCTATGTTTTATATGTTCAGCGCATTCCTTCCCATGTTCCACGACCTTCTACCCGAGTTCTTTTAGATTCTTCTTCTGGCTTAGGTATCTTGCAAAAACAAGACAACAGGCAGAAATAGGATGTCTTTCTTATTATTTCTAACATATCTCTAGTGACCATTGTAGCTGCTTTCATCACAACTGGTCTTTATCTCTTGTTACAGTCACAAAATGTGAGATTTCATAAACAGCTATTCTAATATAGACAATTTCATCTCAATTTCAAGTATTAGCACCTGTCATATTTGACTAGAAGGAATACTATGAGGTACTCTGAAGGAATTAATTATGGTCCTTACCATCAAATTTATGGCCATTTACAAGAAAGCTTTGCAAACAACAGTAGAGGGTACTTTAAAAAGTGTATTTCTGATGCATGCTATAAAAGGTAGTGGTTTTGCTGGCTGTACACTCTTTTGTCAGACAAAAGCTGCATGAACTGTTGCTTCTTTGATCCAACGGTGACATGAAGCATATCCTCCTTGGTGTTCCCAGCCTTGTTCACATGTCTTACAGGAACTAAAGACCCTCCTCCATGTATTGGTTGGCCTCAAGGCCACATCTACATATATAATTACTACCATCTCCAAATGGAAGTTAATGTACTTCTTCTTCTTAGGCTCTGTATTCATACCTCCAAATTGACCTCATTCTGTCAAAATATCATTCCGTGTATCTTTCTACAAGATTTTATGTTCCTACTTCATTTTGAAAACTATAGATACAACTTTTTTTTCATTTAAGCTCAGATTTATATCAATGTTTTGCCCATTTCTTAGCATTTCTGAGTTCTTACCACTATGTGGGCTATATAGCTAGCTAGAGGATGTCTACATTTGCTTAGGATACCTTGTTGCTTAAAACAGAAATCCACCATGTGAGATCTTTGAATCTTGATTTTCTCCAAGGTCTTAACAATGCAGGTTTCACAAAGTTTGAAAATATAAAATAAATCTTTGTATATACAAATGTACAGGTTATTTCAATATTTATGATAATTTGAGGTTTTATCAATATTATTCACTATCACATTAGATTAGCTAATGTCATTTCACATGAGTGAGAGGAAATAAGAGATAAGAAAGAAAATAGATTGATCAGAGACAAAAAGAAAATCCAGTGCAGGGAAACTGAATGGTATACAAGTTGACTTGAGTAATGTGAAGGGGAGATATTCTGAATAAAAGAGACTAGTGCTCATAGAAAGAGCTCAGGATTCTAAGGGGGAACTTTATTCCACCTCAGAGCAATGTTAAATGATGTCCTCTTTAGTATAAATTATTGCAGTCAAAACCTTTATATTAATACATGAGAAACAAGTAAACTATTTTCCTGCCAACTGGATGTTCCAAATTCAGAACTTCATGGAAATTATCACACTCCTGGAAACAGACTGAATATAGAATAAAATGTTGCTTCCTTTAATGTAAAAAATAGTTATGTTTAAAGCCAATATATTGCTATGTGGAGAGTGAGGGGAAATACGAGAAAATGATGGGTGAAAGATAATAAGAAAATATACTTGTAAAGAAGTTGGTGGCTTTTTGTTTGATGTTTGTTTTCTTTTGTTTTGCCTTGCCTTTTTTTTTAAAGTAAAGCTCTGAAGGAGACTGACTGTACAAGTTTACTTCACATTATTTTTCATCATTGACATCCCTATCACATTAATCTATTTCAGACATTACGTTCATCCAGGAAAGCCAACTCTGGTGTTACAGATGCAGTGGCAAACAGCAAGGCACGTTATTCTTGCTTAGAAGAATAAAATCAAATAATTTGTTTTGACAGTTTACCCTATGTATTTATCAGAGTGGAACCCAGAGGATTTCACATTCATTGAAAATTTAGCAGGACTATGGAAGATAAATGTAACCCAATTTGTAAAGTCTCCATAGCTACTTGGAGAATGTTGGAAGGCAGCTGTCCTTTTCTAGTGGAACTACTGCAGGCTCACTTAGGCAAGGCCATGTGAGTGCTGAAAATTGAATTATAGAAACATTAAAGAAAAAATATTTTATGGCATTTGAATGGATTCTCTGTACTTGAGATTAAAAAAAAAAAAAAACTTTTCTCTTAGATAGCTAAATGTTTCCGTTACATGTGTATTACCTTTATTTGTTTATGCCAGTGACTCTCAACCATGCTGCACATTGGAATCACCCTCAATAGGGAATTCGGATATCTCCCCTTCCCCACAGATATATTAAATTAGAATCTTAAGAGTTGTGCTGTAAGCATCCATATTTTAAAATAACTCCCAGAATGACTTTTACATAGACACAAGTCTGAGGACAATTGAGATAAGCAAAGCTTTCTCCCTACTTCCACCACTGTCCTATCTACAGAGGGGAATTTCAGTGCTTCTGTTGTTTAAATCATCTGAAACTTCAATTTGTAAAGTCCAAATTCAAAAATGCTTTAAATGTGCAGTTGCAACACAAAATATTCATAACAGAAATTGCTTTGATTTTCAGTGTTGTTTCTTAAAGACTTCTAATCAACTAACTTAGAATCATTGGTATGTAAGGTTGAAATGATTTGCACAGACCATTTCAAGTTCTAAAGTTAAAAAATATATAGAGAGTTTGGACTTGGAATGTCTGAATACTAGTGGTACAGATTCTTAATGTGTTCACACGTTATCTCCATTGTTTCTGTGTTAGGAAAATTGGGAATGAGGAGAATACTGTATATTATGGAGACACCATTTTGTAGACAAAATGTCAAACATCAGCTAAACTAAAAGCTTCTCATATCCTTCTTTACACTATATAATATCACCAGAGTCTTGAAAAATCTTGCTCAGGGAATGAACTTCACTAACAAGAAGTTCTTGCCATTTTATCTTATTACTGTTAGATATCATTACCCTCTGAATGACATTTAGAAACAAAATGTCTTCAAATTAAATGACATTCAGAACCAGTGTTTGAAATTGAGACTATTTTTCTTTTTTCATTTCTGAATTATCTTTTAGATTTTGTAAAAGCGTCTTTAAAACAATGTAACTATCATCTAAGATGTAAACTTCCACTAACAATAATTAGTGAACAGCTCTGAAATGTATTCCTCATCCATTCATACAATGAATATATTCCTCATCCATTCATATATTTCCTTGATGCCTGCTCATAAATCTGTACCCTCATTGTGTTAGGTTCTGAGATTATCATGGAAAATGAAACAGACAAAATCTCTAACATCTTTCTTAAGATTGTTTAAAAGGGAAAACAGAATAGTGGTACAATTTTGATACAGAATTTGATGAAAAAGAAACACGTTAGGATAGAAACATCTATCTGGAGGCCAAAGCCACTTCATCTTGCGTGCTAATCCACTATGTTGGCATTTGTTTAACGCCAGTTCTGGGGAGGTCTATACGAATTCCAGCTTATATATTGTTCCTTGTTTCTTATAAATTCTGCGGTTAGGTCAAACAACCTTGATGTTACGGTACGTCAATTCTTCTGCATATCCCTTCTGGACCGCCCTTTCCCTGTGGTATATAAGCCCTGGGTTTAAGGGGCAATGGCACAGGGATTCACCATCTTGTCTTGCCACCACCTGAGACACAGATATGGCTTCTGTTTGTAAGTTCTGATTAAATGTTTCTTTCTGAGAAATTGGATTTGTCAGCCTCTTTATTTGGTCACTCATCTTCCTCAGACTTAGGGGTAGGTTTGCATGGTTTATGGAAAGAATGGCTCATGGAGAGAGTAGCAAACAATTATATAACACTTCTTAGAGTTTATGTGTATTGTATTCTTACAATTTTAAAATGAAAATGTCAAGTTGACTTATAGGGGAATTGTTTTAAGGAGAATTTATACTCTGGGATCACACTTTTGAAAGGCAAAATATTCTTTGCCCAATTAACAATACAAATTCAGGAATAATTATTTACCACTTGTACAAACTGATGATAATGCAGTGCATTTGGTTGTTATGGCTTTAAAAATTTCTGAAGATAATATGTAGTTAAAAATAATTGGGCAAGGTGCGGTGGCTCACACCTGTAATCCAGCATTTAAGGAGGTCAGATCACCAGTTCAGGAGATCAAGACCATCCTGGCTAACACGGTGAAACCCTGTCTCTACTAAAAATACAAAAAAAAAAAAATTAGCCAGACATCGTGGCATACTCCTGTAGTCCCAGCTACTTAGGAGGCTGAGGCAGGAGAATTGCTTGAACCCGGGAGGTGAAAGTTGCAGTGAGCTGAGATCACGCCACTGCACTCCAGCCTGGGTGACAAAGCGAGACTGCATCTCAAAAACAAACAAACAAACAAACAAACAAAAATCGAAGATATTTAACCCTGTGTCAAGTCAAGTACATGTTGCCCATTCAATCAAACAGGTAATCTTACCCCAAGAAAGCTCCTCTGAGAGTTTTCCCCATTAGTGAAGAGCTCCATTCTTCTAGTTATTTAGGCTAACCACATTAAAGTTAAACTAGACTGTTCTCACTTTATGTTTTTCTTATATACTTTTGAAAGTTATCTTTTTTTCTTCTTTAGAATGTAAACTCCATAAAAGCAAGAATTTTTGAGTGTTTAGATCAATACTTTACTCCTGTCAATGCATAACGCATGGTAAGCGTTCAGTAATGATTTAACTTTGGTGAATAAAATTGCTTCTAAAAAGCAGTTAAGAAAGCTATGAAACATGTTGATGCAGTGGCTTTCTCAGATATCAAGCTTTCTAAATAAGAGTTTAATTATGCTAGTATATATGAAGAAGCTAAAAAACAGGCTTTGATTAGCACTGGGAAGTAAAGTAAAATTGAAGAAAGTGGTATCACCCATTATAAAGTCACACTTCCCAAAATTCTCTGTTCAGTTATATCAGTGCAGATGACAATGCACTCTACTTTTTCTGAAGCCTCATTGCCTTTATATGGAAGAAAATGGAGTTGAATAACTCCTTGTTTTTCGAGAATCTATGTAGAATGCTATCCATCTCTACTTAGACTTCAAAAAATCCTTGAAACTAGGGGTTGTATCTTTTTATTTTGTTTTACGTCAATTAGGACTAGAAAAGATTTGCATAAAATATTGACAAATTTACCCATTCAGTAAATAATTGATAGAAAAACAATTTAATTGCACTAAAAAGACAACTCTATAAAAATAATTAGGTAATCAAATTGAGAGAACTCTGAAGACAGTCTCCTGGAAGATAACTTTTTCTTTGTCTCAGTCAGTTCAAGTTGAAACCTCTGGTTTCTGGCCAAAAAACTGTTTTTACCAGCCCCTTGTCTACATGGCCTGGGAGGGTTTTTAGGCTGTGATATGAAAATAAACCTGTATTTTTATTAAAAATGTAGATTCGTGGGCCAAAAGCCATATCTATTGAATCAGAATCTGTTAATGTAGGGCTCCAAAACTTAGTTTTAATAAATGTCCCAGATTATCCTTTAACTCTAAAAATTGAGAACCATGTTGCTTAGAGATTACAGCCAAGTGCTGAGATTCACCCATTTTATGTCCTTCATACTGTATGGTATATATTTCTATTTATTGTTTGCTGTAATCAAAAGTTATAATCTAATGTTGTTAATCAAAAACCTTTTAAAATAAACAATGGGATATAATTTCATTAAAAGTTTGATCCTGGCTGCTAAATTATTTCTTTTAACCTACCACACACTCATAGCCCTGTTACTATCTTAATGTCCATTTTACCCCAGCATGACTTCTATAGTAGAAAACAACCCTGTGTTTTAAGGTGACAAACCTTCCTAGACCACAATAATGATGATTCAAACTGGAGTCATGGTATGAATTTAATTATTTCTGAAATATTAATAGCTGCCACCTGAATGAACTTGGGTCAATATGATGATATGATAAAATGGTTCCTCTGATTGCTGGCAGGGAGGAGAGGCAAGTTAGCTTTTAGCTGAACTTGTGATATAAGGAAAATTGTGGGATTGGCTTCTGTCATTTGCAGAATGTTGAGTTCACAAGCACACTAGGAACTACGTACATAGCAAAGAGTTCATTTTCAGTAAATCACTCAAGATACTTGGGTTCTAGGAAAATGATGAAATTAGGTCTGCTGAATAACTTCATATTGATCTTTTCTGGTTGCCAGAGGCTCTCTTAATAGAATAAAGAACAAATCAGATGGATGTGTCACACTGGGCACTACAAATATATTTAAATGATTATTTAAATAAAAACAAGTACATTGAAACTCTGCTCTTTAAATAGCTTTATTGATTGTTAGGTAAGACCTAACTATAGAAAACAAGCAAAAAGAATTTTGAAAGCAAAAGAAACAACAACAAAAAACCCACAAAAGCAAAAAACAAAATAATATAAAGAACTTTATAGACCTGTTTTTGAATTTGTACATATCAGTGCTGTGGAACTCTTAGTGTAGTATCACTAAATAATGTTACATTAATTTATCAAAAATGATTTCTAATACATTTTTAAACTTGAATCTTACAGAGAAAAATCTTGTAATGTGAAAGCTTTAGGAAATAGATCTGGGATATCTTACGCCAAAGTGAGTTTTTGAAATTTAGAACTGATGATTTTACTCTTCTTTTCAGTAGTTCCCTCGGGCTTTCTCTCTGAAAATACTTAAAACTTTGAAAATAGTAAATCTGTACAACATTGTACAGATTACCTTAAACAAACTCAAAAAGAATTTTTTTCATATTACATTTTCAGTTCATAAAAAATAATGGGTAAACACTTTAGGATTGGTCATTAGTAAAATGCAATGCCATCAAACTCGGAGTCAAAAAGAGGAATAAAGTTTCAACTTAATTTATTCAGATAATTTTGAGTGAAGAAGCTTTATAATTCAATGGACACGCATCCAATCCAAAGTGTAACTGGTTAGATCCGTCATTACTTTATTTTATTTTATTTATTTATTTATTAGTGAGCTTGAATACATCAGGATTTCCTAATGTCTAGGCTTGAGTGATTTACTGTTAATAAATGCATGCCATTTTTTAAATAAAAATTAAAATGTATTATTTTTCTTGGTGCATCACAGAATAATGTAGGACACGTTCAAATGGACTTACTAATGAAATGCCTCATTTTCTAAAAACAATACCAGAAAGTTCAATTGTTTATGATAAAATTCAATCAATGCAGGTTAATGTGCCCTAGACATCTTCTTTCATAAGCATTAAAGTTTGCTTGGGTTTCTGTTGCGCCCATATTTTTTAGTTTTTTTAATACTAGCAAAAATATTTATAAACTTGGGTTTTAATCCCTCTATAGGATTTTACAAATAATATCAGCAATAATCTGAATAGTATAAGTGAATGAGTATAAGGCAACCAAACAAAATGTTTCCCTACATGCAAGAAGCGGCTTAAAGAAAAAAAACAGCTAATATTTATTGAGTATATATCATGCACCAGGCCTTGATTAGATGTCTTGTCCCCAAGTGACATTGGGGACAGTGACCCAAAGCACAATGCCCCAAGGAATTATGCTACCTTGATTTGCTCACATGGCAGTTGACTCACCCAGAAAGTATGGATTATGTTAGAACAAAAGTTCACCAGGAATATAACCACCCAAAAAGAGGAAGAAAAGAGTAGAAGAGACAATGATGTCATGGCATCCAGGTCCAGGAAAATGACAACCAGAGAGCCTAGCTTTTGCTATGAGCACCTTGGCAGTCAGGGCAAGAAGGGAAAAAGAGGACACATAGGCTTTATCACCTAGAGGAGGAAGAAGAACAGTTTACGGAGTAAATAGGCTTTGCCACATTTCAGAGTGAAGAGCCAATGGACTATGGAATAGAACATGCCCTCCAGGGAAGAAAGTCCCTACTGAGGCCTCAGTGGATTCAAGGAACCAGTTCTTAGGCCTAATCGTGAAGTTCTGCATGGAAAGTCTGAAAACCTGGTCATTTAATGCATTGACAGTGGATTTGAAGTTCAAGTTCAGAGAAACCATGACTGGTCCAATGTGGGGCAAATACACAATTTATGATATTACTGGCTATGATAACCAATTTTAGGTGTCAACATATCAGAATGATGCCATCCTATTTGGTCAAACACTACTATGGAGGTTTCTGTGGCTGTATTTTTTGGATAAGATTAACATTTAAATCAGTGAACTTTGAGCAATGCAGGTCACCCTCCATAATGTAGGTGGGCCTCATCCAATCAATTGCAGGCCTGAATTGAACAGAAGGCTGACCTCCCCTGAGCAAGAGGGAATTGTATAGCAGATAGCCTTTGGATTTCATCTGTAACATTGGCTCTTCTGGTAAGGAACTGCTTTAAATAAGATCTTTCAGATGGTAACTCACCAGAGTTAATTATAACAACAGTGATATAATATGCTTGATTGAGCACAGTGACAAAATCACTTCTTTAATCGCTCCCTTTCTGTGCCTCACCTTCTTAGTTCTTTTCTCAGGATGTTTTTGTGAATATTATATAATAATAATTATTGTTCATATGTTAATTCAGATAAAATATTTTGTTTTATTTTTATTCTAATTGTCATTCCTACTTTAGACTAGTTTTTGAAGAGTATATTTTGAAACCTGAAAATGGATCTAAATAAGCCCTTGTCTGAAAAGCAACAAAATAGCTTCCTCTTGAAATGTATTACTTCTCATTTTAGAAAAGTCTATTAATACTTTATTCCAGAAGATTATGTTATATAGTATTTTTTGAAATTTCTGTTGGTTTTTAATCATTATAAATGCTTATTAAATGTTATCAAATAACTATCTCATTAAACATTTTATAGATTCTAAACTGGGAGTTTCAGCAGAAAGAAAAATTTTTAAACAGCATATAAGCCATCACAGGTTAGATATTTTGTAGCTTCATTTTATCACTTGTAATTATTCAGAGGTAAGCAAGAAAATGATTAAAAGTAATATTTAGGACTATCAGAGTGCTTATACAATTAATGTGTTAAAAGCAGAAATGGGATAGGTGAGATCTAAAGGAACCAAGCCTCATCACAAAACCAACTGAGAAAGACATTTCAATAGCAGAGACCGTATTATTCCCCTGCCTGCAGCCAACAATCTCTTCTCATGGTTGGTCACCCTGTTAAAGAATATGTTTTTGCAGCAGAAATCCCAATACTTGAAATGCAGTAATAGTATTTCAGTGCCTCATTTAGAAATGTTTGTCATGTAGCTGATAATTTCTAGAATAATTCCCTCCCTCCCTTCCTTCTTTTTTTCCTTACTTCCTTTTTACCTATCTTTCTCTGTTTCTTCCTTCACATATTTAGTAAATTACATGAAACACTGCTAGAGTCCTCCCAAAACCATAAGGCTTATAAAACACCTTAAAGATTATCTAGTCCAAAACCATCTCTTGACCTATGAGGCATATGATGGTCAATAAAGTTGACTGTGGAAACACTGCCACATTATGGCTGAAACTGAGAATGAATTTTTTCACATGACTGAATGAATTTTTCACTCATCTTTCCAACTATTTCTGTGTCTGCACTGGTACAGCTGCATGCTGCTGAAAAACTATGCTGGCTAGACTTGCAAACATCAAATGGCTCTCGACACGGCATAATAGCCCTACTATAATTCTACACTTCATTGATACTGATACTTTCCTAATCTCTAAAATAAATAGGGCATACCTGTTCATTTTTGTCAAATTTCTACCCCAACTACCCTATTCTATGACCACCACCATTTCAACTGACAAACTCAACTTATATTCATTACGAAAATAGAAATGATCATGCATGTACTCTTTCAAGAACATACACAAATTTCCCCCTATTACTACTGATGAATTTTCTTTTCTCTAGGGTCAACCCGTGGACTACCAGCTTCTTATCTAGACATGATCCTTTATGGTGTCATCAAGAACTTCAATCCTGAAATTATCCTGAATTACCTTAGAATATCAATCACTCCTATTTACTGGTTTATCCCTATCACACTGCACAAATTCTTCTGAATAACATTTTAGAAATCAAAAGCTGATACGGTTGGTCTGGGCATAGTGGCTCACGCCTGTAAGCCTAGCACTTTGGGAGGTATAGGCGGTGGATTGCTTGAGCTCACAAGTTTGAGACCAGCCTGGGTAACATAGTGAGACCCCATCTCTACCAAAAATACAAAAATTAGCTGGTCATGGTGGTGCAGACCTGTGGTCCCAGCTAATTGGGATGCTGTGGTGAGAAGATCACTTGAGCACAGAAATGGAGATTGCAGTGAGCTGAGATTGCACCACCACACTCTAGCCTGGACAACAGAGAGAGACCCTGTCTCGAAAGCAAAGAGAAGAGAAAAGGAAAAAAAGATAGAAAGAAGAGAAAATAAATAAAGACTAGCTGATATGGTTTGGTTGTTTCCCCACCCAAGTATCACACCAAAATGTAATCCAAATTGTAATCCTTACATGTTGAGAGAGGGACATGGTAGAAGACAATTGGATGATGGGGACAGATTACCTCACATTGTTCTTGTGATAGTGAGTGAGTTCTTACGAGATCTTGTTGTTTGATAAGCGTCTAGTGCTTTCCCTCAACCCCCACCCCACAGCTTTGTGAAGAAAGTTCTTTCTTCTCCTTCATCTTTAGCCATGATTTTAAGGTTCCTGAGGCTCCCCAGCCATATGGAACTGTGAGTCAATTAAATCTCTTTCCTTTATAAATTACCCAGTCTCAGGTGGCATCTTTATAGCAGTGTGAAATGAGACTAATATAAAAGCAAAATAATACAAAATATAATTTATTTACGTCCTCTTCAAGTATCACCAATTTTTCCTTTTATCTGCTTCTTTCATAACAAAGTATATATTATTTTGTTTCATTTTCCTCTCTGTTTATCTCTCCCTTCCAGTCAAATTTTGATAACTCACTCCAATCCACCAAAGCGCCACAAATCATTCTTTTTTAAATGTCATTAATAATTTCTATGCTGTGAAATATCAGGCTCACTTCTCTGTTTTTATCAACCATTCAGCAATAGACAACACAGTTGAAACAGCCCTTCTTAAGACATTTTCTTCTCTTTGTTTTGTGACATTGCGCATGCTGGTTTTCTTTCTACCATGATATCTCAGAAAGCTCAAGAGCTGCCCTCTGGGGTTCTTTATTCTTCCTCTTAAGTAATCCTCTTTAGTATCACAGAGATGATAATGACAGAGGAAATGATGGGCAAGTTGCCTTAATATTATGGGGCAGAAAGATTTGCCCCAAGTACTTTTTCTGAAAATTGGTTTATTTCTCCATCAGAGAAGAAATAAGAAGATCTCTTTCAGGATTTAAATTTCCTCAATGTAGAAACACATTCAGAAACTACAGCCATAACCCCATCCCCTTACATATTCAAGTTAAGATGAAAACAGTAAACATATGGCTTACTCTACTTTACACCAAGAATGATACATTATCAAGGACGAGTATATGTTTTATCATTTTGATTATGCCTTCATTGCGTTACTGGCAGTGCTTAGCCAGCTGCAATTTCTGCTCATTCGAACTGAGAAGAAAAAATGATATACTAATGAGTCAAGAACCTGTAGATATACATTCCTTCTTTTATGTTATTTCTGCCTTGCAAATATAACTGGGCTAACATAACCTAACACTTCTACATAGTCATTATATATCAATGGACTTGAAAAAAGTATACAAATCCAATTATGCACACACTCCCCCCACACACACAAACAGATTCATCAGGAACTTCTAACAATATGTACATTAAAATAATAAATTCTAAAAGCTCTCTGGCATGCTGACCATCCCAAATTTAATCAATATGTCTAGTGTTTCTTTTATTTTCTGTCGAAATCAACTGTGGTAATCCTAGGGAGAGTAGCTAGATTTAGAAAATAAAAGTACAGAACTTCCAGTTATATTTGAATATCAGATAAGTAATGATTAATTTGGGGTCATACTTATACTAAAATATCATTCATTATTTATCTGAATTCAAATTTATGTAGGCATCCTGTATTTTATCAGGCAACCTTCTTCCCATAGGCTCCTAAAAGTATAATAGTCTATAGTGAACTTGGCTCATACCGGAAATATGACCACCTCATTACATGAAACTTAGCAATGCTTGGAATACCTCAATTTATGTATTCAGATTTTTACAAAGAGTGGTTTGGGGAGTTTTTGCCCAAATATACATGTAAGATCAAAGAATCCCAATAGGATGGGTCTGAAATTTTTAGGAGGAACAAGGCTTATTTGTAATCACCTTGGATGTGTTACTAATTTAACAGAGGAAAGAGACAGAGCCTGAGTGGAGGTCTAAATTCTCCATTCAATTCTGAAGAGAGAGGCTTGCAGAGAGACTAAAGGAAACCTGCATAGATGTTATTTTCCTTCTGATCAAAATGTTTCTACAGAATCTTATAAATATTCTCACCATAAATTACTTCAAGGAGTTTTTTAGCTTTATTGCAGGAAAATGAATGTGCAATAAAATAAATATATATACATAAACATATATACATATGTTGTATAATTTAAGACTTTGATAAATGTAAGTACTTATGTTATCATCATTGTCATCATTGTAAGTTACTAATGAATGTTTGTGATCCTCACAATTTTCCTCATGTCTTTTGTAAACTTTCTCCCCACCGTCTTCCTTATCCCCATAGTAGCTGAACTCTTTTTCTCTTTTCTCTCACTACAGATTAGTTTATAATTTGCTAGAACTGTGTATAAATGACAGTATAGATAAATGTGTTATTTTTTATCTCTCTTTTCTTACTCAGAATTACACATTCGAGATTCATGTTCACACACACACACACACACACACACACACACGAAAGGATAGTGTGATTGAATTTATTTGTAATGCGGAAGGGTATTCTATTGTATGTATATACCACAAATTTGTTTATCCATTCAACTGTTGATAGACATTTGAGTAATTTCTCATTTTTCACTATTAGAAGTAATACTGCTATGAACATTCATGTACATGCTTCTATATGGACATTAATTTCATTTCTCTTGGGTAACTATTTAGAAGTAGAATGATGGAGTCATTGCTAAGTGTACATTTAATTTTCTTAAGAAATTGTCAAAATGTCTTCCAGTGATTGCACCATTTAACATTTCTAGCATCAGTATTTGTTTTTAATACTTTAGTGGATATATATGTAGGTGAAAAAAATTTTAATTATATGAGCCCAGAATCCAAGACTGTCTTACACATAAACACAAATACTTTTATACATTTTAATATAAACTACATTTCCTAGGAGTGGGACTACTATCTAAATCAGCAGTTACTCTTGTAACTTTATCAAGAGTTTTTTTTTTTTTGTTTTTTTTTTTGAAAACCTTGTTATTGATGGCAGTGACCCTTGTTTTGCATTACCAGTACAATATGTCTATATCAGTGGCATGATTGCCATTGCATGCATGGTATTCATCTGTTTCAGTGAAAATATCTGATGGCCCTATGTTTCTAGAGCAGTTGTTCTCAAGTATCTACATACTGAAATATGTATAATTTTATTATAAATAACTTTTATTACAGTTAGGCAACTTTTTATATTTTAAAAATTATGAGTAAAGGTAAATTTTATTTTAAATACATTTTACAATAGTTATGGTAGGCTGAATGATGGTCCCCAAATATGCCCATGTGTTAAACCCAGAACTTGTGAATATGGCACTGTACACGGTAAATGAGATTTTGCAAATATAATTAAGAATCTTGAAATAGTCTGTTTTTCTGAATTATCAAGTTGGTCAAATGAAACCACAGAGGAAGGCAGGAAGAACAGAGTCAGTATTAGGAGAAATGACAGTGAAAGCATGAAATAGGAGTGATGTGAGGGAAGGGACCATGAGCCAAAGACTGCAGGTGGCCCCTAGAAGCTAAAAAAGACACCGAGACAATTTTATTTTCTCAGAGCCACCAGTAAGAACAAACCACACCAATGCTTCAGCTTGGTGTACCTGGTTTGAGACTTCTAACCTGCAGAATTTGAAGATAATAAATTTGTGTTGTTTGAAGCTACCAGGTTTATGGAAATTTATTACAGTAGCAATAGAAATCTAATACTATGGTAATTGGGACATTTAGAACTATGGAACATCAGACCGTGAGAGAAATTAAGAATTATTGCTTTAGGTTGTAGAGACCTATGATGGTATATGAAGTATGTAGAAATGTGTTTTAGAATGGGATTACATTGATGATCTTGTGAATGTTGAGCTGGAAGGTGAGGGTAAGTCTGGAGGAAGACCCCAGTTTAGAGTGTGTTGGAATGATACAGACAGGTTATTAGAATAAGATGACAGTTGGTAGGAAAAATCAGCAAAGGAGAGGTTCCTACTAGATTGGATAGGCAGAACTGTGGGGCTTAGGAAACTTCAGAGGTCAAGGTTAAGAAGTCACATAATGATGGGAAAGAAGCTAGATGGGAGCCAGGAATTTAACAATGATCTTAGAGGGTAACTTTTTCATTGTATCAATAAAACATCTGAGAGGCAGAGACATTAAATTACTTGACAGAGATTATACAAATAGTAAATGACACAACTGGGATTTGAATTTCAGTCTTTACAAAATGTGAGTTATTTTCTGTCACAGTGTCTTCCTTATATTGAGTCACCTGTGCCAACACTTTAGTGATAAAGATTGAGAGAAAATCAATGGCAACAAATCCATCTGCTTTGCTCCAGCTTTCAATTTGCAAAAGAAGGGGCAGCTGTTAAGTAGAAAATAGAGGAGTTGCAAAGTGGGAATTCGAAACTGCAATATCCGAACTGTATCAGTGTGTTAATGATACTTGTTATTAACTCTAGGGTCAGTCAATGACAAATATATCAAGCAAGCCTCTTCTACAAATCAAATAATGAGGCTGCCTTTTATTCCTTCCTCCCTTTTTTCCCCTTCTTCTTTTTGCTTCTCCTCTTCCTCCTTCTCCTCTTTTTCCTCCTCCTTTTTTCATCTTCTGCCTTTTCATATTGATGTTTGTTATTAGAGAATATTTACTGCTGTAATAGATAAAAATAAAAGCTTTGAAAAGGTTTGAGTTGTAGAAAAAAATGTTCTGGGTTAAACATAAAATATTCTGAGACACATAAATAGGAAATATACTATTGAAAAGGATGTAGAATCTTATTTCTTCTAGGTGCCATAGAGTCCCATCACAATATAAATAAGCATCTTTAGGAATGAATTGAACAATAAGTAAAATGCCATCTCCTACTCTTCTTTGTGTCTAAGAACTCCTTATTCTGAATAGAAAAACATATCCTTTATCTTCAACAAATTGTTATTTTACATCTGCTTCATCTCTGTTTCCATGAAATAATGAAGAAAGGAATGATTCTCTGCGTTTAAGTAGTTCAGAGTCAAATTCAGTAGAAAAAGCACAAAATATTTTATTGTAATGTGAATTTTGAAAAAGAAAAAAAATCAGAAACATTTGCAGGTAGATAATTTATATTCCTATAAAGAAAAGATAATTGTCTATAGACATGGGCACTGAGGAATATTCTAGACTAGAGAGACACCTCTGTTTAAATATTTTTAGTATTTTCTTCTTCATTGCCCACTAATCCTCCTCAGCCCCACAGGGCTGTTATTCCTAAACAGGCTTAGATATATCACAGATCAAATAATCTCAGCCAGGCAAAGCCTATTAGAAGCTGATTATCAGTGAGTCTATAAGGATATAACTTTTATTATTCTATTTTATTTTCTCTCCCTCTCAGTTTTGTAAGTGTGTATATTTATATAAGCCTTTGTTTTAAATGGCTGCAATGTGGGCGTCACTGGAAATAGAGGGGCGTAAACTAAATGTCTCTTTAGCATCTTTTTATCTCTTTTCAGTTCTTCATATCCACTATTCTGAAAAGATTCAATATAAAATATCCAGCCATGAAACCATCATTCTCAGCAAACTGACACAACAGAAAACCGAACACCGCATGTTCTCTCTCATAAGTGGGTGTTGAACAATGAGAACACATGGACACAGGAAGGTGAACATCACACAACAGGGCCTGTTGTGGGGTAGGGGATAGGGGAGGGATAGCAGGGGGTTGGGGAAAGGGGAGGTATGGAATTAGGAGAAGTACATAATGTAGATGCTGGGGCGATGGATGCAGCAAACCACCATGGCATGTGTATACCTATATAACCTGCACGTTCTGCACATGTAACTTAGAACTTAAAGTATAATAATAAAAATACAGCCATATTTTTAATATCATTTTTCTGCTAAGGAGAATAAAATTGCATTATATTTATGGTTTTATTGCCGTCCTTTTCTCCAGGCTATTTTAGGCCAAGATGATTTTTACCATTCCTAGTCTGATTTTGAAAATACCATTTATCTCAACAAATATGTTTTTGAAAAATCTAGATATTTACCTTTTTTTGTACAACAAATAATACTCCAGGCCATTGGGAAAATAGAAAATGCTTCTTTCCCTACAATTCTTTTTAGCCCCTCTTGCATCCCCTTCCTCAGTTATCTATTAACTCTCAACTGAGTGCCACATTTTCTTTATCCAGTCTATCATGGATGAGCATTTAGGTTCCAAGTCTTTGCTGTTGTAAACAGTGCCTCAATAAACATACATGCACATATGTCTTTATAATAGAGTGATTTATAATCATTTGGGTACATACCCAGTAATGGGATTGTTGGGTCAATTTTTTAAAAAGTAGTAAATAACAAAAAGACTCTCAAACATGATCTGGGAAAATGAACAGCACAGCCATACTTTATAACAGCTAGCTCCCTCTTGGTACCGCAGTTCTTCAGTAACAACCACTTACAGATCTATTGTTTGAAACAATGTAAAGCAAAAGCAAACACAAACCCTAAGAAACGTTTATTATCTATTCTCTCCGAACCTTGCTACCTGGAGACTTCACCCCTATAATAAGAACCTTGGTCTCCACAACCCTTTATCTTAATCTAGACACTCCCTTCTATTGATCTAGATCTTTAGATAAACTCTTTCAGCCAATTGCTAATCAGAAATAATCATTGAATCTACCTATGACCTAATGAGCCTCCCCTGTTACCCCCACCCCCATCCTGCCTTTCTTGAACAAACAATTTACATATGTTGGTTGATGTCATAAATCCAAGCTGTATCCTAACCACCTTGGACACGTGTTGTCAGGACTTTCTGAGATTATGTCATGGGCATGTCCTTAACTTTGGCAAAATAAACTTCTAAATTGATTGGCACTTGTCTCAGATACTTTTTGGTTTACAAGCCCAACCAAACCATTAAGTTTCTCTGTTCATTTGTTGGTAGTAATAGTACATCAGTGGAACCTCTCTCTCTATTTTACACCAATGTTAGACTTATTGACACTTGTGAGATTTAACCATGGTGCTACTATACATTAAATACATTATAGTTGATGAGTTCATTTTGAACAACAAGCTCTTTGAGGGGAAAATGTCTGTTATTTTAGTGCCTTCAGTTTATATTAGGAAACCCAGTACAAAATGATAACAAATATTTGATGAACAACGACAAAAAAGCAAATTAAAAAGCTAAGTTAATGACGGAGGAAATGTTTCTACCATGGTCTGCTTCTGTGTACACATAAATGACTTCATATTTTTCAATGGGTTTACCCTATTCTTAAAGGTATTCTATGAAGGAATCATATTTATTGTCATAACAGCTATGGCTTTTCTTAGGAAGTTCGTATTCTCTCATTTTACCAATGGCCACATGTATGCTGTAAATTTTAGCCCCACCGTGGTAAGTACTTAGATATTCCCTTTAGCACTCAGAGTACTGGCCATTTGTTCTGTATTAGGGCATGTAAACATACTTACATATTTTATATATATTTAAAACAAAGTGTTTTATATACATATTTAATACAAATGTAAAAACAAAGAAACAATAAAAACAAAACATGAAAATAAAATGTTCTCTTACAGATAATGATATACTATCATTTTCAAGTTATCTATAACTATCTAATTTTTGATCCTATAATCATGGTCCAGACATTGACAAGGAATTTGCCTCTTGCTTTGATTGTTCAAGCATCTCATGGCTAAATTTAAACTGGTTGTAACTTTTAGACACTGAGCCATTTTCTTCCTGAATCAAACCTGTTAAATACAGAATGTATATCATGATTCTCCTCCTCGCCACCTGAGGGCTTTGATGCCAAAAGAGCTACCTAACTGGGAGTTTCACTGCATGCCTGTGTAGCCACAAGGGGCAGTACTCTTTACCTGCTTTCTCCCCATAATTTTGAACATCTTTAGTGCCAGATACGTCCTTACTTTTTTATAGATTAGTATTTAAGTTTATTATTAGGGGTTGGGCTCATTATTCAATGTCCATTTGATTCTCTGAGCATTTGAGAAAACTTGTCTAACATATTTTTAGTCCTCTCCCCTAGGGAAAATAAAATATCCTCTCCTTCTATCTCTCCCTGAATGTAAAAATCAGCTGAAATAACAGTGATGTTCACTGACTTCTATTTCCGGATGCCTGTAATGCCATGTTCTCCTGCCTGATTCAATCGCCTTTCTGCCAACTTCCTCACACAGTTGCTCAAACATGCTTAAACTTGCTGCATCCGCTAGACACTATAAACATCGAGTAACCAGCTAGCACAATTCTTTACAACTGTGATAAAAATTCTATCTACCGTACCTCAGTCCTCATTTTCTTCTCAGCCTTTTTGTTCATTGTTATGGAGGCCCAGCAATGGCCCATTAAAATCCCAAATTTAATTACAACACTGCTGAGAAAGTCATACATATGACGTTCTTTTCCTTACTTGAACCATATAGAAAATCAGACCTGCCCCAGTTTCTTCATACCTTTAATATATTTAATATATTGTTGGTTCAAAACAGAGAATACAGTTTAAATTTCAATCTTAAAGTGGATTAAAATACATACATTTTTACCATTTGTTAAACTCTGTTTTTCCATTTAAGATGAATTTCATGTTTTTAACATTTATTTTACAGCAACAATAATTTGTTTTATGTTCCTGCTTTTAAGACATAAAACATTCAACAAATTTAGATGGTTTTCTGCATATTACAAAAGTAATACTTGTTTTTGATGGAGATTTTTACAAGATTATAAGTAATGCCAAAACAGATGCTGCTTACTGATTTCTTAGTACATGCCTTGCAAAATGCTACCCACATGAACTTATTTAACCTTCTCAAAACCTATGTATAAGAAGCTGAACTTCTTTTATCCTTTCAAAATTTGTGTGTAATGAAACATTGTCTTCATTTTCACATATTATAAGAAAATAATATTTTTTTTATTTCCACACTTGTAAACCAAAGTACATAGAAATTAAGTAATTTGCAGAGATTACACAGCTGGTTAGCATTTCAAAGGAAATAAATCTCATTTTATTAACATTTATTTTAGGTATAATTTTTTAAATTACATATTACATATTCACATAGGTACATTATACTTGATTTAGGATTGTCCCTATTTCTAAACAATTTTCCATTTTTTTTCTATTTTGATAAAAATTGAATTAACATTATAAATACAGATAGGACCTCTGCGCCTACTAAATGAGTTTCTTGCCAAAATAAACCCTGTTTTGTTCATCCATTAAGCTCTCCTGTCTTCCTAATTAATCTCTTTTAATCAATAGCATTTAATATAGTGCCTTAAACACACATTGTGAGTAATCAGTAATTGTTTGCTGAATGAATAATTACCCATTACTTTGTTGAGTTTAGGGCTTTCTCAGGCTGACATTATGGGGTTTCCTAAAATAATTTTTGAAATTTCCTGTTGCTACCGGAGGCAGAATTATGAGAAGAGTAGTGCCTTGAAATGGCTCAAGTGACATGGTTTACATTTTTAAACAATTCTTCAAGGTTTTTCATCTTGAAATTTGTTTTCCTACAATATTATTTAAAGCCTTATTGCCTTTTTGAGTATCTACAGATTCCATAATTATTAACCACAATCCGTGCACTATAGCAATCCAATCCAATCAGCAAGATTTCAAGAACTTTTGAGAATCCAGTTCATTTTTCTGATGACTTGTATATTTTTATGTATAAATAAATGAATAATCTAAAAGTGGAAATAATTTCACAGTAGGCTTAATAAGATGCATACCAAAAAAGTGACATAAAGAAATAAGTTTTATTTTGGAGAAGCATTCACAAATTTCTTAGTCCCTCTGCTTTTTCTAATACTGCCAAAGCAATTTTCTGAGTTATTATTAAAAGGAATTTGTTAGAAACATCTCTATTTGTTTACCATTTCACAACAAAATATAATTACTCATCTCGTTATTTTTAATTGAAACATTTTATTCCATAATTTTAGCTATTCCTGTTTTCAGGCAATACATTTGTTGAAGGTAAATATAAGGGTTTTAGAAGAGAGAACTCTATTGTTCTCTGCTTAAATAATCTTTCTTTATTGCAGCCCTCTGTAGGTTTGTTATGTCATCCTTGGTAAAAACTTGTTTCATGTTATCTCAAGAGTTATGTTCAAGGCATTGGTGTATACAGCAACATAGATTTTGCTATTATCAAACATATTGGCTTTGCTTCAACAGTAAATCACTCACAAACATATTTCAACTTCTCAGTTTTTCTCCCCATGTATATTAATTTTTAAGCAGAATTTGAACTCATAGATTTATTTTTGAAGGCTTTTATATCACTGAGATGTATCATGAAGTTTGCTCAAGCAGATCAGTTTTCTTAAGTTTTTTTTTAATACCTTCTCAAATTATTTTCAGCCTAGGCTTTACTGTCTATAATGAATTTATTATTTTTGAAATAAAACTCCATGTCTTACTATTTTTGAAATTAAAAAAAATTACTTCTGAATATACTATTTATTATTATTTTCATTGTGAAATATTATTTGTAGAGTTGTTTGATTGACATAAAATTTTGCAAATTGGTAACAAAATGTTCTAGTGGAAAGAATAACATATTAGACTGAAACTCAGGGCTCCTAGATTGTAGCTCCAATTCTTCTACTATAAACTGGCTGCCCTTTTGCAATTCACTTTCTTCAATGATATTTGTAAAAGTTTTGTAATAATAATATGAATGTAGTGAAACAACAGTGAAACCACTTGAAAATATCTCACAAAGGAAGTATTGAAAGTAAGAACCATATGATATTTGATATTTGTGACCCCAGTGAGTGGAATATTGTATGCATCTAATAAATACTTGTTAAGATTACATATATATATATATATATATATATATATATATATATATATATAAAATCATATACACATATGTAGAATAAGTTTCATATTTCATATTGTGTGGATTTTATATAGTATTTTTTCTATGTGTATAAAATGAAAACATTTACCCAAGTGCATTTAGTTTAGACTGGAAAGGTACAAGTTACCAGAAAACTCCATACCCTTTATGAAAGTGTTGCACTGAGCTATATTTTCTCTATGCTTCTTTTAAAATAACATACAGGTAAATGTGAATAAATTAAAATTTTAATGGGAGTGTTTGAGATTAGGCATTTGGATAGATTTATTTTTAAATTGTCTATCCCATTTATTTTGAAATATAATTATAGTCACCAACAATACATGTCAAAACTCATTGCTCCTCTCTCTCCTGAAACTTTGCACCCTTTAAGCAGCAACTCTCTATTTCTTCCCTTCCTATTCTTGTCCCAGCCTATTGTAACCATCATTCTACTTTCTAGTTTTATGAGTTCAATTGTTTTTAACTTCTTAGATAAGTGAGATCATGCAGTATTTGTATTTCTGTATCTGGCCTATTTTACTTAAGTCATCCAGGCTCATCCACATTGTGACAAATCACAGGATTTCCTTCTTTTTCATGGTTGAATAGTATTCCATCATGCACTTACACCTGATTTTCTTTATCCATTCATTTGTGGATGGATACTTAGGTTGATTTCATATCTTAGCTATTGTGAGTAATGCTGCAATAAACAGGAAAGTGAAGATGGTTGATTTCATATCTTAGCTATTGTGAGTAATGCTGCAATAAACAGGAAAGTGAAAATACCTCTTTGGGATAGTAATTTTACTTTCTTTTGATGTATACCTGGAAATGGTCTTGCTGGATTATATGGTATTTGTGATTTTAGTTTTTTGAGGAATCTCCACACAGTTTTACATAACGGTTGTATTGATTTACATTCTCACCAACAATGTACAAGTTCCTCTTTCTCCACATCTTCACTAACATTTACTATCTTTTATATTTTTGAGAAAAGTCATTCTAACAGGTTTGAAGTGACATCTCACTGTGGTTTTAATCTGTGTTCTCTATCAATTTGTGATGCTATGCATTTTTTCATATTCCTGTTTGACATATGTTTGTCCTCTTTTGAGAAATGTTAGTTCAGGTTTTTAGCCCATTTTAAATCAGATTACGGTATTTGTTTTCTTGCTATTGAGCAATAAAAATTCATTAAAGCTTAGGATATTATAAGCCATTTTTCCTGTGTAGATGAATTGTTGGAATGTTTCCTGGAGATTCTATATAAAGTGATATTAATAATTTGAAAATTCACTTAAATATAAATTTTTTCCCATTTAAATTTTGAAAAGGTGCATATTTAAGATTCAGTATTGCCCTCGGTAAAGAAAGTAGATTGTAGAGTGACCACTATCATGTATTTGCTTTGTAACTTTTGGCACATTACTTAACCTCTCTGAGCCACTATGCTTATCTTTAATTTGTCATGATTTAGTTGTTTTGATGTAATGTATAGCAATGTATACAATGCAACTACATTTTTCTAGCACATAGTAAGAACTCTTAAGTAGCAGCTAATATTATTATACCCATTATTCCTACTCAAAAACATAATTGTGTTGGTCTACATCTTTAAATTGGTAAAAATCATTTCTCCCCAACTTAACCCTCTTTTCCCAACTTTTAAACACACCTACTTGTTCCCTCTTTGGATGCTGTTTTCAGTTGAGCCTCATTCTGCACATCAGACACACACACACACACACACACACACACACATATATATATATATATATATATATATATATATATATAATTTCCACATGTAAGAATATTAAAAGTCTTTAAATTATTTAAAGATTTTTAAAATTACAAACAATAATTGAGTTACAATCTGTGTAGGCATTATTTCTCAGACTCATTCTGTTGTGAACAAGAATTTATTTCACATTGAAATCTTAACAAATATCTGTTGTGTAGGAATCAGTAATTCAGTTTAGCAAAGGAGTATTCATCTTCAAAATGCTTTTGTAGTATTAATATCCGATTTCTAACAGTTAATATGGGGTTATTCTCTTCTTGAATACATATTCTTTATATTATTTTTATCTCATAATGTAGTCACACTTTTAGACACTTCTGCAGTGGAGTTTGAAACACCTATGAAGGCTCATTTTCTTAATTTTTCAGCTATTATTTTTATCCTATATGAATTTTAACAGAATTGACAATGACTGAAATTTTAAATAACTCTATGAATAATTATTTGTGAGATTCAGTGAGACTTAAAAAGTACTCCTTAGATACCAACTTTTCTTCTCTAGTGTCTAAACGATAAAGTTGAAATTCCTCTACCTAGAGAAAAAAGCCATTCTCAACTTAATACAACTTAGCCTTCCACTATTGAGGCTTTCTCCCTAGAGAAAATACATATACTACTTTTCATGCCTGTTAACCTCCATTCTGTTATCTCTTTCCATTTGATGTCACTTAGGACTAATTGCTCTTTCTCAAATACTCTTTTTACTCCAGGTCAGAATCCCATTTATCTTTTAAGATAGACCCAGTTTCTAGACTCCTTACTTCTGTTATCAAGTCTGTCATTACTTTTCCAAAATGAATGAATTTCTTATTTAAAGATAACCTTTTATCATTATTAATTGTGCACACTTTTTAAACTTGTAAAAACTATCAATTTCATTCCAGAAGTAAAAAGAAAGATATCCTCTAAAAGGGTATTAACATTCTTCTCAGTTTGATTCAACTTCAAACAGGCTTCTTTCTGAATATAGGATCATCACTTGTGTTTTCTTAGAACATTAACTCTAGAAAATTTGCAACTGTAAATTTTTTCTCTGCCTACTTTGAAATATAAATCTTCCTATCACCTAGGCTGGAGTGCAGTGGCTTGATCTCTACTCACTACAACCTCCACCTTCCAGATTGTAGTGATTCTCATACCTCAGCCTCCCAAGTAGCTGGGATTTCAGGTGCATGCCACTAGCCCAGCTAATTTTTGTATTTTTTAGTAGAAATGGGGTTTCACCATGTTGGCCAGGCTGATCTCAAACTCCTGACATCAGGTGATCTACCTGCCTCTGCCTCCCAAAATGCTGGGATTAAAGGCGTGAACCACCCTGCCCAGCCTGCTTTGTACTTTTTAAGTAGTATACTTAAGATGTATAATTAAGTAGTATACTTAAATTATTGAGAATAATGTGATGTTTTGACCTCTGTGTACATTACAGAAGGATTCAGTCAAGCTAATTAACATGTTAATCATCTCACGAACATTTTTTTGGGTGAAAAAATAAAATAGTTATTGTTTAAATTTAGAAGTATATGGGGGATAGTTCTATTTCTAATTTAATTTTATTTGATTATAGAATATGAATTTTAGAATATAAATTGTTTTTTTTTAATTGAGTCTTCTTTTATGACCCATATTGCTAAAATTCCATGTATACTAGAGAAAAATATACATTATCTAATTTATATGTAGGGTTTTACATAGGTTAATAAATTTAAATTTTTTCAGTGAGTTATTCTCAAGTAATTTAAATATTTACTAATTTTTTAGCTATTTATATTTAAGTCAGTTATTGATATTGTTCCACAAAATACCATATTTGTACATTTCTTTCTGCACTTCTGTCAAATTTCACTTTGTATATTTTAAAACCATTATTTTAAGCACACATATGTTAGAATTTATATATCATCTTGATATTTAGCCTTTTAGCTATATATTGTAACTCTCCTGAAACAAATGTTTTTTCTTATCTCAGTGTATTTTATCTAATGTTGATAAAGCTGTATTGGTATTCTTTGGGTAACATTTTGTCTATATTTTCCCCTTTACTTCATGTCTTTCCTTGTTTATATCTTAAAGACATATTGTTAAAATTTACTTATTCTATTCAATTAGACAAACACTGACTTTTACCTCGCATGTTTAAGTAATACCTATCTGTTGTGGATACAGACATATTGGTCTTCTTTTTTTGAGACAGGATCTTGCTCTGTCATCTGGGCTGGAGTGAAGTGCAGTGACATGATCACAGATGACTGCTGCCTCTACCTCCCAGGTATACATCAACATGCCAGGCTATTAAAAAAAATTGGGGGGCATAACCAGGCTCCACTTTTTTGCCCAGGCTGGTCTCAAACTCCTAGGCTCAAATGATCCTCCCATATCAGCTTCCCCAAGTGCTGAGATTACAGGTGTGAGCCACTGTGCCAGGCCTAGGCTTCTGTCTACTTACCACATGTACAATGTTAGCATTGCTTTCCTTTTTACCCTTTTGTTAATAAGTTGATATTTTGTGTATTTGTTTTCTATATTATTTCATCCTCTGTATTTTGTAGGGCCATTTGAAAGTTTTCCATGGATATTTATAGTTTAAATAGTAATATTTTTTGTATTGCTGACATAGTACTGACTTTTTGCTAACACTTTTTCTGTATTTTATTTCCTCCACTAGATTTGGATCAATTTGAAAAGTGCAGGATTTATGTCTAATCTAATATTTTATATATCACACAATGTTAATGTTTTATGCATAGTAAGAGCTCAGTTTTTATTTTCAGGCTTGCAGTTAGTTGTTTGAATGGTGAAAATAAGTTTAATAAACCATTAGAGGTCTTTTAATACTACAGAAACATCTATTTGCTTGTTTTTTTTCTTAGCAATAACAGGAGAATAAACCATTTTAATTTCTGCAAAGCCTTTATTATAAATGGCATGACAAATAAAATGTTCTTTATCATGATCTTCTGTGACATGCAATAGCCTCCAACCTCAAATCAGGTTAATGAAAACTATGGTTATGGGACCCCATTGTGCTGATTAGGACCCAAGATTTTTGCAGGCATAATTTGTCAGACCAAAGCCAAGGAAACTCTGGGGGAGAATAAGTCAAGTGGGCTAATGCAACTCTGATTTTTTCTTTTTTGGTATAATTGCCTAAATGGCAAACTGTCTAAAATGGTTAAGAATTCTAAGTTTACATGGTCCTGTTCTAAGCTTGCAGGTTTCTTTTCTATCGCCCTGCTCAAAAGTGCAAACACTTTGCCAAACGCAAGATGGCACTAGTTTTTTCTGAATGCTATACACAGACATCATGCATTTTCACTGCTAGGAGTTACTGGAGAAAGAAGGCTTATCATATATCTGATCATAATTTTTCCTTATTTTAAAGTATAACAAATTTTTAAATAGTCAAAAATGTATACATTTAAATAATATTTTATATTTTAAATATAATATTTTAAATACATCATGTACTTTATACCCATATCTATTAATCTTAAACCCTGTCTATAAATGTTTTCAGTCCCGGAGTATAAATGAGGAAACAAAAATAACAGAGAATAGGTAACTAGAGTAGACATTAGTTGAACTGGTGGTTTAACACAGGTCTTGCCCTTTCCAAAGTTAATCTGCTTTGCACTAGACCAAGCAATTTTTCTTAGAATAATGACATATAATTTTAAATAACCTCTAGTTTACTTAGAATTGATATTTAGTTCTATTCTGCTCCCTTTTTGTCTTGCTATTTTTTTGTCAAATAAACAAGGACAATATTTTTTTCATTTTCTTTTGTTTTTAAATTTTTAAATATTTTCATGTCAAATGTCAGAGAAACATGAATAGTATTGTGCTGGGGATGTGATGGTTTCTAAGATTTGTTGCAGGGGTTTACCTACTTTTATTGTCCCATCTACCATGCACCCCGTCACAAAATGCTATATTTACTTCCATGTATGTGCCATTTTCTATCTTTACACATGTTACAACATTTTCCTTGAACTTACCTCCTGTCTCCATCTACCAGTTGCTTATCCTGTTGGCCCTCGTGATGAACTCTCCTTATCTGTACCTCTGTGCAAGTAAAGTGGTACAGATTAAGGAGTAAAGTGGTTCCTCAGGCCTACCTTTATTTTTGCAATTAATATAAGATGTTAATGTCACATCCTTCATATATTCTTCTGAGAGCAAACAGTGAACATTCAAGTCAAAAGTAAGTTGCTTATCTCTTTGTGTCTAATGCTTGCTGTCACCCCTCAAACAAAGTAGACTGTCCGAATGAGTGCCTGAACAAGTGGAGCAAAGTGGAAAGGACACCTCTTGTTTCACGAGATTTTTGTGAGAATTAAATAAAATATTATACATAAAATACTTATCAATATTCTAGGGATATAAGAGCTGTATTGTGTATATATAAGTGCCATAATATATATTAATATATGGAAAATCAAGGAGACCATAATCAGAGCTAATATTCCAGCTTAGCCATGCTCATCCACCTTCATTGCTGATAGTCTTCTGTGACCTAGGATTCTTAACTTTCCTTTTCTTTTTTCTTTCTTAATGAAAGTATTCCATAATAATAAAATTATTTAACTATCGTCTATTATAATAATTTAATTATACAAAATGTATATATTTAAGATTTCAACTATATATTGATATTATATAGATATAATTATATGTCTATATAGCCAAGTTTCCTCAAGAAGTTAGAATAATCCCAAATTAATAATCTAACATTGTACCTGAAGGATCTAGAAAAATAAAGAACAAAGGGATAGATGTATATTATAAATCTATATATACCAAATTTCTTTATCCAATCCACCATGGATGGGCACCTGAGCTAATGATTCCGTGTCTATATTATATATAGCTATATAATTAGAATTATATAGTTGAGATATATAATGTTATTTATATATATGTATATTACATTTCATGTAATATTTAATTCTATTCTCCATTTTTGTTTTGCTAATTTTTCATATAAGTGAAGACAATATTGATTTTCATTTTCTCTTATTTTTAAATTTTAAAATGTTTTCATGTTAAATGTCAGGGAAACACATAATATTGTATTGGAGGTGTGGTACATTATATATTTTGTATAAATATATATATATACACACACATTTTGTATAATAAGATATAATTATATATATGTACATATATATATGTATTTGAAGCAAAACCACTTATATACATGCTTTATGTACCACTGAAGTGAATGGAAAAATGGGTTAATAGAAACTATACATCCTGGAACTTCTGGCTTACAGGAAATTTATTATTTACTCTAGTTTCTTATGTTTATTACATAGTTTTTAAAAATTGAGGTCTTCAAAATACTTATTTTAGTTTCTTCATCATATGTAATATGTCAGACAGCTCTTGAATTGCAATAAAGAAATGCCTGGGACTGGGTAATTTATAAGAGGTTTAATTGGCTCACAGTTCTGCAGGTTGGACAGGCAGTATAGCGGCATCTGCTTCTGGGGAGGCCTCTGTAAGGTTATAGTCATGGTGGAGGGCAAAGCCAAAGCTTGCAAGTCACATGGCAAAAGCAAGAGAGAGAGAAGGAGAGAAGGAGAGATACCATACACTGTTAAATGACCACATCTCAAGACAACTCACTATTGCAAAGATACAGCACCAGGAGCATGGTGCTAAACCATTCATGAGAACTCTGCCCCCATGATCTGATGATCTCCTACAAGACCTCACCTCCAACATTGGGATCACATTTCAACATGAGATTTGGGCTGAGAAAATATCTGAACTCTACAATATAGGTTTTGGCTCCAGGTGTTTTTTACCAGAAAGACAGTGAAAGTGATAAACAGTTTATTAGGGAACATTCCATAGTGCAATTTTAAATAGGCACTGAAGTATATTTAAGACCTAGAAAATGAGTCTCTAACATATTTCTAAATTACCATAAAGAGTAGTGAATCCTCTTTGGATAAAAGCTCTCCCAGAGCAAGATAGAAATCATTAGGAAGACAATCAATTTTCAAGAGACATCTGCCATGGATATGTTGTCTATTAGGGGTCTGGTACTTTATGTTTATTTTCTTTATTCCTATCAAAAACCTTTGGATGTAAGTGTTCATGGTGCCATTTGATATAGTAGGAAATTGAAACTGAGAAGTGACATGAATTATGTGGGATCCCATTATTCTCTGCTAAGCTGGGACCAGTACCCAGGTTTTTCTGACTTCAAAGTCCAGTCTCCTTCCTCAGGGTTAGGTCTCATTCTGGAATAAATTCATCAGACTCAATAAGGTTTGTTTTCAGATAATATTAAGCCATTTTCAGAAAAATTATTTGGTGGTTGCATTTATAATGTTAAATACATGCAGCCCTTCAACAAATGATATGTTTTAAACTTTAAAGTATAATTTTTTATGCTTTATTGCTTACATCCATTTAGTGATGTTTAATTTCTTCTTATTGTTAGAACTTCATGCATAGACTTTCTCCTAAAATAAAATGAGGTGAGGTATCTCATAGTTAATATAAGCTGACAAGTTAGGAAACACAGCTATTTAATAGATAAGCTCTAGAAAAGTTTCAGCAAACTTTTGGAGGAAATAAATTTTCAATGTCATTTATTTTCTCCTGTTCTTTGTGCGCCTGAATAATAAATTTAGGCCCTATTACCATCTTCCCTTCTAAGTAGCAAGAACTCATCTTACCATTGCACATACAAAACTCTCTAAACAAAGGACTTTGTGTTATGTGTGTATCCCTTGTCTCTGATTTTCCAAAAGAAAAAAAAACAAAAAAGGAATAATTATCAAAATTGCATATTTTTTAATGAGAAAGTAGAATACATATATAAGTGGGGAATTAGTAATTATATATGCCAATCATAACTATGTATATTTAAAATATGTGTGTGTGTGTGATTAGCACACATTTTTAAGTGGGTCTTCCATCCTTCTATCTTGGTGAGACTGTTATTACTCTTTGAGCTTCCCATCTGTGTCAGTCACCCCCTGGTTGTTTTCCAGTGCCAATCGTTATCCTACCACTTGTGCTGTCTTCTCAATTTTGTATTATTAGTTTCATACATGGTTACAAGAAACAAGCACTGACTTTGGCTAACTTGAAAACACAAGTAGTTTATTGACAGAACAACAGGAGCTCACAATAGGAGAGAGACGATGAGACAAAAAAGACTGACGTTGGATTAGAAAAGAACAGCCTCACAGGCCTAGAAAGCATGCAGATAACACTAGTTCTGTAACAGAGAACCCAACGTGAAATGTACCTAGACATTTGTAGTCATTCTATCTTTAAGCATTAACATTCCAGGGCCGGTTGGGTGTGCTAGTGTTCTGGTCCAGCCGCCCTAAAAAATAAAAAAATACATAAAATTAAATTAAAAAAAAAAGATTAACATTCCAGGGAGGGAGGCTCCAACTGACATAGCTTGAGTCATCTGTCTATAATCTGAGCAGGGCAGGGCATGGGGTGATTTAACTATATATGGTACAGTTTTAACCCTAACACGGTATCTTAGGGTTCTCCAGTCGGGACAAAACTAATAGGACATATATAAATACATATTTAGATATATTGTGAGACTTCACCTTGTGGTCGTGTGTCAATTATCCTTAAAAAACCCCTTTCATATATATATGAAAAGCCTTTCTAATACATGATAGACCCTCTGCAAGTAGTGGCTCAGTCTGAATCCAAAAGCCTCAAAAGTAGGGAAGCCAGCAGTGAATTTTTAAGTCTGTGACGAAAGGCCTAAAAATCCCCATCAAACCAGTGGTATAAGTCCCAGAGTCTAAAGGCCACAGACCCCGGAGACTGATATCCAAGCACAGGAAGCACCCAGCAAGGGAGAAAGATGAAGGCTGGAAGACTCAGCAAGCCAGCTCATCCTACCTTTTTCCACGTGCTTTGTTCCATCTGTACTGGCAGCTGATTGGATGGTGCCCATTGACACTGACTTAAATGTTAATCTCCTCTGGCAACACCCTCACAGAATACCCAGGCATAATACTGTATCAGCTATCTAGGCATTCTTCAATTCAATCAAGTTGAAATCTAGCATTAACCATCACAAATGGGATGCTTTATTTTGCATCCCCTGGAGAAGAGGCTAACCTTAGTAGGAAGTCAAGGGAAAAGGGATGGTGACAAGAAATAATGAAAAGTGAACTTCTTAAGCTCAATAATTATCCTTGTCTGGTGGGTTTCATCTTTGTTCCCAGGTTCCTAGCATAATGCTATCACAGAATAGAGTTTTAATAAACATTTGTTGACTGTTAGTGCTGGAATAAATAATGTTAACACATTTTGACAGCATAATTATAAACATAAATGCATCCATTTGTTTAGTAATGACTTTTCATCTCCTTTTTATTCCAAGAAGTATATCCTAAAAAATGACCAAAAGAGAAAAAAAGCAATTCATTAAAACATTATCGGCCTCAAAATATACACTATATTCAGCAGGTACAATAATGAAAAAGGGAAAGTGTCTTCCCAGTAGAAGCTTCCAGCCTGCCAGAGTCATTTGTCTAGGTCAATGATTACAGTGATACAAGTTATCTAGAGAGGCTGGTACCAAGATTGATCATCATTATAACATTAAGAAAAATAAACACAATTAAAAATAGCCTAAACCTCCCATCGCAGCTGAATGAATTATATAAATGTTTTCAAGTGCACACAGGAGGTTGCTATTCAGACACTAAAAACATGTAAATAAGAAGTCTATGTGACAACTTGAATTTCATTTAAAAACAAAATATAAAATGGCATGATTCTGGTTAACTATGAAAATATGAATTTACATGAATGTGGTAAAGACTTAGAGATAAAAACATTGTCAGAAAAATGAATTTTATTTTTCAATTTTCTTTAATGCTGTTATAGTATGGCTATATAAAAACTACAATTTATAAAGATAAGTTGGGACTATTTATTCAATTTTCTCATTATTCAACAACAACCAAATACTCTAAAATTGCTCCCTTACCTGTTAATAAGATGTAATTCCTTTCTTTAACTTACAGCTAGGGCTTCTGTTGTGAATGCTTGGGGAGACTGCCATTTTATGTTAGTTTTTATTTATTCTTCATGAAGTTTTGTTGGTTTTGCTCTCTGGGAGCACCTGTACTATAGGGGGCTATGAGAAAAAAAAGTATAGATTTTAAATAGAGCTTTGTTAGAATAAATGGCTGCTTAAGATTCTTGCTAATATATGTTTTATTATTATTTTTATTGCTCTTTATCTCTGTAGAAGTTCCAAGAGCTGTAAATTCTCTTTATCTAAATCGAAAACATCATCTTCACTCAATATCTTCTCTTTCTCCTGAGTACTCTATTTCTGTGGAATTATCCAAAATATGCAGGTTCTGACATTTTCTCCAAATGTAAGATTAGTAACTGTTTTCCGTAGAGTTTAATATCACCATCATAGACAAATTAGTTTAGCCTTATCACATACCTCTTTGTTTTAGTAATGTCTTACTGCTTTTCTCAGTCTATTTTTTTCTGTTTCAATTTTGTCTACACATCCCTGCTACATCATGCTGACAGAGGCCAAATAGAGGCACACGTCTGCTTTAAAACCTCTCAAAGGCTCTCATGCATTAGTCAACTAAAGTACAAATGCTGTAACTCAAAACACCTACCTACTTTTGTAGCATTATCATCCGTGATTACCTTGCTCTAACCCTGTAAATTAACTAAAGTGGCTGACTTCCTGTTTCTGTGTTGCATCAATGACTCCCACCTCCCTGTCTTTATTCATGTGATCTTTACTCAAAATGTCCTTCCCCATCTTTGCTGTAATCATTCAAATTTCTATCTATCCTATCCTTAAAGAAATATTCAAACAATTGCCCATCTATATTTTTTTGTATTGTTCAAAATAGATATGATCTCCTTCCCTTCAATCCTAATACATCCAATTTTGCAATATTTAATCTGTGTTATTCTAATGTAAATAGTGATTAGACTATGCATAGTCTGAGTGCAAGTGCCTCTGAACACATATATAACTTTGTCACCCTGGCATCCATTTGCAGTACCTAGTACAGAGGTTAGCTTGTTTTTTTGTTTTCATTAAAAGATGACTCCAAAATTGTTGAGGAGAATTTGTAGGATTATTAAGCATACATTTCACCTCCAGTTTATTTTTCTGATTCAAAGGAAAGATACAAAGAGGGAATCAAAAACCAAGAATCTTACAAAAGGATTGAAAGAAGAAAAAAGATCAGTGAGAGATGGGAAAATGATAAGCACTTTCTAGGACTTGGTGACTAAGTTAAACTTGAATGAGTTTAGAGAAAGAGTAATGCATTTTATTGTGTGTGGTGTATGTGGTGTCAATATGTGTACTCCACACAAAGCAGTTTGGGTGTGTTACTTTAGGAAACATTTTAGTGAGAGGTAGAGCTTTATTGTATCTTCTGTCTCTGCATATCTTGATTAACGATTTACTCATTGCAAGTGAGTTTTATAATTTTTGTGTTAACTAGGCTAAAGAATAGCCAGATAGCTGGTAAAACTTTACTTCTGGATGTGTCTATACAAGTGTTTCTGAAAGGAATTAGGGTTTGAACCTGTACACTGGGAAAGAAAATTCCTGCTACGATCCCTCTTTATATGTTTCACTCTGTAGATGAGTGGGTGAACTGATCCATAGACAAAAGCCAAATCAATATATTCTGCAGTCATAGACCAACAGATCAGGAGGAAACCTGAGGGAGGCTTATTTAACCTCTGAAATGCTTAAAAATACCTAGAATAATCTGTAAATGAAGATCCAGAGAATTGGCAGGGTTAGTGGATTGAGTACACACAGTGTATTGTTTGTTGGCAGTGCCGGTTTTTGGTTTTTTTTTTTTTTTGAGATGGTGTTTCACTCTTGTTGCCCAGGCTGGAGTGCAATGGTACAATCTTGGCTCACCACAACCTCCACCTCCCAGGTTCAAGCAATTCTACTTCCTCAGCCTCCCAAGTAGCTGGTATTACAGGCATGCACCACCATGCCCGGCTAATTTTGTGTTTTTTTTAGTAGAGATGTGGTTTCTCCATGTGCGTCAGGCTAGTCTTGAACTCCCGACCTCAGGTGACCTGCCCACCTTGTCCTCCCAAAGAGCTGGGATTGTTGCATGGATTTTTCCAAGCATTATTCTTCAGGAACAATAAGAAAAAGGACTGTATGGAAAACAGTTTTACAGACCATATCAATAACATGGCTGGGCTTTCAGATTGGTCACTGTTGAGCTACAACTTTAAATAGAAAACAAACCTTAGTATTTTTAAAAAAAATAGTTTCTTTCTCTCTTTAAAGAGAAGGTGAACCTTTGATAAAAACCTGCATCTTTTTTGTCTCCTGCATTTCACTCTTTTACTTCTTAAAGTCTTGAACTCTGAGATTAGTCATGGCTGAAAGAATGTTAGGAATTTTGCAGTGTTCTATTAAATTGAATAAAATTTTCTGGAGAGACAAAATTATGGAATTTCCTGTTAGAATCTATAACTTTTTGGCAGTTATTTTAAATTAGTATATTTGGATAGATTCTGAAGGTTTATGAAGTTCTGCCCAATTATTTAAACATTTTCTTCTATGTGCATTTGCTGGTCATCTAATTCATTGCTGAGTGTGTAAAATTTAAAATTGTCCATAATCCCCCAAAGTAAAAAAGAAAAAAAATATGAAAACACTAATTGAAGGAGAACATCATTTTATTAATCTAAACATGAAAATACAACTGTATATGTACCAGAATATTCAGTGAGACTAGTACATTCATTTGTTGAAGGAAATCCTGTATTGCAGCAGTTCTCAATCTTTTTGGCACTAGGAACTGGTTTCCTGGAAGACCTTTTTCCATAGACAAAGCAGGAAGAGAGACGGTTTTGGGATGAAACTGTTCCGCCTCAGATCATCAGGCATTAGATTCCCATAATGAGTGTGCAACCTAGATTCCACACATGAACAGTTCAGAATAGGGTTTGCACTCCTATGAGAATCTAATTCCATGGCTGATCTGACAAGAGGCAAAGCTCAGGTGGTAATGCTCTCAGGTCACCTCCTGCTGTAAGGTCAGGTTCCTAAAAGGCCATGGACTGGTACCATTTCTCTGGCCAGGGTGTTGGGGACCCCTGCTGCATTGGATACTCAGTTATATTTAAATATTTAGCTTCATAAGCACAGAAGTAGAGCCAATACTGTTGGATGACCACAATGACTTGTATGAAGCTGCAGTTGCTTGAAACATAATGTTTTTATAATAAGATCAATACACTGGAGATATTATCATCTGTTAATCATGATGTAGTCTTACCTGGACAAAACTGGAGAATTGTTTCTTTGATAATGGTGGTGATGATGTTGATTTTATAATTTTATTAAGATTCTTAAAAGATGCATTTTAATAATATTTTGTGTTCTCTGGAGGAGATCCTTATAGATGTAGGCAGTGTAAGTCTCAGGACATAATGTAACTTATAAGGGATTTCAAAACGCAATGTTCAATGTCTCTGATATATGTAGAATTTTACTTTCAATTCCTTATTGTTTGTGATGTTACAATTGTATTTTGTTTTATATTAATCATAAAATCTGTTTGTTGTATCTATTTATATTTTTTCAATATAACAATATAACATATTTTTTAAATATAAGTTTTTTTCAACTTTTATTTTAGATGCAGGGGGTACATGTGCAGGTATGTTACATAGGTATATTGCTCTCAGGTAGTGAGCAATATACCCAATAGGTATTTTTTTAACCCACCACCCCCCCCCACCTCTAGCAGTTTTTAATGTCTGTTGTTCCCATGTTTATGCCTGTGGGTGCTCAATATGTAGTCCCACTTATAAGCAGAAACACATGGTATTAGGTTTTCAGTTCCTGTGTTAATTCACTTAGGACTATGGTCTCCAGTTTTATCCATATTGCTGCAAAAGACATGTTTTCATTTTTTGTATGGCTATATAGTATTCCATGGTGTATATATAGCAAGCTTTTTAAAGCCAATTCACCATTGGTGGTCACCTGAGTTGATTCCATGTCTTTACTGTCATGAATAGTGCAAAGATAAACATATGAGTCTGTGTCTTTTTAGTATAATGATCTGTTTTCCATTGGGTATATACCCAGTAATGAGACTGCTGGGTCAAATGGTATATCTACTTTTACTTCTTGGAGTAATCTGTAAACTGCTTTCCACAGTGGAGTGGCTGAACTAATTTACATTCCAACCAACAATGTATAAGTGGTCCCTTTTCTCTGAAGACTCACCAGCATCTGTTGTTTTCTGACCTTTTATTAGCCATTCTGACTGGTGTGAGATGGTATCTCATTGTGGTTTTGATTTGCATTTCTCTGATGATTAGCAATGAGCATTTTTTTATGTTTGTTGGCCACTTCTATGTCTTCTTTTGAGAAGTCTGTTCCTGTTCTTTGCCAATTTTTAATGGTATTGTTTGTATTTTTTGCTTGTTGCTTTGCTTAATTCCTTATACTTTCTGGATACTAGACCTTTTTTGGGTTCATAGCAAATATTTTCTCCCATTCTGTAAGTTGTCTTTTTACTTTGTTAATAGTTTATTTTCATATGCAAAAACTCTTTAGTTCAATTAGTTTCTACTTGTCAATTTTTGTTTTTGTTGAAATTACCTTTGGGGACTTTGTCATCAATTCTTTCCCAAGGTTGATGTCAGAATGGTGTTTCCTAAAATTTCTGCTGGGATTTTTATAGTTTGAGATCTTACATTTAAATACTGAATCTATCGTTAAGTTAATTTCTGTATATGGTGAAAAGTAGAAGTCGAGTTTCATTCTTTTGCATATAGCTAGCCAGTTATCACAACATCATTTATTAAATAGGGAATATTTTCTGCATTGCTTATTTTTGTTGGCCTTTTGAAGATCAGATGGTTATAAGCGTGAGGCTTTATTGCTGAATTTTATATTCTGTTCCATTGTTCTGTGTATCTGTTTTTGTATCAATACCATGTTGTTGTGGTTACTGTAGCCTCATGGTATAGTTTGAAGTTGGGTAGTTTGATGCCTCTAGCATTGTTCTTTTTGCTTAGGATTGCTTTGGCTCTTCAGGCTCTTTTTTGTTTCCACATGAATTTTAAAATAGTTTTTTCTAGTTCTGTGAAGAATGGCATTGGTGGTATGATAGGAATAGCATGGAATCTACAAATTGTTTTGGGCAATATGACCATTTTAATTATATTGATTTTTCCAATCCATGAGCATGAAATGTTTTTCCATTTGTTCGTGTCATCTCTGATTACTTTTAGCAGTGTTTTATAGTTCTCATCATGGAGATCTTTCACCTCCTTCGTTAACTCTATTCCCAGATATTTTCTTTCCTTTGTGGCTATTGTAAATGGAATTGTGATCTTGATTCGACTCTCAGCCTGGATGTTATTGATGTATAGAAATGCCACATACTTTTGTGCATTGATTTTGTATGCTGAAACTTTACTAAAAATGGTCATCTGTTCTAGTAGTCTTTTGGCAGATTCTTAGAATTTTGTAGGTATAGAATCATATTGTCAGTGAAGTGAAAGAGTTTGACTTCTCTTTCCACTTGGATGCCTTTGATTTCTTTCTCTTGCCTGATTGCTCTGGCTAGGACTACAAGTAATATGTTGAATATGAATGAGTGGTGAGAGCAGAAATCATTGTTTTGTTCCAGTTCTCAAGAGGAATGATTCTAGCTTTTTCTCATTCAATATGAAGTTGGCTGTGGGTTTGTCATAGATTGCTCGTACTACTTTGAGGCATAGTCCTTCGATGCCTAGTTTGTTGAGGGTTTTTATAATTATGGTTGTTAGATTTTATCAAAAGTTTTTCTATATTGAGTGAGATAATTATAAGTTTTTATATTTAATTGTTCATATACTCAATCACACTTATTGATTTACATATGTTAAACCAGTTTTGCATCCAATGAATAAAGCCTACTGGTTCATGTACTAACTTTTGCATGTGCTGCTGGATTCAATTTGCTAGTATTTTGTTGAGGATTTTTGTGTCTATGTTCATCAACGGCATTGGACTAGAGTTTTGTGTGTGTGTGTGTGTGTGTCTCTGTCAGATTTTGGAATCAGGATGATGCTGGCTTCCAAGAATGTGTTAGGGAGGTGCCCCTCCACCTCCATTTTTTGGAATAGTTTCAATGGGATTGGTACCAGTTATTGTTTCTATGTCTGGTAGATTTGAGCTGTGAATGCACCTGGTCCAGGGCTTTCTTTTGGTTAGCACGTTTTTTTTCTGTTTTGTTGTTGTATTTGTTTTATTACTGATTAAATTTCAGTGCTTGATATTTGTCTATTCAGGGTTTTAGTCTCTTCCTGATTCAATCTTGGGAGATTGTGTGTTTTCAAGAATTTATCTATTTCTCTAGAGTTTCTAATTTGTGTGCATAGAGTTGTTTATAATATTCTCTGAGGATCTTTTATATTTCCATGAGATCAATTGTAATGATATCTTTATCATTTCTGTTTGTACTTATTTGGATCTCCACTATTTTCTTCTTTGTTAATCTAGCTAGTGATCTCTCAATCTTATTTTTTCAAAGAACCAACACTTGGTTACATTGGTATTTGTATCTATTGATACATCTCAATTTCATTAAGTTTTCTAATTTTAGTTATTTCTCTTCTTCTTCTGGCTTGAGAAATGGTTTATTCTTGAGTTTTCTAGTTCCTTTAGGTGCAATTTTAGATTGTTAATTTGAGATTTTTCTTATTTCTTGAGGAAGGCATATAGCACTATAACCCTTCCTCATAATACTGCATTGTGACTTTGATGGGTTGTTTCACTATTTTCATTAATTTCAAAGGTTTTTTTTAAAAAAAATTTGTCTTAATTTCAATTATAACTCACAAGTTACTCAGAGGCAAGTTGTTTAATTTTCATGAATTTCTGTAGTTTTGAGATATCTTCTTGATACTGATTTCTATTTTTATTTTACTGTGATTTGAGAGTGTTTGTGGTATGATTTTTTAAAAAATTATTAAGATGTATGTTATGGCCAAGCATGTGGTTGAACTTTCAATATGTTCCATGTGTAGAAGAGAAGAAGGTATATCCTGTGGTTATTCAGTGGAGTGTTCTGTAGATGTCTATGAGATTCAGTTAGTCAAGTCTCAAGTTTACGTTCAGAATTTTTTTGTTAGTTTTATGCCCTTATAATCTGTATAACAGTGTCAGTGTGGAGTTGAAGCCTCTCACTATTATTGCGTGGTTCTCTAAGTCTTTTAATAGGTCAGGAACTTATTTTACGAATCTGGGTACTCTAATGTTGGGTGTGTATATATTTAGGATACTTAAGTTCTCTTGTTAGATTAAACCCTTTATCATTATGTAATGTCTTTCTTTGTCCTACTGTTTATCAGATATAAGAATGGCAACTCCTGCTCTTTTACGTTTTCCATTTGCTTGGTAGCTCTTACTCCATCCCTTTACTTTGAGCTTGTATGTTCCATTACATGTAAGAAGGCTCTCTTGAAGACAGCAGATGGTTGGGTTTTGTCTGTTTGCCACTTTGTCTCTTTTAAGTGGCTGCTTAGCCCATTTGCATTCCGAGTTGGTAATGACACATAAGATTTTGATCCTATTATCATGTTATTAGGTGGTTTTTGTGTAGATTTCATTTTGTGATTTTTTTGAAGTGACAGTGAGCTATGTGCTTAAGTGTATTTTTGGTAGCAGGTGCCATTCTTTTGGTTCCATGTTTAACACTCCCTTAATGGCCTCTTGTAAGGCTAGTCTTTATGCATTTCTTTAGTGTTTGCTTGTGGAGATAGATTTTACTTCTCCTTCACTTATGAAGCTTAGTTTGTCAGGATATGAAATTCTTATTTGGAATTTCTTTTATTTGACGATGCTGAAAATATGCCCTCAATCTTTTCTGATTTTTAAGATTTCTGCTGAGAGGTCTCCTGCTAGCCTGATGAAATTCCCTCTGTATGAGACTTGATCATTCTTTCTAGATGCCTTTAAGATTTTTTTTTTTTTTTGGTAGCTTGGCAATGGTTGTATAGTATTTCACTGGGGTTCTCTCAGTTTTTTTGATTTGTATGTCAGGCTCTCTGGCAAGATTGGAGAAATTTCCATGAGCTATATTCTCAAATATATTCCAACCTGTTTATTTTCTCTCGTTCTCTTTCAGGTAATGCCACTGAGGCACAGATTTCTTCTCTTTATATAATCCTATGTATCTTGGAAATTTTGTTTATTTTTAAAAATTCTCTTTTTTTTTTTTTGACTGAGTTGATTTGAAGAACCAGCATTCAAGCTCAGAGATTCTTCCCTCAGCTTGGTTATTCTGCTGTTAATATTTCTGATTTTATTATGAAATTTCTGTAGTGAATTTGTAGCTCCAGAGGATCAGTTTTGTTATTTCTTAAAATAGCTATCTCGTGGGCAGCAAAGGCAGGTACTGCTGCAGTGGCAGTGGCAGAGGGGGTGTCAGTTGCCTCTGAGAGCTCCACCCAGAGAAACACAGAGCTGCTGCCAATCAGGATGATCAACTGTGGGTGGGGCAGCTGTACTGGTGAAGTCCAAGCCAGAGGGCCCTGCCTAGTGAAGAGCTGAGGAGGGTCAGGGGAGGGAGAAGGAACAGCACAGTGAAGACAGTTTGGTCTCTTTTCCATAGGGAGGCTGTGGTGTTGTGCATGAGGTGTAAGAAAAGCAATCAAGGTCTTTGTTCCCTCTCTAGCTTGTGGAGAGCCTGGGAAGGTACTGCTGAGTGGCAATGCCAGAGGGCCTATTGGTTGTCTCTGGGAGCTTCATCCCAGGTAAATGCAAAGCGGCCATCAACTGAAGTGATTAGGCGGGGTAAGGTAGCTGTGCTGGGGGCCCAGGCTGCGAGGCCCTGCCCAGTGAGAAGTAGCAGGGCCAAGGACCCATGTGGAAAACAGTTTGGCTGTTTTTCCATGCAGCACCTGTGACTTGCTGGAGGCATCCAACAGTTCTTCGATTCTTGGCTCCTGCCCTTGCCTCAGGGCAGCAGGGGCAAGAGCCACAGCAGTAGCAAATGCTGCAAGCCTGTCTGTTACTTCTGGGAGCTCTGTCTCAGAGAAATGTAGAGTCATGAACAGCTAAAGTGCTGATGCTGAGGATGAGTGGCTGCCCTGGAGTCCCAGACCTGTTGACTTTCGTAGTGCAGCAGAGGTAAGTCCTGCAGTACAGCCACTCAGGATAGGCGGTCCCTATCCTGGGGGCATGTGAGAAATTGTGGCCTCACATGCCCCCAGGATAAGATAGGGAGACAGCAGCTGGTGCCAAGGTGCTCAGGGATCCAAAGCCCATGAAGTTCCACATAGGCCTGAGCATGTGCTCTGACCAGAATCCATGCCACTCTATGTGTCAGTCTGGAAATCCTGGGAGGTTTAGGGAGAATCTCCTGTGCCCAGAATTGCAAAAGTCCATGGCAATGATTGCAGTGGCTACTGCCCTCATTCCAGCTGCAGCAGGAAAGCATGGCTGGAACTGCATACTCCATGGAGCCAGTGGGAGCCCTGCTCCTGAATTGGGAAGGGAGCTCTGCTCCTGAATTGGGAAGGGAGCTCTGCTCCTGAATTGGGAAGGGAGCTCTGCTCCTGAATTGGGAAGGGAGCTCTCTATGCTGCTGCAGCCCTGCCCAAACCACAGCTGCTGTATTAGAGCAGGCAGGACCCCAACCCTCCTGGGAGGAGCTATAGCCACCTAAACTGCACTGTGGATGGGAGCCTCCAGGTGGGAGCCAGGAACAGGCAGGATCTGCCCTGCTGAGTACAGCTACAGCAGCGGACCAGCGGCTGCAGGCCTTGGCCTCCAGCCCCAGGAAGCAGGCAGGAGTGGGACAAGTGAAATCCCTGCCTCTTCTAAGTTGGCAGGGCAGGAGATCCTGGGTGCAATTGTCGCTGCCCTCCCAGGCACAGGACCGGGGCATCTCTGCAGCCTGCACCCTCAGTTGCCCCAGAAAGGACTCCAGTGTCTGCAGCTTCAAGAGTATCTGCTCCCACTGCCTGGCCTCTGTCTACTCCCAGCACCCACTCTGATCTCTGAGCAGGGTTAGGGGCAATCCCTCGGGGGCTATGAATAGCAGCAGGAGGCAAGAAAAGTCCAGGCAGAAGGGGACAGGGGCGGTGACCCCAGTAAGGGCCCACCCTCAGGCCAGGGAGGGCCCTGAAGACTGGGGCGCTGGGCTTGCTAGTCCCACAGACTGGAGTGGGAACTCCTGTTGCCTCTTCCAGCCTGCCCATGGCTGCCCATGGACCAATCAGCGTGCACGTCCCTTCCTCTGAGGTCCATAAAAGTCCCGGGCTCAGCAAGACAAGGTCAGGGGACAACCAGAAGAGGAAGCCCCCTCTGCTGAGAGCTGCATAGACAACCAGTGAGCAGGAAGGAGCCACCATTGGCCGAGAGCTTCAGAGAACTGCAGAAATGTCTCTGCAACCTCTCTGCAGAGAGGAGCTCTCCTCTCCAGGGTCTCCTCTCTGCAGAGAGCTAAACACTCCACAGGACCACCTGCCTAAAGAAGGGAGCTACTCACTCCTCTGAGCTGTTCTAACACTGAATAAAACTATTTTGTATTCAAGTGCCAATAAGTGTCTTTCAAGAGGGAAGACACATTTATAAAGGACTGAATAACACAACTTAAAACAGACATAAGTATTATAAAAATGTTAATGCCACTGTGAGACTTACTATTTGTATGTAATATCCATTATCTGAACATTCCACCTTCAAGTGTCAGAAAGCAAGTATTCTTTGGTTATGAATAAGAAGGTTAAGGTTCCACTTGAGAGCCCCAACCAGTTTTTCAGAGATTTGCGAAGGTGAGCTCTTATAGAGATAAGTGGGTGACCAGCCAGCTCAGCAAACTGCCCATTATCACAACTATGATAGAAAGCCGTTAAAATATGGAAAAGTGTGGACATTATTCTATATTATTCTCTCTAGTAATAAAACCAGTAATTTAGAGACATTATACTAAAGAAAGAGAAAGTTTTGCTTTGAAATGAAAACAGGATATTTTTATAATATGAAACTTTCCTGTGTGTTTTTGAACAATTTTTTTTTCTTTTGTTGAGGTGAAGTTTCACTCTGTTGTCCAAACTGGAGTTCAGTGGTACGATCTCGGCTCACTGCAACCTCTGCCTCCTGGATTAAAGCCATTCTCCTGCCTCAGCCACTAGAGTAGCTAGGATTACAGCACCCAGCACCACCCCAACTAATTTTTGTATTTTTAGTAGAGATTTTTTGCCATGTTGGCCAGACTGGTTTCAAACTTCTGACCTCAGGTAATCTGCCCTCCTTGGCCTTACAAAGTGCTGAGATTACAGGTGTGACCACCACGCCCAGCCAGTGTTTTTGAACAATTGAAGACGTGAAGTTTTTATTCAAGGACTTTGGTAGAATATTTTGGCTCTTCCTTGCCTAGCTATGAGAAGGAACATAAGATAAATTCAAAACCAGATCTTTAATGCAGGTGACAAATTTGGAAAAGTACTAAAAAAAAAAAATTGCTCTTTGTAAAGGAACCAGGCTGCAGCTAACAGATATATGGCAGGATATAAACACAATTTCATTATTTCAGACTGCTTCTTGTTCTAGTTGCCAAAGGGGATGGGGGAAAACAGAATTACCTAGAAATACTGTCTTAATTTTATTAGATATTTAAACATATGCACAGATAATGCAAGGTAGAACAATACAGTTAAACAGAAATCTAAACAAGTGCTCCAGAGTTTCAGAGGCTGAAAGATTTCTTTCCAAGAGTAGAGAAATACAGAGTCATCAAATTGCCGAGTAGGATTTCACATTTGATCTGCATTTTGAAAAATAAATACATCATTGACAGTGTGAACAAATGTACAGAGCCCGAAAATTTAAGATGTAGAAAGAATGAACTCAATATAGCTTAGAATATTGGTTGCATCAGGGAGCATCGTGAATGGGATTCTGGGAAGAGAGATTGATGCTATGTTGTGGAGGCATTGTATGGCAAGCCAAGGAGTCTATACTTAGGACGACAATGTGAGACTGTTAATGTTTGACTTTAGGGATAGTATATTGGCTTTATGGCCTATTTTCCTGGAATTTTTAGAAAGAAATATCACCAAATGGGTTTCTTATTAGGAAATACATGAAAAGTTTTGTTTTCTGCCATTGTTTTAAGTGACAAAGCGTTTGCATTTCTTGCACAAAGTAGGACTCACTATAAATCATGAAGTTGTTTATTCGTTTGTTTATTTTTACAGTTTCACGTCACTCAATTTTCTCTTTCAGTGTTCTTTCCACTCTCTGGTATTTTACTCATCAGTAATTTCCACAAAACCAGTCTAGATCCTTTTAGTAACTTAATTACTAATTGGAAGCTTTCTCTCTGACTGCTCCCTTCCGATAAAAGCTTACAGTGTCTGTGTTTCTACTTTCAAGACCCTGTACCTTTCAGCACAGGTTGTGTTCTAAGTTGAGAGGGTACAATGTCAAATACATTCCAGAACCCAGTGAATAATGCAAATGAGCAAAATGAGTCAGGTTACAAGGTCTACATGAGTAGTTCTTATTTATGGCTGAAGAGTTATGTTACCTGAGGAACATCATTGAGATGTTCATATGCTGATAAGATTAAGTAGCAGTGTAAATCAATGTTCTCAAATGTATGTAAGCAGAAAGGTGTTTTTTTCACTATGATTTTCTCAGCCATTGACAAAAAATTATAAATGAATGTAATAATTATGTGGATCCCAGGAAATTTTATTATTTTTATTTTGTTTTGTTTTGTTTTGTTTTTTTAAGCACTAAACTCAAAGCATTTATTAGGGAAACTTACAGACTGGGCTGCAACAATTCTCATGACGGACAGCCAGAGAAGGGGGTGTTTCACCTAGATACATCCCCAGTGAGGGGTCAGGGTATGGAGTTTACATGAGGGTTTATGGAATTTGGTTAAAGGCAGGGTTCAGTTTCAGTGTTTGGGGCAACAACCTAGATATCCTTATTAGTGCCTGGGAATATGCAAGGCCAGTGTCTGGTTGCAAGTCTGCAGGGAAAAACTTGCAGCTGGCTGGGTCACAGGGTGGTCAAGGCACTCTGAGACTTGGTCAGGGCACAGAAAGCAGGGGAACCTGGGAACCGCACAGATAGTACTGTATTATTTATCCATTCACCAATGGATGGACATTTGGATTGCTTTCACTTTTTGGCTATTATGAATATCACTGCTGTGAACATTCATGGACAAGTTTTTGTATATATATATATATATATATATATATATATATATATATATTTACCTTGGAGAATTGCTGGGTCAAATCATGATTGTTTAACCTTTTTGAGGAACTGCCAGACTGTCTTGCATGGCAGTTGCTTCATTTTACATCCTCATGAACAGTGTATGAGGGGTCCATTTTCTGCACATGTAAAATTAAAATAACAGTTTTAATTTTAAACTGACCTTTCTCAAGTTCAGGCCAACTGGAATTTTTATTTTTAACAAAGAATATCCCCTACAAACACACACATGATGATTAAGGGGCAGGGTGTTTGTGGACCATAATTTGAGACCTATAAAGGAACAAATATATTATAGTATAATAATCATATATATATCTGTTAAGGCTTTTTCCTCTTAAAATGTAAAATGTCTTAGAAAAAAAGAAAGCACTTACTAATGATTATTATACCATAATATATATATATATCTTGTTACACTCCTTAACTGTGGGTTTTCTGGTGAAGATTATAGACTTCGCTAAGCATTTTGATTATGGGTAGGTAGGAGTCATCCCTGAAATCTTTGTCTAGTATGTTACTACTACATGCATGGCCATTTATGTAATAAGGTTGTGAAAATTTTCAAAATGTATATATGAAGGCCGAGTGTGGTGACTCACACCTGTAATCCCAGCACTATGGGAGGCCAAGGCAGGTGGATCATTTGAGGTCAGGAGTTCAAAACTAGCCTGGCCAACATGGTGAAACCCCGTCACTACTAAAAATACAAAAATTAGCCAGGCATGGTGGTGGGTACCTGTAATCTCAGTTACTTAGGAGGCCAAGACAGGAGAATTGCTTGAGTCTGGGAGGCAGAGGTTGCAGTGAGCAGAGATCATGCCATACGATACTGCACTCCAGCCTGGGAGACAGAGCAAGACTCTGTCTCAAAATAAAAAATAAAAATAAAAATAAAAGGATATATGAAAAAACACTGTTTTTATGCTTTTACCATAAGAGACATTATTTGCCAATAGATTAGTTATATGAGAAACAAAATCAAATTGTTAATGAGGATGGTACTGCAAGAGTCTCAGCTATCCTCATTTTGTATAATGCCCAGCACAGTACAATATTCATATGGGTCTTTAATTCATAACAACCATATTTAAAAAGAAGAAGTCACATGGCATTTGAGATGGGGGAAAATATCTATTCTATCTATATATTCTGAAGCACTTCATTGGATAAGTCACATAGCTTCCTTTATTATCAAGATAATTCTAAAACTGTTATTTTAATTTTACATGCAAGGAAACTCAATTTGAACAAGATTGAGCAATGTGCTCAAGATCAAACGTCTAATATTATCTTTTTATGTGTAACAATTCTCTTTAAAATTAGAGGCTTAAAACAATATATATTTATTACTCTAAACTTTTATGGGTGAAAAATCTGGGAACAGATGTAGCTTATGTGTTTCATTTTGGCTCTGAGATTTGCCCATAGCTTCAACTTGGGTGTCCACTGATGTGCAATAATTTTAAGCTTCACTAGGTCTGGAGGACCCACTTCCAGATTCACATCATGGCTATTAGCAGATGATTTGACTTCTTTGGCACATGGTTCTGATGGTATGTCTTGTCCTCAAGCGAGAGATCCATGGGAGAAGAGAACAACAAACATAGTATTCATAGTCTTTTTATAGCCTAGTCTTGGAAGGAACATACATTCTATACTACTGCATTCTATTCCTTAAAAGAGAGCTTAGTTCATATTCAAGAGAGGGGATTTAAAGTTCCACTTTTTAAAAGGAAGAGTATCAAAAAATGTGTAGATATATGTCAAAAAGATTAAATTATTAACTAAACAATATCACTTAATATTATTCTATGCACTGGGTGTACATTGTCAAAATAAGTGGCCCACTCTTCCTTCAAAAATAACACAAGAATGATAAAAATCTAACAATGTTCTTATTAGTTGGAAAATAGAAGCATTTCATGGGTTACTAATTAGCAGTGGACACAGTTAATTTGTTCAACACAATTGGCTGAAATTATGTATCATTAATAATGCTCAGTTTTCGGATACAGTGTAGCAGAGGTGATGAATGTAAAAATAGTTCAGTGAAATAGCAACACTATGACAAGAATCACCAGAGCACACATGGAAGTACAGCAGAATTGTTCAGTGTTATAGGATGGGGAAATGTGGAGGATGGAAAGTCATCCTATTAGAACTAATACTTAAACCAAGTATTAAAATATGAGAAATTGTATGCAAAATGGGCTTTAGTGCAAGTACCATCCCAAAGGAGACAGAAGGGGAGGGAGAGAGAGAGAGAGAGAGAGAGAGAGAGAGAGAGAGAGAGAGAGAGATCAAAGTTCCGGTGAGACAGCATTCCAAAGGACTCAGCTTACAGAGAGATCAGAAAGAAATAAATGGTCTAGCAGGTTCAGAAAATTCCGAGAGGTATGCTAAGTTTGTAGAATACAAGGGACAGGGAATGGAGTCCTAAAAAAACATAATACCAGAAGGGTAGGGAACTGGATGGAAAATCTTCTCCACTGAGGAATTTGGACTGTATTCTAGACCAATGTTTTTCTATTTTACTCAGGTACATTCCACCATTTTTTTGCCATGTCTTGTACTGTCTCTAATTTATGCGACATTGTAAAAGTCTCATTTTTATATAAATTTATTTAAAAATGGAACATAATATTGAGTTGGATATATTAGTTTTATTTTTTATACTACACATTGTATATAAAACCTGCATTGATTATTAAGAGGGATGGAAGAGTGACATTAAAGGGTGTTAAGCAAATGAACAGTATGACAAGATTTGTGTTTCATAGTGTTCACCCAGAGAGTTGTGTGGAGTGTGCATAGGAGGGCAACAAACAGGACACAACTTTCCAATTCCATGTGCCTTGAACAGTGCTGGCCTGTGACTGTTTTCTGGATACAGAGTCCTGCTTTCCTAGCCAAATTTCCACCTACATGATGATCATCATTGTCCCAAGCTCTGTTGCCCTGAGTATGGATAATCTTAGCAGAGAAAAACCCTCCTGTTCTCTTTCCAATAGAAAGAGACACATTCTGCTTTCTTCATCTGACCTATAGAAAGAAAATGGAAAAACTGGTTGGAGTTATGGAAACTTCTTGATTTGCCTAAATTTGCCCAGATTAATTTTTGATAAATTAGAAAGTGGTAAGTTTGTTAACTTATTTCAGTACATTATGGTCATTATTATTAGCTTCAACTCAAAAATAAATATGTTTGACATGAGCCATGTGAAGGTTTCTGGGTTGGTATTATAGACAAGTTTAGTCTTAATTATATTCCTGAGTTCTACATACTATGTGTGTGTGGAATTGGAAGCCTGGCAGGGCCATTTAGAATATGATATTAACTGTAATTCTCTTTAGTAGCTGTAGAAAACTTTAAATTGATCAACAAAAACTTAAAGGAATGTTCAGTTTTTCACTTTGAGATATGTTCAACTTACTTAAAATGGGTGGATAGTTGTGACAACATCGTTTAAATGATAACATTGAAGTTACAGAGAGAAAAATAAAAGAATGTGCCTGCTCCAACCCATTTTCCCTCTGCTCATAAATGCATTTCATATTGTTTAATAGTGTAGCAAGAATTAAACTAAGGGATTGAGACTTAATGTTCAATTTAAATGCTTTTTTGCAATGTTTCCAACACTTAGAAGTAAAACATTTAATTTTTAAAAAAATGTACTGAGGAAAATGAAAAGCAACAATAGCATTTAATTAGCACTGGGACTTCATGCTCAGTTTCCTGTGTTATACTTGCTTACACATTTCTGACCAGAGGGAGTCAATTTAACAATCTGGCATTGTCTAGGGACAATAAGAGGAGAGAATGAGTAGGAAAATATGTCCAACAGCAGAGAAGAGAAACTTTTGCTATCTTTTTTTTTTTTTCAAATTAAAATTGGATTTGGCAATAATTTGTGAAGTACTTATCTGCTATTATTCCATCTTCATTGTGTGGCATTTTCAGGCTCAGCTGAATTATTGGCAGATATCTGATTTTTCAGAAATATACTAAGACATTTATTTTCTGCTGTATTGGTCACAGAGACCACATAGCCTCATGACTCTGGGATGAAATGTATAAATGGCTTCAGAAAATCTAAAAATCTTGGCTTCATATATAACATTTTAGCTTCTGTGTTTTGTTTTTTTTTTAAGAAGAGGCAATCTCACCTCCATATATTACAGACTTGATAGTTTCTGAAGTCTGGACAAAGCGGCTGTTTTTTTCATCAAGTACTATTCCTCACATTTACCATCCTATAACATATGGATTAAGAGCATGCAATGATATGATTGTGTTTATGATCTTAGCTGAATTCTTATGCATGTCTTATAATAGTATTCTTATTCATTTGGAGAAATAAAAGTGAAGCAAAAAGTGGGCAATATTTAAGGTAATTTTGAAATGCACAAATGTGCAAATACATAGATTAATACAATTCCCAGGACACATACTGGCTCCTTCCCCTCTGACCTCCAGGTATGTGATTCATTCAAGTATTAGAGCTGGCATCATCATCGACTTTATTTACTTCTGTGAGGCTTTATTTGCTCAGCTACTTGTATGAGATTTCTCTACTTAAAGTATATTAAAGAAATTTGAGAACATGGGCTACAAGAATCTTCATATTCACTTCAGCACCTACCAATAAATGTCCTTACCTTAGCACTCAGTGATATTTGTTGGATAAAATTACATCATTTTCAAGCTCTAAAGACATGGGATTTCAACAAATTGAGCTCACTTTACAAATAAGAGAGTTCAGGGAGGGACTGTCACTTTCCTGGAGTCACAGGGTCAAACAATAAAATTTTGTTTTTGCTCAGCTTTGAAGGCCAGAAGTCTGAAATCAGTATCACTGGGCCAAATTCAAGGTGTAGACAAGGTTGCCTTTCCTTGGGATGCTGCAAGTGAGAACCTATCTCTTACTTTGTTCAACTCTGGCAGTTTCCCAGCATTTCTTAGTTTGTAGCCACTTCCTTCCAGTCTTCAAGGCGAGCATCTTCAAATCTCTCTGTGTTTCATCTTTACGTGATCTTTTCTGGATAAAATATCCACCTGGATAAGCCAAAATAATCTCCACATAGCAAGATACTTAACCAAATCACATCTGTAAAGACTCAATCACATCTTCAACAACCATTTTTCTATTGGAGATGGCATTTATAGGTTCCAGAGATTAGGGCCTTATATCTTTGGAGGTCATAATTTAGTCTATTACAGATTCATGCATATATTTTCTCAAATGTATACAACAAATAAGTAGTAAAGGAATTATACACTGGGATATGTTCTTTGCTTTCTTCCATAATTGTATAAATTCAAGAAAGGGAATAATAGATTAATTCACATTTTTGAGCACCTACTATGTTCTTTCTAGAGGTATGTTACATCCATTATCTCATCTCATTTCATTTCAATGTCAATATTAGAGCAACTGGCAGCATTTCTATTTTATAAATGAAGGGGAAAAAAAGCAATTTTGTCTGTGCTTTCTAAACATTGATTTACAGGCAGCAGATTCACTGGTAGGTAAATGCTGCTTATGGCCAAGTTTTCAACAGTACTAACATGTAGAAAAATAACACAGAAAAATGAAATAATTACATATTAGTGCCATTGCTAAGAATCTTTCATCTCCTCCTCTCTTTGAAGAATGCTCATTTATTATTAAATTGGATCTTTATAATATTTTGCATGTTAAAATGGCCTTTCCAAAAATAATGTAAACATATAGTATTTTTTTCTGTGTGTTGGTTTGTTTTAACATCAAAATTTAATGTTGACAGTCAAGATATGTGTTATTACTGCTTAATATAATCTTTTTAAGATAGCACAGCCTAGAAAACTCAATGGGCCTTAATTTACTACACTATCACAGCTAGTATGTGTTGGCATTGTGACATAAGTTAATAGTGACTCCAAAGGCTGTTCTCCCCCATTACAAAGGAGTCCTACTGATTATTGGAGAGAAGATAGTAGAATTTCCACTTGCCCCTCTGCCACCTGCTGTGGTGTGTTGTTTTAATGCAGAGATAAGTAATTAACAGCATGTAACTAATCTGTAATTGTTTTGTTTCCTTGCATGTGTTGTGTAATATTATCATATTTTGGCAGATGATCGTTTATTGTCAAAAGAACAGAAATACTCTGATTATTCTAGTGGTGTTGGTGGAAATCTGCATGTAAGGGAGAGGATGTATAATCATTTCAATAAACATGTATTTGTGGTTCATCTCATTTTATAATTTACTGTCATGCTGAGCTCCTCTGTAGGTCTTCTGTATAATTGAATGGATGAGCTGCATATTAAAGTGACTGAATTTGTGTAAACTTTCCTGATCAAACCACATATTTCATTATTAGAATTTTCAGAGACAGGTAGTTGGCTCACAAAGTTGAATTTTTAAATAAATGAAATGATGGAAATGGTTTGAAGAATGGTGCCTACTATTCACTAATTGTACTCTTTTTTTTTTTTTTTTTTTTTTTTTTGAGACAGAGTCTCACTCTGTCACCCAGGCAGGAGTGCAGTGGTGAATTCTCAGCTCACGGCAACCTCCACCACCCAGGTTCAAGTGATTTTCCTTCCTCAGCCTCCTGAGTACCTGGGACTTCGGGTACATGCCACTATGCCCAGCCTGGCTAATTTCTTTTTGTATTTTTAGTAGAGATGGGGTTTCACCATGTTGGCCAGGATGGTCTTGATTTCCTGTCCTTGTGATCCACCCACTTTGGCTTAATTGTACTCTTTTTGCACTATTCTCAACCTTAAGTATTTTAGCAATTTGCCTCTTTTATGACAGAATGAAGTTTCTTTGTATAATCACTCAGTATAACTCATTATATTTATATTCATGCTTTACAAAGTAAAATTATATTGCTTATCTTATATGAATGAGGACAAATGGGAACTGAAAGTTTTTCTTTAGTAAATTAAATTTGGGGTTCAATTTGGCAAAGGATATAGAAAGAGCCTATATTTCTAGATATTGTTCCAAGTGAAACATTACATTTATGAATATATAAGAATTTCTGCAGTCTTCTATAGGCCAACTCTATAATGACAAGTTATTTTAGAGCTAGACATTTCTTTTGAGGAAGTGATAGACCAGTCATATTCTCATTAAAAATGCAAAGAAATAGATGGAGAGGGTACATGTTTATGTTATTTCAAACATAATTGAAATGTCAAAGAAGAAGAAGGAGGGGGAATAGAAAGGGAAGGGAAGGAAAAAGGGAGAAAAGGGGCTGAACTGTTAAGCTGTTAAATGTCTAACACTTTGTTCTGCTTGTATAATTTTGTAAAAATGATAAAAGCTAAATAATGTTATTGTGATTTTAATTGGTCATAAAACTGAAAGTAAGGGATGGGTCAGAAATTTTAATCCATAGCTGTCTGGTGCTGTATTAGTCCATTTTCATGCTACTGGTGAAGACATACTTGCCATGGGGCAGTTTACAAAACAAAGAAGTTTAATGGACTTATAGTTCCATGTAGCCAAGGAGGCCTCACAACGGTGGTGGGAGGTGAAAGGCATGTCTTACATGGTGACAGCAAGAGAGAGAACTTATGCAGGGAAACTCCTGTTTTTAAAACCATCAGATCTCATGAGACTTATTCACTTTTACAAGAACAGCATGGGAAGACCAATCCCATGATTAAATTATCCCCCACTCGGTCTCTCCCACAACACATGGGAATTATGGAAGTTACAAGATGAGATTTGGGTGGGGACACAGAACCAAACCATATCAGATATAAAGCCCATATTTCACTTTTAGATCTACTCCTCATAGGCTGGCCTTTTTCTAAGAAGTGTGATGAAGTAAAACCAAGCATTTTTCAAGAAGGAAATAATATGCTCTTTGGAGTCAGATGATAATCAAATTATTATTCATTATTGATATGGTACAATCATTTTACATATTCTTAAGCATTTGCTCCATTTAAGCATTCTATTCCTTTCTGTTCAGTGGGGAGAAGGGATGGAAGAGAGAACAAAGTTAGAGAGCAGAAGGACAAGATGAATATGAGGTCTACTAACTCTAGAGCAAATAACTGTAATGGTGTTAATGGGCCACATGTAGGGGAAAACTCCCCAAAATTTAAATGTTGAAATTCTTTTTTTTTTTTTTTTTAAAGATGGGGCTTCACCATGATGGCCAGGCTGGTCTTGAACTCCTGAACTCAGGTGATCCACCCACCTTGGCCTCCCAAAGTGATAGGATTACAGGCATGAGCCACCGCACCCAGCCTTAAATGTTGAAATTCTAACCCCCAGTACCTCAGAAAGTGACTATAGTTGGAGATACGCTCTATTTAAAGATAGAATTAAGGTTAAATGAGGTAATATGGTGGGTCCTAGGCCAGCATGACTGGTGTCCTCATAAGAAAGGGAGCTTAGGACACAGACATGCACACAGGGAAGACCATGCTAAAGAGGAGAAGATGACCATCTACAAGCCAAGGAGAGAAGCTACAGAAGAAACAAACCTGCTGACATCTTGATCTAGGATTTCCAGTCTTTGCAACTGTGATAAAATAAATTTTGGTTGTTTAAGCAACCCAGTGTGTGGTAGTTTGTTTTGGTAGCCTTAGCAAACTAATACCAATAGTTTAGTGTTATTAAACTATTTACTAAATTTGTGATTATACTGAGTACATATGGATTGTTGAAAATTTAGAAAATACTAAAAGCAAGAAAATAAGCTACCACCCAGAAATACCCATTATTACGTCATTAACAGATTGATGCATTTTCTTCCAGTCTCTGTCTTGTGTGTTTTTCTTGCCTTCTCAATTTCCTACAAGTATATACATTAAGAATATTTATTTTCTGTGATTTTTGGTCTTTAATGACTGATAAAAAAGCAAATATTGAGAGAAAACATTGTCTGAAAAGGGTAATTCTGTGCCTCTTGATGCGTTTATGCTAATCAGAGCTTCTGTATGACTTCTCTAGCATCTACACATGTGCCTCATCCACAAGTGCTCAGAAACCTGGTATTCAGCACTTAAAGGATGATAATTGTGAACTGGTAATCATAGTTATCAGAATTGATGCCTGATAATCTCTGGAATTGACATTAAAAATGAACAGCAGGGCTTTCTGCCTACTATTATCTGTAATCCCGCTTCTTAAACATAATCATATTAGCTTTAGATGTTTATTTTTATATTTATATGTATAGATAATGATATTCCATGTTTATAATAATATAATTTACATATTTTTGTATTATGTGCTATTACGATGAGCATTTTCATATCATTAAATGTTAATAGCCATTATATTTTTGAATACAAAATATTTCATCAGACTATTGTATCATTATAACTATTCATAATATTTTTGTTTCACAATTAATCTCTATATGTTTTGTTTTGGTTACATAAATCACTATAACAAACACTTGAGTGCAGAGTTACTTTTTATTGAAAATTATTTCAGAGAGAAAATATGTCAGTAAAATTATTATATAATAAACATTTAGGAAACTTTATCTCTTTTTAAAAATTAGTTTCTAATGTTTGAATATGAATTGATTTTCACACCAGCATCAGAGGGGAGAGAGAGAGAGAGAGAGAGAGAGAGAGAGACAGAGAGACAGAGAGAAAGGGAGAGAGAGAGAAGAGACAGAGGATGAACATTTGTGTTATACTCTAGCCAGGGATAAGCATTTTAATTGTTATTTGCTTGCTTGCTTGCTTAACAGGAAAAACATGTTTAGTCCTTGTTTTAATGACTATCGATTATATTTTAATGACTATTATTATATTTTCCTAGAGTTAGATTAAGAGAGGATAGCATTGAACTAAACCACTGTGGTTTACTAGAACTTTGTTTGCTTCTGAATCTTAGATCTTACCTTTGTCTTATGCTTCAGAGACATTTTCTTTAGATGATCTTTTCCTCTCCTCTCTGTTACTTCAGGATTCTGCTATTATTTATTATTTAAAGTCCTTATCTTGATAGTATGTAGGAATTGAAGGAGGGGAGGTCTCTGGTATTTGATCAAATTTCAGCTTCAGTCATAAACCACACCCCTGTTCTTGGGATCCTAGCCTTTGAGGATTTTCTGCCTTTACTCTGGCTGCAGTTATTTTCTCAGTATTTAATTTTGCCTCTCCCTCAGGAGTAAGGTTTCTCTATAAGATGGTGCAAATTCTCCAGTGACTGTGGCCCAGTGACTGTGCTTTTAAACTGACAGCCCATACTCATCCTTCACAAATTGTCAGCAATTGTAGGGAGCTCTAGTTGTAGCTGCTTGTGTAGGTCTACCCCAGGTGATAGCTTTTTATGTTTTCTCTTTCTCTCAAGGCACTATTTTTCTTTGGCTTTTCAGGCAGTTGTTTGCTTTGACCTCAACTCTCTAAAGAACTTTCAAAAAGTCCTGCATTTGAAGTTGACGGCCCTCTGTTTCATTGCAAGGGTGAGAGTGACTCACCTACCTTTCTACATCCCTGACAAATGGCATCATTTTTATAAAGTGTTTTACAAAAGAAGAGAGGAGGTGGGGAGAGGAAAGAGTACCTGAGATTATATTAAGTGAAGATTAATAATGTTATTGAGTGAGTCACATTCAAAATGTGTTTCTATTCCTTGCTGGGAATTCCTCACATCAAAAGAGAAATTCCCTCAAGGTCTAGTGAGAAGTTTTTAATTTTCATGCTGTTTTCCACCTCACACTTGTTCTTGCTTCTTACTCAACTACTGTTGTAATCGTTATATTAATGATTATAACCATTATAATTTGTTGTATGAATTGTACTACGGAGAAGTAAAACTCTAAAGGAAAATGACATTTTCTTCACATTGTTTATTTTTATGGAAAATTCAGAATCCTAGGTGGTAAGGAAATAATGAGAGTAATGACTTAAAAATTATAACCTGATTACAGTCAAACAACTTCAAATAAACTAAGCAAGCAAAAGTACTGGTCTTTCATATGGATCTTGCTTTTAGTGGGATTCTGAATTTTTCATAAACAATGTGAAGAAAATGCCATTTTCCTTTAGAGTTTTACTTCTCAATAGTACAATTTATACAACAAATTATAAGAAGACAGGGAGCTGGATATCATTAGAGGACTAGACTTTTCCCTATTTTAATTGCTGCTTTCATCTTTTAGTTATCGTAAAACTTCATACAAAGTAAAAATATTTGATTCTTGTGAATCTTATTTGACAATCTGATTTTACTTTCACACAGATATAAATAAGTGATTTTGAATAGCAATGATCAAACAAGCTAAGAAACCTTGAAGTTATCTTTGATATCTTTGATTGCATTCCCATGTCTAATCAATTATCATATTCTGTCAATTATAGTTCTATACATGTCTTGAACATGTTTGGTTTTCTTTCCTGTTGCTGTCACTGCAGGCAGGCTAAGCCACTATCATTTCTTCTGTGGTTCTTTCCATGGCCACCTTACATGTCTCCTGTCCCTGTTGGTTGTTTCCATTATAACCATTACAATTGCTGGTATTCTCCCCTAATTCCCTTCCCTCCTCCCTCCCTTCCTTCCTTTTCCTTTCTTTCTGTCTCTCTTTGTTTCTCTCTTTCCCTTTCTTTCCTTGTTCCCTCTCCCCTCTTCTCTTCTCTTCTCTTCTCTTCTCTTCTCTTCTCTTCTCTTCTCTTCTCTTCTCTTCTCCTCTCCTCTCCCTTCCCCTCCCCTCCCCTCTCCCCTCCCCTCCCCTCTCCCTTCCCCTCTCCCTTCCCCTCCCCCTTCCCCTCCCCTCCCCTCCCCTCCCCTCACCTCTCCCCTCGTCTCCTCTCCTCTCTCTGACTTTTGCTCTTGTTGCCCAGGCTAAGAGTGCAATGGTGCAATCTTGGCTCACTGCAACCTCCGCCCCCCAGGTTCAAGAAATTATCCTGCCTCAGCCTCCAGAGTATCTGGGATTACAGGCATGCACCACCATGCCCAGCTAATTTTGTATTTTCAGTAGAGACGGAGTTTCTCCATATTGGTCAGGCTGCTTTAGAACTCCCGACTTCAGGTGATCCACCCACCTTGGCCTCCCAAAATGCTAAGATTACAGGTATGAGCCACTGCACCTGGCCTCTCCTCCACACTTTCTGCACCACTAAGTCTCTCTTTAGAGGCTTTCAGGAATTCCCTATGGCTTTTTTCAAAAGACCAAACCTTTAACTTTGCTTAACAGGCCCCTGCCCACCCTGAATTCTCTATTAATCCCATCACAACAGTGTTATTTCTATTTTCAAGCTTCTTCCCACATGCAGGATCCTAACACATGTTTTCTCTGGCTGAAGCACTCTTCCTCAGCTAATGGCCATGTCATACATAGATTACTAAATTTCACGTCCTCTTTGAAGACCCCTTGATCTCCAGTGCTAGAAGGAGAATTTATTATATGATCTTGCTGCTGCTTCTCCTTCTTTATAAGATTTACCCAAGTTAGAACTAAGTAATTGATACTTTGACAGTTATCTGTCTGTCTGATTTCTGTAGTACCATCCTCAAGCTTTGTAAGACTCTTTTGTTTACTGCTCTATCCCAATGGAAAAACAACATTTAGCAAATAGAAAGCATTCCAAAAAAAAAAAAAAAAATAAGCAAATTAACATAGTAAGGAATTTCCAGGTGATAAAAGAACAATGAATGGGTGTTGTGTGTTATTCAATGTTTAAGATAGAATCAGCCCTGTTTCTTTCCTCCTGAATCCATGCTTGGATAAATGTTGTTTAGATACAGTTCTCCTTTATAACTAAACACTTACTGCAGAGAAATAAGTGGAGTGACCTATCAAGATTAGCACGTTGCTTTATTACACAAAGGCAACTTCTTTAAAGTGGTTAGTGTTTAGTGAAGGCATTGCTTGAGAATGGAGCAGGTAAAATATCTTCTATAATGAAAAGAATATCAAGTGTTCATAAAGAATAATGGGGAAATATCTCCCATAAACTTACAAGCTTATGAATAATGTAGGACAGGCATATTAGACTTCAGATTTTTATGGGAGCTAAACTTGTCAAGTAAAATATGCACGCACATTCAGAAGGAAGTTCATAATTCTCAAACCTGCTTTCAGTATGGTTATTTTTTCTCTCTTTTATTCTGTTTCTGTTCTGTATATAGACAGAGTTTATGTTTTTATGTCAAAGTTTCAGGCTATCATTTATCATCATTCCAATGGGGGAGAACTGTAAAGAGATTGACAGTGGTCATTAAATTTCTGTAGAAAAGGTGAACAACTGAATGTTCTCGAAGGTGATTCTGGTTTTTAACAAACAACAAGGCAGAACATAACTCCAAGCAAGACAAAAAACATCAGTCATCTGATTCCAGCATCTGTGTTATTGCCAAAAGGATGAGTGGGTTTAAATTTTTACATATCTTCTATATCTCTACTAGAACCATCTCAGTGGATTGGTAGATTACCTTACTAAATACTGAATCTCTTAGAAATCTTTGGTCCAGTGGTCTAAAATAGTCACATCAATTACATATGTTACTGAGTACTGGTTCTTTCCTTCAACATATTTGTATATTCTATATAGGTGATATATTAAGAGGCCTTGAACTCTATAGAAAACTTATGGTAATAAGATTGCAACTACAATTTATTTTGTTACAGGTTTTCCATCTTAAATAATGATCTTAGAAGAGTCTTATTCATTTAGGTGGCTAAAACATAATGCCATAGACTTGAAGGTTTGTAAACAACAGAAATTTATTACTCACAGTTCTAAAGGTTAAGAAGTCCAAGATTAAGGTGCTTAGATTTGGTGTTTGGTGAAACCCTGCCTTTTAATTCATAGATGGCATCCTCCTGCTGTGTCCTCAGATAGAGAAAGGGAACAGAGGACCTTTCTTTTATATGAGGGCCCTTATCTCATTCATAAGGACTCCATCCTCATGACCTAATCATCTCCCAAAGTATCCACTCTCACAGGGAAGATTAGATTTCAACATATGGATTTTTCAACATTTGGAAACATAGCCATCCTGTGTCTATATCAAGAAGTTTATATTTTCATAGAACAAATGAAATATGATTTTTATGGAATGTTCTAGTGTAATGTCTCCTAATCTGTCAGTTTCATACAATATGTTTAATGTTTTATATACTTTGTGTATGTGTATATTTCTAGGAAATGATAATCTATATTGCACAACTGTTTATGGGGTATTTACAGACCTAGACAAAATTAGAGTGTATAAATACTATATAGAGAGAAGACTTTGGTTTTATACTGGGGTGTTACAACATAAAGAGCAATAAGGACAAAGTTCTGTTTTGCCAGTAATAACCATGTGTACAGGTAGATATGCATTTGTACCTTCTCCATATGCTTAATTTTACAGTGAGTTATAAATGCGAAAGATGAATTTTCTTTTCTGCTTGTTAATTTCAAGTGGTGGAACATGTTCTCCATAGTTATCTTCAAGATGTTGCTAATAATAGATTAGCAATAATTTAACTAGAAAACAGGTAAGGCCTAGCTAAGAAGGTTTTCAAAGATATATGAACCATTTAAAGGAATAAATGCTGTATATGTAGTTTTGAATAACGTTTTGCTCAATACTCACAAATAAATAATGATGATATTTCATAAGTATGAGTTGGAGGAAGTATGAGTTTAAAATGAGTTAAAAGAGTGTCTTGGCTACAGAGAGAGCATGACTTACAATGCAGCAAAATATGATGTCAGTCATTCTTTCAGTTAATGTTGCTATGTTTAAAATAACCTATGTTTTAGTAGTATATGATTGCAATGGCTTTATTATGCTTACAAATTCTATTAATTTGGAAATGAGGGTGAACAGAATAGGACTGGCATTTTACAATTTTACCACGTCTGATACCTCAGTTAAGATCATGCCTCCAGCAATTGGGGGCTGGAACAACTAAGGCTGGAGAAAATATTTCCAATATATACTCACAATCTGTTTTTTGGGGTGTGGTGGCTCAAGGACAGTCTCAGCTGGGACTCTAGACCTTGGAACCTACATGGGCCTTCTCTGTGAGGCTTGGAATTCTCACAGCATAGTGGCTAAATTCCGGGAGGGAATGTGCAAGAATGAAAGTTCCAGGACGGAGAATTATGCAAAATGATTTTTGTGTAATTTCAAAAAAATTATGCAAAATCTAAAAGACCTTTTATAATCTAGATTCTGAAGTCACATAGCATTATTCGTAGCTTACAATATTGATTGAGGAAGTCAAAAGCCCATGCAAATTCAAACGGAAAATCATAAACCTTACTTCTTAATGAGAGGAATGCAAAGGGTCCTGAGGTCACATTTTAAAATGTCACAATTTTTATTCCATGGGTTAGTTACATTCTTCCCCATGAAAAATACATGGTTCACCTCTCAATACCCCACGTAAGATTGTATCACATTGCTGAATCAGGCTAGAAACTTGTCATGTAAATCAGGTCCAAGTGCAGGTGAGACCTCTTGAGTTCAGTATCTCATGTTATGGTCCTCTCAATCCGAAGACCTGTGAATTAAAGGAAGACATTTAATGCAGGAACAGAAAACCAAATACTACATGTTCTCACTTTCAAGAGGGATCTAAACATTGAGCACACATGGACATAAAGATGGGAAAGGTAGCAATGCAGACTACTAAAATGGGAAGGGGGTTGTGTGGGCGGAAGAACAACTTATTATATCCTATGCTCACTACCTAGGTGATGGGATCAGAACTCCAAACCTCAGCTTCATGCAGTATCTCCATGATATTATTCATGATAACAAACCCACATGTGTACTCCCTGTATCTAAAAGTTGAAATTGTTTAAAAAAAGAAAAACATTACATGCTGCCACATTCAGCCAACAATAATTAGACAGGTATTCAATAAACTTAAATGCAGCTTTTCTCATTTGAGGAAAATGTGATATATAGAATCATCACTGGTCCACAAGACTTCTGATCCAGCTAGTATGTGTTGTTACTTTTATGGTTCAAGCTCATATTGTTTCCTGGAGATAATTCTTCATATGTCTTGTCTTTGTCCTTTGACTTAATCTTACTGCCTCCATAGGAAATAGAACACAAAGATAGATAGTTGTTTTTGTTTGTTTGTTTTGTGGTTTTTCAGCTGGCTTTGTGCACATGGGAGTTCAGTGGTATGAAGCCTTGTTTTATATTGTTCTATCTCTGCCCTTTTCCATTCAGGTGGCAGTACTTCTCCCAATATATTTTGTTCTCACAAAGATTGTGAATATTTAAAAAATATCATTGAGAGTCATTCGATTAGATACTGACTGATATGGTTTGGCTGCATGCCTACCCAAATCTCATCTTGAATTCTCATGTGTTTTGGGAGGGATCCAGTGGGAAGTAATTGAATCATGGGGGCAAGTCTTTCCCAGGCTTTTCCTGTGATAGTGAATAAGTCTTATGAGATCTAATGGTTTTAAAAAGAGAAGTTCTCCTGCACAAGCTCTTTCTCTTTGCCTGCTGCCATCCATGTAAGACGTAACTTGCTCTTTGTTACCTTCCACCATAAATTAGAGACTTCTCCAGCCACATGGAACTGTAAGTCCAATTAAACCTCTTTCTTTTGTAAATTGCCCAGTCTCAGGTATATCTTTACCAGCAGTGTAAAAATGGACTAATACAGTAAATTGGTACCAATAGAGTGGCGTGTTGCTAAAAAGTTACCTGAAAATGTGGAAGTGACTTTAGAAGTAGTTAACAGGCAGAGGGTGGAACAGTTTGAAGGGCTCAGAAGAAGAGAGAAAAATGTGGGAAAGTTTGAAACTTCCTAGAGACTTGTTGAATGGCTTTGACAAAAAATGCTGATAGTGATATGAACAATAAAGTCCAGACTGAGGTGGTCTCAGATAGAGATGACGAACTTGTTGGGAACTAGAGCAAAAGTGACTCTTGTTATGTTTTGTCCCTGCCCTAGAGATTTGTGGAACTTTGAACTTTAGAGAGCTGATTTAAGGTACCTGGTAGAAGAAATTTCTAAGCAGTGAAACCTTCAAGAGGTGACTTGGTTGCTGTTATAAGGGAAGCAAGTCTCTTATATAAAGAAAGAAGAATATAAAACTTTAGGAAATTTACAGCCTAACAATGTGATAGAAAACAAAATCTCATTTTCTGAGGATAAATTTAAGCTGGGTGCAGAAATTTGCATAAGTAATGAGGAACTGAATGTTAATCCCCAAGACAATGGGGAAAAAATGTCTCCAGGGCATGTCAGAGGTCTTTACAGCAGCCCTACCCATCACAGGCCCCAAGGCCTAGGAAGAAAATATGGTTTTGTGGGTTGGGCCTGAGGTCTCTGTGCTTTGTGAAGGCTGCGGACTTAGTGCCCTGCATCCCAGCCACTCTAGTTGTGGCTGAAAGGGGCCAACATAGAGCTCAGGCCATGACTTCAGATGGCACAAGCCTCAAGCCTTGGCAGCTTCCACATGATGTTGAGCCTGAAAGTACACAGAAGTCAAGAATTGAGGTTTAGGAACCTCCGCCTAGATGTCAGTAGATGTATGGACACATCTGGATGTCCAGGCAGAATTTTGCTGCAGGGGTAGAGCTCTCATGGAGAACCTCTGCTAGGGCAGTGCTCAAGGGAAATGTGGGGTCAGAGCCCCTACACAGAGTCCCTAGTGGGGCACTGCCTAATGGAGCTTTGAGAAAAGGGCTACTGTCCTCCAGACCTCAGAATGGTAGATCCACCAACAGCTTACACAGTGCACCCGGAAAAGCTGAGGACACTCATTGCCAGCCCATGAAAGTAGCTAGGAGGGAGGCTGTACCCTGCAAATCCACAGGAGCAGAGCTGCCCAAGACCATGGGAATCCACCTCTTGCATTAGCATGACCTGGATGTGAGACATGGAATCAAAAGATATTATTTTGGAGCTTTAAGATTTGACTGCCTTGCTGGAGTTCAGACTTGCAGGGGGGCTGTATCCCCCTTTTTTGGCCAATTTCTCCCATTTGTAATGACTGTTTTTACCCGATGTCTGCACCCCCCGCATTGTATCCAGGAAATAACTAACCTGCTTTTGATTTTACAGGCTCATAGGTGGGAGGGACTTGCCATTGTCTTGTTTCAGATGAGACTTTGAACTGTGGACTTTTGAGTTAGAACTGAAATGAGTTAAGACTTTGAGGGACGGTTGGGAAGGCATAATTGGCTTTGAAATTAGAGGACATTAAATTTGGGAGGGGTTAGGGTGGAATGATATGGTTCAGCTCTGTCTCTACCCAAATCTCATCTTGAATTTCCATGTGTTGTGGGAGGGACCTGGTGAAAGGTAATTGAATCACAGGGGCAAGTCTTTCCCATGCTGTTTTGTGATAGTCAATAAGTCTTATGAGATCTGATGGTTTTAAAAAGAGAAGTTCCCCTGCACAAGCTCTCTCTCTATGCCTGCTGCCATCCGTGTAAGATATGACTTGTTCTTCCTTGCCTTTTGCCATGATTATGAGGCTTCCCCAGCCACTTGGAACTGTAAGTCCAATTAAATCTCTTTCTTTTGTAAATTGCCCAGTCTCAGGCAAGTCTTTATCAGCAGCATGAAAACAGACTGATACACAGACAAACTCACAAGTCTCTTTGAGATAAGCCCTTGTCCGAGATTTAGAAGCCCTATTGTTTAACAGAGAGGATTTGCTAAACAAGACCCCACAACACTTAGAAGGGCTTTTGCCTGTCTGCATGGGACTATGAGGCACCAACTTATCTCTTTCTGAGGTCTTATTGAAGGGTTTTTAAGTCATACCTTTAGCATTATCTCGACTCCTGTCCATATTTTCCTCAACACACTAGATTTGACTTCACCCTGTGTTCTTACTCTGAGGACCCTCAGCTGACAAATATTACTGGCCTAAGCTCTTTATATTTCTCCCCAATTCTACTCAAAGTTAAACAATGTAGTTTTAGTTAATTTGACTTTATCTCTCTGTTCCTTTATACACATCTAGAAGAAGCCAGATAATATACTTAAAATATCTTCTTAGCATGATTATCAAATTTATTAGTTACCTTATTTTCCCTTAACTGCAGCGTCCAGTAATTTTGTCCTCATTTTCTGTTGAGCTCTGAAAAATATTCTTCAGGAGGCTTATCAGGATTCTGCTCACCAATCCTTCCATGAACCAATATTGCATATTTTTAGGTTTTTGTTCCCCCGGTATTAAATCCCAGTTACCAAAATTGGTTCCAGTAATTTTTGTACCATAAAAACTCCAAAATATAGTAATTTTAAACAATAAAACAGATGATTATACTCAAAGTTTCTATGCATCAGAAATCTAAATATGGTACAGAGGAGATGACTCTGTAATTTCCATGGCTTCTTCTGGGTTGAAACCAGGGTTGCTGGAACAAGACATGATTTAAACGGCAGGGAGCTAGAATGCTAGGATGGAGGATGCCATATCAGATGACTCCTTCACTCATATGTTTTCACCAAGGCTGGATAGGCTGAAGGTCAAGCTCAACTAGGCTTTCCCAGTCTAGTAGCTATCCATGTCATATTCACAGGGCTAAGCTTATGATCACATAGTTGCTGGGTTCCAAAAGGTAGATGTAGCAAGAGAGGATGCTGGGTTCCAAAAGGTGGATGTAGCATTCTAGGAGAACAAGGTAGATGTTAACTTTAAGTAACATTTTAGGACATAGGCAGAAGTCATATAAAATCACCTATATTGTACTTTTTTGGCCAAATCATAATATGCCATGCAATATTCTAGGAGAAAAATTAGAGATTCCACAACTCAATGAGAAGGCCGTTAAAATTTTTGATTTGATTTTTAAAGCTACCAAAACACTAATATTCACTTTAGATTGAATGATCCTTTTATGATTAATATAACTTTTTATTGATTCTACACTAGGTTCTTAATCATCCACTGTATACCAAGTACTAGACTGGCTACTGAACTTGGTCTTTATCTCCAGGTATCAGAACCGAGTAGGAAAAATAAATTCTGATACAAATAAATAATTATTATAAAAGTGGTAGCTTTAGTAAAAGGGTTGTATATAAAGTGATGTGGAGGCATATTGGGAGACATAAGCATACCTGAGGAAAGTATGCAAACGAAAATGGCTTCTTGAATTGACCTTGATTTATCCAAACAAAGAAGAATAATAAACTATTTTAGGAAAGGAAAGCAAGTACATGCATAAGCATAGAGGCATGTTTATAAACTTCCATAAAATAATAGAAGTTCCCATTATATGACAGAGAATATTAGGGTCAGTTCAGGAAGGATTATGATTATTATTTTTTGGCATTTTTAGAAACTCATGTTAACCATGGTAACATCGAACATCATAGGTAGGTTAGCTATTAACCTATTATTAACATCATAGGTAGGTTTAGCTCTGTTATCAGTTACATTTTGAACAGTGGAACTGCCACTAAACGTATATAGGAATGCAGATTATAGGATTTAGTTGTAGGAGATGATGAGAAAGTGAAAGAAAGGGCTGGAGTATCTGAGAATCCTGAAATATCTGCGAGTGTACAGTTTGTTTTACAGGGAAGTCTGAGAAATCCAACATGTGTATCTGGCAAAGTTGAATCCTGGGGAGGAGCCCATAGAGAGACTGGGGGAATTTGTTTCCTCTGTATAGTTACTACTCTATGGATCTGCAGCCAAGCATCTGGTGTTGGGCTTGGGGCTCCTCTTTTCTATTAGGGCTGGCAGTTAGGAAGACAAGCTGGAAGAGGAGCCGAGGAGAGTGATGACAAGCTGGGGTCCACTGAGTACCTCTGTATTTGACTATTTTTCATCTTACCTTAAAGACTTTAAGAGGATTGGTTGCTGCTGCCATATGCCTTCCAAACCTCATGAAACATTTATCTTTGGCCAGTTTTGATTAAAGCCTGGAGAGAAAAGGATTCTGACAAAGGCAGTTCTCAGCTTAAATAATTTGCCAATTATATACTTGTCAAAATAATTTGATACTTCTATATACTTCTTAGAATTAACAGTGTGTATCCTAAATAATATCTGCCTCAGAGTATTACTCATTAATGGTTAGTTGATAGAGAAATGAAGAGAAACAGACAAAATGTTAAAACATTGAACTAGATTTATTATTTAACATTATTGATACGTGCTTTGAAGCACAAGATTTGGCCTAGTCCCATCTTTCTTGACGTTGAATATTTCTTGCATTCTGGAAGGACACACTGTATTGTGAGACCTAGCCCAATAATAACCATGTCTCTGCAAAATATATTCTCAATTCCTGATCCATTAATATCTTCTTCTGCAGTTAAATTTTTCCTTCATGAAATTTCTCTAATCAGAATTAGTTGGATCAGGAATGTGTCTTGACCAAAGATGGGCCAATCACATTCCCACACCTATGATATTGGAATGAGGATTAAAATCAAGATGAATTATCACTTGGAACGATGTAAAGTTAGTATCACTATGATCTGTTAAAACAGGATCTGTGAGGTGCCATGCTTTTGTTCCTTCTTCCAGAGAGCCAAAGAGAATCTGTCCAATTTGGAACTGACAACGAAATTTAAAGGATTTATTTTCTAAGTAATGCAAAGACTAGAGGAAATAAATGTATCAATTGTTTGTTTGTTTGTGCTTTTAATACATTCTCTTGAGGTCAGTTTCTTCCCCAGCTTCCCCAGAAAATGATCTTTATGTTACAAGATACTTCCCCGATTTGATTCAGCTGCCCTTGTTTGGTTTCTACTATAAATATTCTAAATAATATATGTCAAAATTTAACTTACACACACACACACACACATCTTTTTTTTTTTTTTTTTTTTTAAATGAGATGGAGTCTCAATCCATCGCCCAGGCTAGAATGCAGAGTGGTATGATCTCGGCTCACTGCAACCTCTGCGTCTCAAGTTCAAGTTATTTTTCTGTCGCAGCCTCCCTAGTAGCTGGGATTACAGGCACTCACCACCACACCAGCTAATTTTTGTATTTTTAGTAGAGATAGGGTTTCACCATGTTGGCCAGGCTGGTCTTGAACTCCTGACCTCAAGCGATTCTTTTACCTTGGCTTCCCAAAGTACTGGGATTACAGGTGTGAACCACCATGCCTGGACCTAATCTTTTTATATTTTAAATTATTCCGCTCGGTAGTACAACATAGGCAGCAATTGAGAAGTCATTTATCAATATCTTTCCACTGTAGTAGATAGCTAGTCAGTGTCAACTTCACAAACTACATGTCTACATCACTTGCTTAAAGATGAAAAACATATATTGTTATATTTTGTTATTATATTTCTAAAGAAAGACACAAATACTTATGATTTTTAATGATATTGGACAATTTATTCTACATATTTGTCCCTTATCTTCCTGTCTTAATACGGTTATTACAAGAATTATGTGTGATAATACACATAATATACTTGGAAGGTTGTACCATATACAAGTGAACTTGTAATAAGTATTAAATGTTTGTATTCTAGAGGCTACATCCTTCAATGTGATATGAGAATATAATTATTTTTCACTAAAAATGTAACCGACTTTTCAGGTTAAGGATATTAAACAAAGAAAATAGCAGTCTGTGTATATACATATATACATATATGTATACATATATAATTTTTGAAAAAATATATCATGAGACAAGTTATATATAAACATTGTGTTTTAGACATTATTTTGTATAAAAGGAGGCAAATTAACAGAAACTACCTTTTAAATCCCTTGTATTAGATGTCAGTTATTTCACAGCAGAAATATAATTGCTGTTTATAATCACAAATGATTATAAACTTCATCTATGATCTGAAGTCTCAGTTATGCTGGTAGCAATGCCTATGAGAATAAATATACCCTAGTGATGATTTTCTATTGGTTCATTAAGGACGACCGTTGTTTCTAGAGATTTAATCACACATTAATGCTCTGCTGGTTATTAGTACTGTGACCAAGGAAATTACAGGCTATGAAACTATGTAAGAATCAGTAGCTATCAAGAAAGAAAAAGAATAAGGAATGAAGTGATAGAGGAAGGGAAGGGGGAGAAAAAGGAAGGAAAGATTAAATCCTATAATCTGTAGTATTTTTAAGTATTTAAATTATTGAAAAAATATTTTGATTACATCTCAGGTCATTTAATAACCATTATTTTATTTCCATATTCTATCCTCCAATAGAAACCCTGTAACACTTATGAAATCAATACTATGAAAAATTTTTCTATTTCTGTGATTTTTTCAAAAACTGATATGACTGTAAATAATACTAAGTTTTCTTGAATCACTTAAACAGTAGTTTTTAATATGTATCTATTAAACCTAATTTTTCACTGGGTCTGCCCTAGTATCATCATCTAAGAAATATCTGATATGTGACCATCTATCCTGCAGGTATGATAAAGCTTGTGCCTTTATAACAAGATAATGGGTCATGAACTAGACAACCACAAATCCACTGCCCATCTCTATAGATTTGCCTATTCTGAGCATGTCATATAAATGGAATCATACAATCTGTTGTCTTTTCTTGGCTGTTCTTTTTCCCTTAGCACAAAGTTAACAAGATTCATCATTATGAACATTTATTGCTTCCCTTATAACACTAACCAAGTCACCTCTTGAATGCTTTGTTGCTTAGAAACTTCTTCTGCCATATATTAGTACTTTGTACTTTTAATCATTAAAAAAGTATTTCATTGTAGGAATATACTACATTTTGTTTATTTTTTCATCAGTTGATTTGAATTTTGTTTTGTTTTTCTTTTTTTAATATAAGCTTGTTATGAACATTCATGTATAAGTCTTAGTGTGATATATGTTTTCTTTTCAATTCAGCATATACCTAAGGGCGGAGTTATTGGAGACATACTAACTCTATGCTTAATGTTTGAGGAACTGTCAAACTATTTTCCAAAGTAGTTGTACCACTTCATAGTTCCATCAACTTGCCAGCATGTCAGCATACCAACAATAAATGAGGATCAAATTTATGCCCATTCTCTTCAGTAATAATAATTTGTCTTTTATAGTATAGCAGTCCTCTTGGCTATGAAGTAGTACTGTATCTCATTGTGTTTATAATGTTCATTTCCTTAGTCACTGATACGTTCAACATATTTTCATGTACTTAATTCCCATTTGAATAGCTGATTTGAAGAAATGCTGTTTAAATATTTATTTAAACATTTTAAAATTTCTTATTTTAAGTTTTAGTTTCAGGGATACATCTGCAGGTTTATTCTATAAATAAATTGTGTGTCATGGGAGTTTGGTTACAGATTCCTTCATCACCCAGGCAATAAGCATTCTACCTGATAGGTAGTTTTTGATCGTTACCCTCCTCTCACCCACCACCCTCAAGTAGGCCCTGTTGTCTATTGTTCCCTCGTTTTATATCCACATCTACTCAATGTTTAGCCTCCACTTATAAATGAGAACATACGGTGATAGATTTTCTGTTCCTGCATTAGTTCACTTAGGATAATGGCCTCCAGCTTTATCCTTGTTGCTGCAAAAGACATGATCTCATTTTTTATGGCTGCATAGTATTTCACAGCTTATATGTACCATATTTTAATTACCCAGTCTACTGTTGATTGGCATTTAGGTTGATTCCATCTCTTTGCTCTTATGAATAGTGCTGTGATAAACATACACATACATGTGTTTTTGTGGTAGAATAATTTATATTCCTTTGAGTATATACCTAATAATAAGATTCCTAGGTCGAATGGTAGTTCTATTTTAAATTAGAGAAATTACCACACTCCTTTCCACATTGGCTGGTTTACAATTCCACTGGAAGTGTAGAAGCATTCCCTTTTCTCCACAGCCTCATCAGCATCTGTTATTTTTTGAGTTTTTAGTAATAGTCATTCTACCTGTTGTCAGATGGTATATCATTATGGTCTTAATTTGCATTTCCCCAATGATTAATGATGTTGCACATTCTTTCATGTTTCTTGGCTATGCATGTATCTTCTTTTGAAACATGTTATTTGTCAACTTTTTAATAAGATTGTTTTTGACTTGTTAATATAAGTTTCTTATAAATTCTGGATATTAGACCTTTTCAGGTACATAGTTTGTAAATATTTTCTTTCATTCTGTGGGTTATCCAGTTACTCAGTTGATAGTTTCTTTTGCTGTAAGCCCTTTAGTTTAATTAGGTCTCATTCTTCAATTTTGTTTTACTTGCAAGTGCTTTTTACACCTTTGCCATAAAACCTGTCTCAGGGCTTATGTCTAGAATGGTATTTCCTTAGTTATCCTCAAGAGTTTTAATGGCTTTATGTTTTACATCTTTAATTCATCTTGCGTTGATTTTTGTCTATAGAGAAAAAGAAGGGGTCTCAATTCTTGCTGTAGAGATCTTAAGGAATTTCCTCAGCAGAAGAGGTAAAATGTAAAGAAGGGGTCAAGGATGCCCACTGTTACCACTTGTATTCAAGATAGTATTGGAAGTCCTAGCCAAAGAAGTCAGACAAGAGAAAGAAATGAAAGACATCCAAATAGTAAGAGAGAAAGTCAAATTATCTCTCTTTGCAGATGGTATAATTTTGTATCTAGAAAACCCCATTGTCTCTGCCCAAAAACTCATAGATCTGTTAGGCAACTTTAGCAAAGTTTCTGGATACAAAATCAATGTACAAAAATCAATAACATTTCTGTACACCAATAACATCCAAGTTGAGTGCCAAATCAAGAATGCAATCCAATTCACAATACACACACACACTCAAAAACACACCTAGGAATATAGCTAACAGGGAGATGAAAGGTCTCTACAACGAGACTTAAGACAAAACACTGCTGAAAGAAATCATATGATACAAACAATGGAAAAACATTCCATGCCCATGGATAGGAAGAATCAATATTGTTAAAATGGCTGTACTGCGCAAAGCATTACAGATTCAATGCTATTACTATCAAACTACCAACATCATTTTTCATAGTATTAGAAATCTATTCTAAAATTGATATAAAAAAAAGAAAGAGCCCAAATAACCAAAGGAATCCTAAGCAAAAAGAACAAATCTGGAGGCATCATATCACTCAAACTTCAAAGTATACTACAGGGCTACAGTGACCTAAACAGCATGATACTAGCACAAAAGTAGATACATAGACTAGTGAATATAGGGAGCCCAGAAACAAAGCAGCACGCCTGCAACCATTGGTTCTTTGGCAAAGCAGACAAAAAGATACACTGGGGAACGGACACTCTATTCAATAAATGGTAGTGAAGTAACTGGCCACCTATATGCGGAAGACTGAATTTGTTTTTATTTCAATTGCTTTAGAGGTACAAGTGATTTTTGATTATTATATGGATGAATTGTGTATAGTGGTGAATTCTGGGATTTTAGTGTACCCATTACCAGAATAGTGTATATTTTACCCAAAAGATAATTTGTCATCCCTCACTCTCTTCCATCTTTCCCACTTTTGAGTCTCCAGCATCCATTAAACCACTCTGTATGCCTTTGCATACACATAGCTTAGTTCCCACTTAGAAGTGAGAACATGTGGTATTTGGTTTTCTATTCCTGAGTTATTTCACTTAGGATAAGATAATGGCCTCCAGTTCCACTGAGTTCCTGCAAAATATAGTATTTCATTCTTTTTTGTGACTGGGTGGTATTCCATAGTATGGAGATATATATATATATATATATGAATGTGTGTGTGTGTATATGTGTGTGTGTATGTGTATGTATCTGTGTATATAATATATATATGCACACACACATATATATACACACATATATATGTTTATAACATTTTCCTTATCTACACATCAATTGATGTACTCTTAAAATTGATGCCATATCTTTGCAATTGTGAATTTTGCTGCAATAAAGATACACATGTTGGTGTCTTTTTAATATAAGAACTTATTAGTTGCATAGATGTTTATGATTGTTATTTTGCCATAATAAATTGGCACTTTGCCATCATAAAATTTTCTCCTTTACCTCATTATAATATTGGTTTGAAATATATTTCATCTGATATTAATATGATCACTGTTAATTTTTAAAATTAGTATTTTCTAGTATATTTGATACATCTATGTATTTAGTTATTTTCACACTGTTTTCCCATTTAAAGATTGCCTCTGGTAAGCAGTTTAGAGTTGAGTCCTGTTTTCATTTTGCTCAATTTTGTTCTGTCTGACTTAGTCTGACAGTATTGCCTTCTTAAGTTATGTTTTTATTAAATTTATATTTAATGTGATATTTTCAGGTTTGGAGGTAATATTTTATATCTATTTTATTTTATTGCTCTCTGGTTTTGTTTTTTTCCCCTATGTTTGTTTATTTTGTATTATTTGTCAATTTTTAAAGTTTCATTTTAATTTTGTCATTGCCTTTTTAAACATTTTCATCTTTTTAATTAATTGCTCTAAGAACAATTATACATACCCTTAACTTTTTACATTTAATTATAAATAATTTTTTATTACTTTATATAGAAGGCAGAAACCTTATTATTTTCCTACCAGTCATCCTTTAAATGTCCAGTGTTGTAGGCATTAAATTTACTGGTTTTAATTTCCAAAACATGTTATAATTATTTTGATTTAAATATATGTATAATAAAGAAATTAGGAGGAATAAATAAACGTATATTTAACCTTACAGTTGTATTTCCAATGTTCATTACTCATTTTTTGATTTTCCATTAGATATTCTTTTTATCTTGAAGAACATTTAAAAAAACGTTTTATAGCAAGTCTGTACAAACAAGATTAAAACAACTCTATTCCCATAACAAAAATTCCTTGAATGCACTAACTACTAAAACTGACTCAAGAAAAAATAAGTATCTTAAATAGTTTTAGATCTATTAAAATTTACTACTTTATACTTAAAACCTCTGTCAATAATACTTTCATTGGTAAATTACATAAAATATTGATGGAATAAAATCAGCTCTTCATTATCTTTTCCAGAAATTAGAAGATGAGGGCAAATGATCCAAGTGATTTTATATGGCCAACATCAACTTAATACTCAAATCACACAAAGGCATTAAATGAAATTAATACTAATTGTTTTGTTTACTAGCAGATTAATATTCTTAATTAATAGAGACACAAATATGTTCAAAGTACTAGTAAATCTAATCCAATCATTTTTTTTATGTAAAATTGACAGTAGAATCCAAGCAGTGGAGTTTATGCCAGGAATTCAAGGGTGGTTCAACATCCAAAAACCAATTAATACAACTCACTTTATTAACAGAATGAAAAAAAGAATCATATAACTATTACAGAAAAGCATTCATCTAAAGTTAATAGAAATTAACTTTATAATAAAAACTTCATAATAAAAACTTTCATAATAAACCATTCATAATAAAAACTTTTAGCAAACCAAGAATAGAGGCAACCTTTTTAACCTTATGGAGGACACTACAAAATCCCCATAACATCCACAGTATTTAAAAACTGAGTTTTTCCCTCTAAAATCGGGGAAAATAGTAGGGTGTATTCTTTTGTCACTCCTCTTTGACTTTGTCTTGAGATCCTAAGTAGTGTTATAAGACAAAAAAGAAATAAAATGTAATACAGGTTGGAAAAATATAAAACTATCCTTGTTTAAACAGTGTTGTGATTGTCAAGATAGAAAACTCAAAGGAATTTTAAAAAAATTCCTAGAATTAAAAACATGATTTAGTGAATTTATAGGATACGATATTACCATACCTAATTCAATTGTATTTCTACATAATGCCAAAGAGCAATTGAAATTTGAAATTAAAAATATTCTTAGTGGCAGTTCACTAGTCTTTAGTAAAAACTTTCTCAGGCTAAGAATGACCATTAGATATTTTCGCATTAGATAAAAATTGAAGCTTCTAATACAAAGTATTTAATTACATTTATTTTTCTACAATTCCTAGACCCAGTATAGTTGATAGACCTTTAATATGCACTTTACTATGCAGCCTCTTTGCTTGTGAGCATCTAATGACTGAGTATTTATGTAAAGCCTGGATGACCATATGCTATGGATGTCAGAATAATTTGCATTTAATTAAGGGAAGACTATATAATATATAAGATCCTCTCCTGTCATGGAATTTTTCAGTTCAAAGAGTCACTGAAATTCATGACCCTGGATTTTAAGGGCTGTGAATGTTTTTGTCTCTTTACATCAATGTGATCAGTTTTTTCCTGTGATGATTGTCATTAGTTTACTAATGAGTATTTACCCTCTCTATATGTAACCAAGCTCTTGCCTAGATTGTTGAATACTAGTGATTAATCTTGAAATGAGCAAACATGAAGGGTGTTAATGTTATGGGCAAGTATATATTTAAATTGCTTTTGGCATTTATCCCAGAAACCAAGAGATTTACATAAGGTTTAGTTTAAAGGTCTGAGCTTTTTTGAAGAAATGATGTCCCACTATAAGTGTGAGACTCTTGAATTTTATTTTTCTACATTCTTTTGCTACCATACACATGAGGAAAATTTACAATCACAGAAGAAATAAACTTTAAAAGTCATTTAATTAATCTCAATATTCTCATGTGGAAATTATGTTCTTGTAGGTGGTAATGAAATGATGCCTGAAAATTTCTTGTTGGAGGTTTGCCTTCTCTAAATTTAGGCTGACTCTAATAAATAGAGTGCATTCCAAAAGTACAGGAGCAGATTCTCCTGAAAATATTGGTTTTTTTTCCCCCCTTCAAGTATAGTGTTTGGATAAAAGCCTGTGATCTTTCAGGGTGTGTCACAGACAACATTCCAAATTTTCAAATTTGGGGAAAAGTGATTAATCTGAGTGATCTCCCAGGCAGCTCCAAGAGTGAAAAATTTCTAATCCACAAATTGTTTAAATTTTTATGATTTCTTTTTTCAAAATACATTCTAAACTTACAGGTCTGGAGATTACCTCTTCCTTTAGATGATTTTTAAATATATTTGTATTACTTGTCTTTGTAAAAAGGTTGTCATCAGTGCATTAATAAGCATTTATTCATGGGCTTTTATGTGTAAAATAATCTCACCTAGATTTATAACATTTACCACTGACTAACAATTACCAAAGTTGTGGGTTGTTTTCTCTGGTAGCAAAGTTGTTTTTTTTTTAATTTGTTTGTTTTGTTTTTTTGGTTTGACTTTCTTTTTGTCGTAAGTCTTGTTCAGCACTTTTCCTAGACCAAAGAGTTTATATATGACAATGTTTAAAGACTGTTATATTCTTTTGGTTTGCATATTTTGGGACCTAAAAAAAATTAACTTTACAACTTTCTGCAAGTAAACTTTTTCAGCTTTTATTATTTTTGTTTATTTGCATGTGTGTTTTAGCTTGCAATTAAACACGGTAGGACATTTTCATTTTATAATAACGAAATAAGTATCTATATAGGTCAAATACCATTCTAGGTAATTGGGATACATTAAAAGATAAATCAACATTCTAATAAATTTCCAATCTGAAAGTCACCTAATCATTTGTCTATCTCTTTCAAAATAATGTGCCAAAATTAAACATTTTTTGGCTTAGCAAGTATTTTTATCTAGCTGTTTTTGATATCTTACATAAAAAATCTCTTATTTACAAAGACAACTGGGCATCTTTTGAGGGCACTATCTCAATTTAATGGTTAATGTATAGTTAACTGACAATAGACATAGACTTCACAGAGCAAACTTTGGAAAAACAGATCTTTGTACTGCCAATTGTGTTCTCTGATGGTCATTTTTGTCTGTTTATATTCATGTTACCTCATTTAAAGCAGATGAAAAATATGTTTTAAAGCAAAATAAAGCAACATATTTTCAAGAGCTAAAGAATGGACTGTCTGAACTTAGAATTCATTCCTATATTGAATGTGCATGGATCTGTATTTTTGAGCTGAAACGAGCTTTGCTAAGGGAGTTGCTGTAAACCTTATTTTGTTTAAGTCAGTTTGGAAGAATTTATAGTTTACTTTTGTAAAACAAAAAGAAATATCCAAGAAATTTAATTTTAGTTCATTGCTCTTCAAACTCAAACCTTTGTATGCATGTGTGCATGTGCACACGTGTGTGTGTGTGTGTGTGTGTGTGAGATGTGTATAGGCTTTTTTTATACAATAAAATATTGAAGACAAATTATAATTCAATAACATAATTTAAAATACAAGGAAAATTTTTGACTTCACAAAGAGTTATGTGAACATTTAAAAGGAATCACATAAAAATTCTCCTTTTAATGTCCTGTTTTTATTAAGCTTTTGGATTTATTCTAACTGATCTTGCTATTGTAGGTAAAAGGAGTTTGGTATATATTGGTGTATTTTTTTGCAAATTTTAAAGGAAAGACAGTCTCAAAATGTTTAAGAAGTTGAGAAATTTAAAAATTAAAGTCATAGAAGTTATAATTTTCAGCACTAATTGAGAGAAAAATGTATTAAAAAGCTTTGTACAAATTATGATATGTAAATATATAGTATAATCATTGGAAGTTAAAAGACAATTCTTTGTTTGCTTCTGATAGTAGCTCATGCATGAGCTTTAGAAAATGATTTAGGACCCCTGGTTTCATTGTCAATATTTTTATAATTTCAAAATATTACTAACAAGCTGTTATAATAACCCCTAAAATGAACATATTATTTCCCTCTCATTTTGCACACAATTTTAAAATTAGTTTCCAGCATAGGAGCTAAGTTTGTGAAAAACTTTCATTGAAAAGTAGTGACTGTATGATCTAATAGAAAGCCAGATGAAATAATATTAGTCATATTTTATTGAGTACTTATTAAAGCTAGTCATTTAAAATATATCCCTTTCAATCTGCATTCAGTAGGCATTGTTGCTCTTAACCATAGATACAAAAATGGGGTTCTTTGTGTGGATATTTTTAAAATGTTCAAGGCATAAAATTATATGGAAAAATGTCACAAAAGGGATAGAGAGGCAAAAGAAAAAGTTTCCTCTATGGGTTACAGAAATGACAATGGACAAATGAACAAACAGGACTTTTTCAAAGCAGTCATTTTGTCCCATGAGTAGTTCTATTTTTTAATTTTATTTTTATTTTAATCCAGGGGTACAAATATAGGTTTGTTATATAGGTAAACTTGTGTCATGGGGTTTTTTGTACAGATTATTTCATCAACCAGGTATTAAGCCTAGCCCTGTTAAATGTTTTTCCTGATCTCGTCCCTTCTCCAACCTTCCAGCCTCCGAAAGGTGCCAGTGTGTGTTGTTCTTCTCTATGTGTCCAGGTATTTTCATCATTTAGTTCTCACATATAAATGAGAGCATGTGGCATTTGGCTTTCTCTTCCTGTGTTAGTTTGCTAAGGATAATGGCCTCTACATCCATGCATGTCCCTGAAAAGAAGAAGATCTCATTCTTTTTTATGGGTGAATAGTATTTCATGGTGTATATGTACCACATCTTCTTTATCCAGTCTATGATTGATGGGCGTATAGATTGATTCCATGTCATTGCTATTGTGAATAGGGCTGCAATGAAAATACATGTGCATGTTTCTTTATAATAGAGTGATTTATGTTTTTTTAAAGGTATATACCCAGTAATGGAATTGCTGGGTCAAGAGGTATTTCTGTCTTTAGGTTTTTAAGGAATTGCCACACTGTTGTCTTCAATAATGGCTGAACTACTTTACACTCCCACCAACAGTGTGTTAGCATTCTTTTTTTCGACAACCTTGACAGCATCTATTTTCTTTTGACTTTTTAATGATAACCATTCTGACTGGTGTGAGATGATGTCTCATTTTGGCTTTGATTTGCATATTCTAATGATTAGTGATGTTGAGCTTTTTTTCATATGATTGTTAGCCACATCTATGTCTTCTTTTTAAAAATGCCTGCTCAATTCCTTTGCCCACTTTTTAATGGGGTTTTTATTTGTTGTAAATGTTTATAAGTTCTTTATAGATGCTAGATATTAGACCACTGTCAGCTGCACAGTTTGCAAACATTTTCTTCTATTCTGTAGGTTCTCTGTTTACAAATAGTTTCATGGTAGTTTCTTTGTCTGTGCAGAAACTCTTTAAGCTCTTTATCTTAATTAGATCCGATTTGTCAATTTTTGCTTTCGTTGCCATTGCTTTTGGCATCTTCATAAAATTTTTTCCCATGCCTATGTCCTAAATGGTATTGCCCAGGCTGTATTCTAGGATTTTTATAGTTTTGGGTTTTATATTTAAGTCTTTAAACCATCTCGAGTTAATTTTTGTATCTGTGTATGGAAGCATGTCCAGTTTCAATCTTCTGCCTATGGCTAGTCAGTTATCCCAGCACCATTTATTGAATAGAGAGGAATCCTTTCCACATTGCTTGTTTTTTTTTTTTCAGGTTTGTAAAAGATCAGATAGTTGTAGGTGTGTGGTCTTACTTCTGGGTTCTCTGTTCTATTCCATTGGTCTATGTATCTGTTCTTGTATTGCTACCATGCTGTTTTGGTTGTGTAGCCCTGTACTATTGTTTGAAATCAGGTAGCATAATGCCTCCAGCTTTGTTAAATTTGTTTAGCATTGCCTTGGCTATTTGGGCTCTTTTTGGGGTTCAAATTAATTTTAAAATAGTTTTTCTAGTTCTGTAAAAGATGTCAGTGGTAGTTTAATGAGAATAGCATTGAATCTATAAATTGCTTTGGGCAGTGTGGTCACTTTAATGACATTGATTCTTCCTCTCTATGAATATGAAATGTTTTTTCCATTTGTTTGTGTCATCTCTCGTTTCTTTGAGCAGTGGTTTGTAATTCTTTTTAGAGATCTTTCACTTCCCTACTTAGCTATATTCCTATATATTTTATTCTTTTTTTGGCAATTGTGAATGGGAGTTTATTCCTGATTTAGCTCCTGACTTGACTGCTGTTGGTGTATGAAATGTTAGTGATTCTTGTACATTTATTTTGTATTCTGAGAGTTTGCAGAAGTGTTTTTTTCAGCTTGAGAAGCTTTTGGGCTGACCAAGGGATTGTCTAGATATAGGATCATGTCATCTGCAAACAGAGATATGTTGGCTTCCTCACGTCTTACCTGAATGCCCTTTAAAGCAAGTTCTTAGAGATCTTCAAAGAGACCTAGAGTCCCACACAATAATAGTGGGAGACTTTAAAACCCCACTGATAATATTAGACAGAAATTAGATCATTGAGACAGAAAATTAACAAAAATATTCCAGAACTGAACTCAGCACTGGATCAAATGGACCTCATGAATATCTACAGAACTGTCCACTCAAAAACAGCAGAATACACATTCTTCTCATAGCAACATGGGACTTAGCCTACAATTAATCACATAATTCAAAGTAAAACACTCCTCAGCAAATGCAAAATAACTGAAGTCATAACAAACAGTCTCTTGGACCACAGTACAGTCAAATTCAGAATCAAGGCTAAGACATTAACTCAGAACCATACAGTTACATGGAAATTGAATAGCCTGTTCCTAAATGATATTTGGATAAATAATGAAATTAAGGCAGAAATCAAGAAGTTATTTGAAACTAATGAGAACAAAGATACAATGTACCAGAATCACTGGGACACAGCTAAGCCAGTGCCAAAGGGAAAATTATAGCACTGAATGCCCAAATCAAAATAGAACAGCATACAAGTTATATGGAGTATGTTCATAAGTCCTTGCTGAGATAATTATTTCTGTTGGGCATTATATTAAATTATGAACCTCTTGGAAGTCTTGTTTAAAATGACAAGAGTTGACATTAATTACATATGTAATGTTTGCAGGGCACTGAGATAAACTCTGCATTCTTTCATTTAGTAATCATAACAAACCTGTAGGGCATGAACTATCATGATCTCTATTTTACAGATTAATAACAGCACTTACAGAGATTAACTATTTTACCCAAGGTCATACAGCTAAGAAATGTTAGAAGCAGGTTCACATTCAAGATGTTCTTATTTCCTATCTTGAACTATTAATCATGCATTATAATGTCTGAATGTGTGTGTTTTTTCATCCTGGTGATGAATTAAATGAGCTATCTTTATAATGGCCTTTATGTATAAATTGGGAATAAGTTCACATTGTGATTACTACTGCTTTCATTTTGGAATAGGGAGTTTCCAAAAAGAATGTTATACATTTTAATTTTCTAACTCTTTCATTGCCTGAAGCATAGAATATCAGCAGAACAGTATTGTATATATAATGCTAAGTCATGATTTCCAAATATCTGAAATGAGGATTAAATAAATAGCCTGGCGCAGTGGCTCACGCCTGTAATCCCAGTACTTTGGGAGGCTGAGGTGGGTGGATCACGAGGTCAGGTGTTTGAGACCAGACTGACCAACATGGTGAAACCCATCTCTACTTAAAAATACAAAAATTAGCCAGGCATAGAGGCACATACCTGTAATCCCAGCTACTTGGGAGACTGAGGCAGGAGAATCACTTGAACCCGGGAGGCAGAGGTTACCGTGAGCCGCGATCGCTCCATTGCACTCTAGCCTGCACAACAGAACAAGACTCCATCTCAAAATAAATAAATAAATAAATAAATGAATAAAATAAAAATATTACTGTACATTTGTTTCAAGGACATATGCAAATTTTCTGGTTTAGTGACTGACCCATTGTAAGATTCAATGAATATTCATCTTTTCCAAATTCCTTCTTGTCCTGCATGGGTAAAAGTATACCAATACAAAAACCTACCGATTATGTTTTATAGGCCTGGAAAATATAGTGTTTTCATTGTCACTAATCCCTAATAAAGTGAAGCCCAGTAAGAATCTAACTTTAGTATTTTTGTATTTTCCATGTTTTCTCAGTCAATTTCTTGTCCTATTGAATTTTATAAATATAATATTACTGCTCAATTTTGTAAATACAATATTTACTTGTTATTTAAATTACAAGTATTCATTTTCCAGTGTTTTTTTTTTTCATTTTTAGTACTGCTGTTTTACCATTATTTCTACCATCAACACTAGAAAAACAGCTTTTGGTTCCATGCAAGTGAAGACACAATAGATTACACAAGAAGCTTTAAAGAACCAATTGTCAATGTATTGGTTTCTTTTTGCTGTACATTTTTGGCAGTTAGTTTTTGCTGAGTACAAACCACCCAAAACCAAACATAATGACTTAAAAATACACACACACAACAACTAATTTTTTGTGTTACTCTGTGGGACAGCTATTTGGGTTTGGCTTAGCTAGGGTAGTTCATCTGTAATACATGTGTTGACAGGGTTACTCATGCCCTTGGGATCCATTCACATGTTACTCCACTCACATGTCTGGTAGTCTGCAGTTAGAGGTAAGTGAGCCATGTGTCACTCACCATCCTGCAGGCTAGTTTGAACTTGGTCACTTCAGGATGATTATAGGATTCCTATAAATAACAAGAGTTTGCTCCCATTGGGAAATCCTTTTCAAGTCTGTCATATTTTCTAATATTTCATGGCCAAGACAAGTAACATAGTTGATTCTAGAATCAATACTTAAGGGAACTAGCCAAGAATATGAATATAAGAAGGAAACTTACTGTAACCCACTTTACAAATGATTACAGATGACTATTTAAAATTTCTGGTGGAGACAAGCAGGCTCTTATAAATAAAGTTAATTCATTAAAATGAAAAAAAACAGATTCTTAAAGTTTAATAAAATTATCAATAAACAATATATTTTAAGGTAAAGGAAATGAAATTTCAGAGGTGTTTCTGATGATAATTTTAAGTTAAACCTGCTTAAACTGGTGAAGGAGAAGAGAGAAGCCTTGTGAATAAACCTTAGAATGGCTTAAGAGTGATCTATTCGTGGTCTAAAGTCATGGGGATTAGAAATGACATTTGGTACAGATAATTTGTGTGGAAACAGGCAGGATATCATATAGCTTATAGCTAGAGAAAATTTCTTGAGAAAGTCTTGACTTAAATCTGCTGCCCAATCTAACTATTAATATCACCACTTTCCATTCCCATGGAACTTTGAAAATACTATATGCCAATGTGGTGCCAGGAAAAAGGTAAACCTGCTGCATATATCTCCACTGTTCAGTGATATATAGTCCCATAAGATTTCACTTAAAAATACAATTTCAAAGTCAAAATAAGAATTTTAAGGTAGTAAAAGCAGAACATTAGACTAAGCACAGAATCCTTTGCCTGTGGGACTCTGTTACTCTACAGGTCTCACGCCCATAAAACAGATCCTGCTTCTCAATTGGAACACCAAAGTTTGAATCATCTCAGGTTTTTCTACAGGTGTGTTTGATCCTAGTTTCAGATTATTAGGATACTATATTAGGGTTCTGTAGAGGAACAAAATTAATAGGCTATACATATATATGAAAGGGAGTTTATTAAGAATTGATTCACATGATCACAAGGTGAAGTTGAACTATAAGTGGTCTGCAAGCTGAGGAGCAAGGAAGCCAGTAGTGGCTCAATCCAAGTCCCAAAACCTCAAAAGTAGGGAAGCCAAAGTTGCAGCCTTCAGCCTGTGGCTGAAGGCCCAGGAGTGACAAATCAAGAGTATAAGTAAGTCCAAGTGTCCAAAAGCCAAAGAACCTGAAATCTGATGTTCAAGGGCAGACAGCATCCAGCACAAGAGAAAGATGAAGGCCAAAAGACTCAGCAAATCAGCTTCTTCCACCTTCTTCTGCCTGCTTTTCCTAGCCATGCTTGGCTGCTGATTGGATGGTGACCACCCACATTGAGGGTGAGTCTTCCTCTTCCAGTCCACTGACTCAAACGTTAATTTCCTCTGGCAACACCCTCACAGACACATCCAGAAACAATACATAGCATCCTTCAATCCAATTAAGTTGACATTTAATATTAACCATCACAGATACTTAGACTATTTGTTCATGAATTATCCACTCAACTGTGGTGATGGCACAGCATCATGTTTGTCAGCGTCTTTTCCCCCACAGAAAAATTCTCATATAAAGAATTTCATTGTGAGTTGTGCAGATGCTGTTATTTGTGCATTGGCACGTTGTGGTAGGTGGGCTACATATATTATCCTAACCCATCCTCTTGGTTACATTGCATATTAAGCCATTAGGGAGCTTAAGCATAAAGTTCATACACTTTGCCCAACTTCACAAAGTTCACTGTGGCACAGCAAAAATTAGAATCTAATCTTCTCCAGTTTGAAAACCCAATAAATCCTTTAGAGATCTGATAAAATAGGCATGAGAGATAAGCAAAGAAACAAGATAAAGAAAAAAGTAAAAGAAAGAAAGGAAAGAAAAGAAATATACTATGGGCAAGTGGGTAATTTATCAAATAGCTACGCTCATTATGAAAGATCTTACGCTTCCCTATTAGATCTTGGATTTAGAAAGGTAGCTTCTAAATTTCTGTTTCAAAAGGAAAGAGAGGAAAATGTTCAACCAGGAATCATGTTTGCCTTTTCTTTACTTTGGAAATTCAGTTTTATAGAATTGAGTGTGCACAAACAGAACCACAGAGAATAGTGGTGGCTGTGCTTTATAGGTTAGAGTTACTAATAAGTGCATGTTTTCTTCAAATGACACGCTTAGACATTTGAACACCACATTACCTATAGTGTTAGTGCAAAACGTAACCTGACTGGCTAAGACAAAAGAGGTGTCCAATAATTAGAAATGCTAGTCTAGGGGAGAGGGACATGTCCATGAGTATGTGTGACTGTTTATCAGTTGCATAAATACCCACTCCCATTCTGCAGTTTTAAGTCCTTAACTTTGACTCATCCAAAAATACATTTTATCTGAAATTATAACATACAGCCAAAACAAAGAAAAGAAAAAAAACTTTTCTATGAAATGCACAATTCCTACCTAATTATGCCTCCTCCCTTAATCTAGATAGATATAATATTAAGCTGAAAGTCAACTTTAAGTGAAAGGTGTCATATATAAGTGATAAAGAATAGGTGATGATGTTAGAAATATAAAACATTCTAGCTCTGGGTCCTGAAATATATAGTTAATTTAAATAGCTATACAGGTTAAAAAACAGTACAGATGTAATCTTTAAAGGACAGAAGGCTTAATGTTTTAAAACAACTAGCTTTCACCTTAGATCATTAATAACTGTAAAATAAAAATAAATTTTAATCAGTGTACTAATTCACAAAATGTATTGAAAATTTATTCCATAGAGCATATACGAATGTCTCATGTATATTACATATGGGGTAGAAAGCTATTAGGAATACTAGTTAATGCTACTATATTTAGAAAAGAAAAAATATGTTTATATATAATTTTGTTCCATGCAGCATTTCGGACTAAAATAAGTAGTTGTTGTTTATCTAAAATTCAAATTTTGCTTGATATCCTGTATTTTATCTGACAGTCATACTCTTGGTATAAGATATGTCTTGTTTTACCAGGTCACCTGGCGGAGCAAATACAGCCAGAGGAAAAAAAAGAAGTATTATTTTTCAGAAATTCATTTTCTCTTAAGAGATCAATTGGCATTTTTCTCTTATATAAGGGAGCCCACAGAACCCTGGGAAAGCTTATACTGGCGGCTTCATAATAGTAAATTAGTGAAAGACACTCAAAAAAAGACCTTTGCCATTCACAGATGGAGCCTGAGACTGAATTAGCAGCTTAGAAAGAGTTGGGACATTCTGCAATAAAAGTGAAGGAGTAGAACATGACTAAGAAGAAATTAAAGTGCAAGGTTTGTGGAAAATTGCTGAAAAGGAGAAAGTGTGTATAAGTAATGAGACAAATTCTTATTACCCATGCAGGCCAAGGTGAATACAGATGGGAAAACATTAAATTCAGCCTGAAGACTTGGGCTATGAGGCCTTATCACATTTCACAGAAACACAAGGCTTGACTTTTCTTCCACCATTTCCACATATATTTCCAAAACCTGTATATTCATAGCTACATCATCTTATTTTCCCCTTTAAAAAAGAAATCGTAAACCTTTGTGAGGGCCTATTATTAAAGATATTTGCTTTAGGAAAGAAGTGTGAGTAATTTTCCAGATCAACTTATCACCCTACTCCATGGTCACTGATGTACCAATTTTAACTACTGTGTAACACATAATATCTGGCAGGTAGAAGCTTAGTAGGACTAATGGGAAGCTTCATATTAAGCTTAAAATAGATTCCACAGAAACTATAAATATGACATAAATTATGTCAAAGATTACATAGATTTCATTTTGAAGGATTATTATATTGGCAATGCCTGTGGCATATAGTAGGGACTGACTATATTTTTTGTTTGTTTGTTTTGTGCAAAGACAATGAAGTAGGATATCATGATAGAAAGAAAATTTAAATCTTATGGAAGTTGACATAAAATAACACAAGTTTACAACAAGTAAATGTACTATGTGACAAGTTTATTTTGTCACATATTGTGAACACAAAGATACACACACAGCTGTTCAAAACTAAGCAAAATGTATAGGGCTTTGCTAAAAGGCATGAGAGACAAAAAGACACTAAATTTATACTGAAATAGTAAAGAGAGCCTTTCAGAGAAAATGGATTTAAAATTTGACTTGAATAATGAATGACTGACTATTATCAGAAGAGAGTAAGAGAAAGACAGATGAAACACAGCGTTCCAGGCAGTAGAGACTACATGTGCAAATACTATGTTTTAATAATAATGCTTATTTAAATAACTGAAAAGGAAAACCATATTGCTTAGAACAGAGTATGGGAAGGGGAAATGGTGTGAGGTAACAGGTTTAGGAACAGCCCAGATTAAGAAGGGCAGTTATTGCATATGAAAAGATTTTCTTCCTCTTTTAAGGATGAATACTGCTTCACTGTATGTAATGTATGCATATATTTTCTTTATTTGTTCATCCCTCTATGAAAATTAAGATTGTTTCCACAATTTAGCTATTGTGAATAATGCTGCAATGAACATGGGAGAGCGAATAGCTTTTTCAGCTACTGATTTCTACTGTGTAAGGTAAACATCCAGAAGTGGAATTTGTAGACTTCATCAGAATAGTCTTCTCTGTCCATATTTCTATGAGCATTCTATTCATGATCCTTTATATAATCTCCAAGACTGAGAGTTTCCCTACTGCTCATCTCTTATTTTGAACACTCACAGGAATTGCCCTGCATGGTCTGTTCTTGGCAATCTGTACTTTTTCTAGCATGCACTTCAAAATTGTTCCAGTCTCTACCCATTTTCCAGTTCCAAAGCCTTTTTCACCTTTTGATATTCTTGTTATAGCAACACCACATTCCTCAGTACCAGTTTCTCCCTTAGTCAATTTTTTTCTTTCTATAACAGAATACCACAGACTGGGTAATTTATAAACCATATAAATTTATTCCTAGCAGATTGTGTGTCTGGTGGATGCCTTTTTGTTATGTCCTTACATGGTAGATGATCAGAAGACCTCAAATCCAATCCTGCAAGCCCTTTAAAGATGTAATTCCATCCATTATGACTTAATCACCTCTTAGAGTTCCCACCTCTTAATGCTATCACATTGGTGATAAAGTTTCAATATAGAATGTGGGGGAAAACATTTAGTCCATAGCAGCCATTCTTACATGGATAAAGTTTGAGGACATTATACTAAATCAAATAAGTCAGACATTGAAGGAAAAACAGACACTGAAAGACAAACACTAAATTATTTCACTTATATAAGGTATCTAAAGTAAACGAACTCATATGAGTAAAATGTAGAATGATGGCTGCCAGCGGCTAGGAGGAGGAAGCAATAGGGAGTTGCTGCTCAATGTGCATAAAGTTTCAGTTCCCCAGCTTACGCTTTCTTGCCTGCTGCCATGTAAGAAGTGCCTTTGTTTTTTCTTCACCTATTGCCATGATTGTGAGGCCTTCCCAGCCATGTGGAACTGTGAGTCCATTAAACTCTTTCCTTTATAAATTACCTGGTCTTGGGTATATCTGTGTTAGCAGCATGGAAACAAACTAATGCAACCATAAGTAAATTATATGCTCTGTTAGTCTTTGTTTCCTCATCAATAGTAAAGAGATTATTAAAATAATAAGATTCTAGGTTTATTATGAAGTTTAAATGCATCACAAGGAAGTCCTAGTAAATGCTTGTGCATGAATTTATGTGTGTGCTGTGCTATATTATATAACCATCAATATTTCAGTGGGATTACTAATTGCAGGACAGTGCACTCCCCTTTCCCACTAGTAGTTCTCAAGCGCAACTATAAAATGTGTTAAGAATTAAATATTCTGAACTAGGGATAAAGTATCAGAAACAGCCCAGGTCATCTCTCTATACCTCCTAGTGCATGTAACATCTTACGTTAAAAAAGAACTGATCTGGTCAGCACAGGCTTTGTTTCTCTCTGCCATGAAGCAGGATGTCCTTCGAAGCTTTAGCCCATTGGTTCACATGGCTTCTAAGGTTTACAACCAGGGCCAGCTGCTTTATAGCGTCCCTCCAGCTGTGGTGCAATAGGGCTACTCACAGTTTTGACTTCTACCTCAGGCACCTTTCTTGAGCCTTGAGGGACCAGTTCACAGTGGACTCTAGGCTTTTTTTGGTCTTTGCTGCCTGTCTGTAAATAATAAATACACCCAATGTAATTTATTGCCTGTGAGTAGTTCTCTGTCACCCAATTCTGACAAGTTGATATGCACAGTGAATCTGCTTCACACTAATCATATTTATTTTAAAAATGTGATTAGTTCTAGAATTCTGAGTTTCTGCACAATGCAAAAACAATTGAAAAAAACCAATGGAATGAGAGAAAACCTGCAACTCTTGAAATTCCATGCATTGCATATTCTGTTACAAATCACAAATAATGAGATTTAGAATTTGGAGCTGTGGACAAGCTAGATTACACTTGTTAACTTATTAGCACATAATTCTTGGCATTTAAGTATATACTTTGTGCTTACAAAAGCATTCTGGCAAATTGAGACCTCGATTGTTCGATACTCGGCTTATTGAAGATGAAAATAGCAAATTACAGATGAAGATCTAAAAGTGCAGATGCATTCAAAATAAACATTGGACATTGCTTGCTACCCAGAAAATGGCATTTGAAATTATATTGTCCATTAACATATCCTTGTATTAAGAAAATTGGTATTTACTGAGGCCATGTATATTATATTGATCAGCAGCCCTGTGGGAGACCCAATTATGTAAGTTAATAATAAATAACCATGTTATATAAATAAATGTGACATTAATTTTCACATGAGCTCTACTGAGAATACAATATCTTCAAAATATGATTTTTACTGACAGAGCCCTGCCTTCTTGGTAAAAATGTTATTCTACATATGTAGCAAAGCACAGTCAATATCAACAACATTGCTGATGTACCCCACTTTTCAGTTTCTGCATTCAGTGCCCCAGGTGTAATTTAAATATAATCTTAAATCTTTATTCATACTACTGCATAAATTACTGATAATCACCTCATAGTCCTCTTGTTAGTTTAGGCTTTTGATTATAAAATAGTGGATTTTGAAGACGAGGAATGGATAAAGACACAATTAAAACAGGAATGGCATGAGGGTTGATAACTGTTCAAAGTGATGGATATTGTATTGAATTTGATACATAGTGAGCTATATCTATCAATCTATCTAATGTGTTTGTGTGTGTATGTGTGTGTATATTCCTGACAGACAGCAGGAGTATGTCATGAGAGAGGAAACCTTTTATAATGCATACAATAACACCATGTTGGAGAATGGTGGTTCTGAACAATGCTTAGATAGCGTAATACATTATCCATCTTGTCCTTATAGCAGTGCTTTATAAAGGAATATTATCTTTATTTTATAGACACAAAAATTGAGAGTTATACAGATTGAAATGTATCCAAGATCACAAGCTAGTCACTGACAAACCAAGGAAGTAATATTCATTCTATCTCATTCTAGGGCCAGTACTCTTTTTTTAACTTTTTTTCCAGAAATTTTAAATATACACAAAGTCAATACAATATCCATCACCTTAATAGTTATCAAGCTCATGCCATTTCTGTTTCATCTGTGTCTTTATCCATTCCTCATCTTTAAAATCAAGTATTTCATAATCACAATCCTAAACCAACCAGAGGAATCACAATCCTAAACTAACAAGTGTAGTCACTACATATAGATACATGCACTATTCATCTTTTAGTCATGTTATATATATATATAGATATATAGATAAATAACAAGTGTAGTCACTACATATATATATCTATGAGAGATATATATCTATACTACATATAGGTAAGCATACTCACTACATATATATATATATATATATACTACATATATATATATCTATACTACATATAGATATATATATATATGTAGTGACTACACTTATCTAACAAGATAACAAGACTACACTTATTATATGTATATATATGTTACATGACCAAAAGGCGAATAGTGCCTGTAGTGTTGTACAGTACACACCCAAACAATTATATATAATGGCACTAAGTTTTTATAAAGACTAAATGTTAAATAGATAGTTGTTATACTTCCCCTTCACTAAAGCCATAGAATAATGATAGGAAGTTATGAGCTTGGAATTTCAGATGACCTAATATATGAATTAGAAGATTGAATATCATTAGGGTTCAATATATCTCCATCCCTACGCTGACCTGATTAATTTTTATTTTTACGCATTATATGTCTTTAGTCAAACCATTTTTTTAAGGAGATTAGACAGTATACTAAAGTTTTACCTATTTTTTCTTTAACTGCCAGGAAATGGTGTGGTAGTTTCTTAGTGCTGAATATTGTGATCATAGCCTGTCCCAGGGAAGGGGTCAGGCAGCATCGCTTTTCATGCTTTCCATTAGATTTTTGTTCCTAACTCTCATTCCTATCTTACATTATTTCTGCTTTGTAAGCTACTTCAAATGGTTTTGACTTATAGAAAATGGGGTATACATTCAACATAAATGCATTCATAAATATTAATTCTATTTGAAAGGGAAAATGGGCCAGCCTTCACATTTTCTGGAATTGATGAGCAAGACTCTATAAATTATGGAACTGTGTTAAGAGGAATGCTAATGAGGAGCAAAGACCCGAGAAGTTTTAGTCCGTGTTACTCATGTATTTTCTGCAGTGGAATTCAAGGAGAATAGGTGTGTTTTCCATTTAATTTTATAAAATAAATGAAATTATTCTTTATATACTCCTATATGTGCTTTGCAATTGCACCAACTAAAGTAACAACTATTAACAACAAAAAATGCAGAGCTAAGAATAGAAGTTTTCTGTGTCCTTTTTATTGATTTTTAGATACATTTAGAAAGTTGATTATTAAATTATATATTTTCTTAACAAAAATTTCTATATAGTAATTAATCTCCATACATACATAATTGATTTTATTAACATTTTTAATGTATGATGCGCCTTACTAAAATTAATTTTGATTAATTAAAGTGAGTAATTCATTGTTTCACATTTTACTACCAAGTGTTTAATATTAACATGAAATTTCTGCATGCTCTGTAATCAATATGAGTTGAAATAATTAATCAGTATGGCCTTAATGTCACTGACAAAGCTGTAATTAGATGTAACAATTATGTTATTAAATAATCTATAAGTTTATTTTTAACACCATTTAGTACAGAAAAATAAATCTATTTTACTACATACATAACATGTTTAATCAAATGAAGTCTTAGAACTATTATTTATATATATTAAAAAAAAACAATTACTATGTGATGAGCAATTTCCACGAGTTTTTCTCATTTAAGCCTGATAACATTGTTATGAGGTAGGGATCATTATCTCAATTTACAAAGGAGATAACCGAGGTAAAAAATAGAAAAGTAGATCCTCCAATGGCCCCACGCTAGTAAGTGTTAGAGCCAGTATTCTGAACCTAGTCTCTGGCTTGTAACACCACACTGTGTCACCCACCAGGTAACATCCATTAACATTAAAAAAAGAAACCAACCACAGTCTTATTTAAAAGAAGCAAGAACCTCTGGGACATTAAGATTTTTCTATCTTTCATAGCAGAGAGCTATTTAACTTTAATAATCATATTATTCTTTTCCTATAAATAAGAGAAAGGGAAAATGTTTTCAGGAAAAAAAAACAAATCTTTTCTCCATAACTAAATTATCGAATTTAGTCTCATATTAGAATAATAATGGATGAGTGTAGGAGCAAGACTTAGAGGCTTGTTTAATCTGCAGTTCTTAATACAGACAACTCAGATTTTCACGATACTTCCCTCTAGCCTCCACTTCTTGGGGGTGAAGTCAGGTTGTCTGAATCTCAGGGAGGAAGAGTGGAAAAGAGAAGACGTACAGCTTTTCGAAGTCTCACGGGTAACCGAGATGCACTTTTTCAACTAACAAGTTCAGTCTCACTATTCTTTTATTTGTTGAGTCTTGTAATAAAAGGAAAAGCCAAAGTGAAAAAAAGTAAATATGACAACAGTCTTCAACGAGTGTAGTGTTGTTTGGTCACTGTGGGCACCAGAATGCTGACACATGGGTGGAGAGCAATTTAGATTTGTATATCTTCAAATACAGAAGACACAGTTTAACCTTACATTATTTAAAATTACTATATAAGAATAACTGAAACACACTGTAAAACTACATTTGGTGCAAACACTTATTTTATATATGCTCCTCACGAGGAAATAGAAACAACTTGCTTTCTCACTCGTCAATTGGTGAAACTGATATGAGACTATGGCAAAGGCAAATAGCTAAGAAATGTTATTGTGGTTTCTTTCTTCTAAAGCTTGCCCTAATTCTCTGCTATCCATTAATCTTCTGATTGTTATTTCACTTTTCTTTGAAATGGCTATTTTATATATTGAATCTTTAATTCACTATGAATACATGTTAATCTCTTTGTTTACAAGAGCTCATCAGGTATGTATATTGTTTTACTTATGCTGCTGGGTCATTTCAGAGAGTGTACACCTTTATGTAGAGCTGTAGAGCTGAAATTTAGGAGTTTTATCTGAAAATTTCTTTAGAAGTTGTCTGGAGTGCCTTGTCTGAAATTCTTCAGAGTTACAGTCATAAAAACAAAAAACTATTAGCAGGAATTTATCAGGACCTTAAACTGTACAGAAGTAATTGATTCTATTACTTTATATCAGTGCAATTTCTCTTGCTGCAACAGTCAAGGATTCAATTGCGTGATCCTTTCTTGTACACTGATGTGCAGAATAGTAACTGTAAATTAAAATGATGCTACTGATTGTTATGCTTTCTCCAATTTTTTAAAACTTTTAAAATAAGCAGTGTAATATATACATGTATGTTACATTCAATCTGCTCTTTGGGCAGCGAGTTAATATTTTAAGCTACCTAGAGTTATACTTTCTCCAAGAAGGCATAGTAAAAATGCTTTGAATAGAACTATGTGGTCATTACTTTGCTATTTTTAACTGCTCAGTGATATTAGAAGTAAGTTTTCCTCAGGGAAGTATCTGATAATCAAGGTTTGTGGACTGTTTCCTTTATTCAAGTAATTATTTAGAGGCCTTACCTGACTGTACCCTCAGAATGAAACTCAGTTTGAGGTTCAAATTTGGGCTTGTGTTCCTATACCTAAGAGATGATTCTTCCCTGATTGAACTAGATAATTTGTCAAACTTACCATTGTAGTGTTTTGCATCTGCCCAAAAGAAACCTTTCAAGGGATTTTTCAATGTTCTGTAAGACATTATATGCCTCTCATATAATACAAATAAAGGATGTAAAAATTTTGCATTTTTACATTTGTGTATGTGCATAAATTTTCTTGCTGACAGATGTTTCCATGTGCAACAAAATTCAAGCTGATATTTAAATATAATCAAAACATAATTCTTTATAGCAAGACTCTCAGAATGGAGAGATATATTTATTAGAAGCCACAGTTTCTGGCCGGGAGCGGCGGCTCATGCCTGTATTCCAAGCACTTTGGAGGCCAAGGCAAGCGGATCACCTGAGGTCAGGAGTTCAAGGCCAGCCTGACCAACATGATGAAACCCCACCTTTAATTAAAGAAAAAAAAAGCTAGAGTTTCTACCAGAAAGAACCCAACAGCTGTGAAGGTGAAACTGACTTAGTTCAGTTCACAATAGTAACAGCTGTAAGCATCTGATAAATAGTAACAAATATTATTGTCCTCATAACATGTTGTGAAAATTGTGATAATCCATACAAAGTGCTCAGAACAATGTCTGGCTCATGGCAAGTTTCTATAAATGTAATAATTGTATAACTACATTCTATTATAATGTTCTATCACATTTCATATTTGATTTTTCCCAAATGATACTTTTAGTTTTAGTAATAGACATTTAATGACTGTATAGTGATCAGCTGCATTATACCACTTAATATTCTGCACTATAGTTTATTCAAATCATTTTTCTTCTAATAATAGATAATATATTGATGAAGATATCTTTTATTTTATTTTTTATTTTCAGGCCCATACTTACTGAATTGATGAACATATCTATGCACTAAATATTTTTGCATTTCATCGAGTTATAATCATACAATAAATTTCATGGGGGAAGTCTTCATGACTTTTGCTACATAGCACCTTGATGCTTTTAGAAAAGTTAATGCAAATTTAAAATATCAATAGTACTATCTACTTTTTAATTTTACTGAAACTTTGTGCAACAAATATAAGCATAATTTTTGCTAATTTTAGTATAAAGTTTGTTACTCAAGTTTATTTTAATAAGCATTTATTTGATACTATAATAAGGATGAATTTTTTTTAGTGTTATACACGAAAAATAAAATTCTAATACCCCCAATCATCTGAGTAGACCATTCCTTTCAGGAGTCATTCCCAAATTACCTGAAAAACTAAGTCCGGTCCTGTTGGAAAAAGTGGGGTGGGAAGAGGGGTCTGACATTCTCCATTATATCCTCCTCCCTTTGGAATTCAGGCACAATTGACCAGCATTACATTAAAACAGAGATCTTAAGACTGACAAAACAGACTCTTTGTAACAATAAAATATTGAATTCCTAACTGACTCTATTATACCATCAAAAGACAGACAGCAGCCCCTTATAGAAATCAAAGTAGTACCCCAAAATATATTTATTTGACATATTTTGAGATAGTCTTACAAAGCTAAGTCTTTTTTTTCCCATTTATTTTATTGCATTTTAGGTTTTGGGGTACATGTGAAGAACATGCAAAATTGTTGCATAGGTACACATGTGGCAGTGTGATTTGCTGCCTTCCTCCCCATCACCTACATCTGGCATTTCTCCCCTTGCTATCTCTCCCCAACTACCCACCCCCCACCATCCTCCCCTATTTCCCCCCAACAGACCCCAGTGTGTAGTGCTCCCCTCCCTGTGTCCATGTGTTCTCACTGTTCAACACCCGCCTATGAGTGAGAACATGCGGTGTTTGATCTTCTGCTCTTCTGTCAGTTTGCTGAGAATGATGGTTTCCAGGTTCATCCACGTCCCTACAAAGGACCCAAACTCATCGTTTTTGATGGCTACATAATATTCTATGGTGTATATGTGCCACATTTTCCTGTCCAGTATATCATCAATGGGCATTTGGGTTGGTTCCAGGTCTTTGCTATTGTAAACAGTGCTGCAATGAACATTCGTGTACACGTGCCCTTATAGTAGAATGATTTGTAATCCTTTGGATATATACCCAGTAATGGGATTGCTGGGTCAAATGGAATTTCTATTTCTAGTTCCTTGAGGAATCGCCACACTGTCTTCCACAATGGTTGAACTAATTTACACTCCCACCAACAGTGCAAAAGTGTTCCTATTTCTCCACATCCTCTCCAGCATCTGTTGTCTCCAGATTTTTTAATGATCGCCCTTCTAACTGGCGTGGGATGGTATCTCAATATTGTTTTGATTTGCGTTTCTCTGATGACCAGTGATGATGAGCATTTTTTCATATGTTTGTTGGCCTCATGTATGTCTTCTTTTGTAAAGTGTCTGTTCATATCCTTTGCCCACTTTTGAATGGGCTTGTTAGTTTTTTTCTTGTAAATCTGTTTTAGTTCTTTGTAAATTCTGGATATCAGCCCTTTGTCAGATGGGTAAACTGCAAAGATTTTTTCCCATTCTGTTGGTTGCCGATTCACTCTGATGACTGTTTCTTTTGCTGTGCAGAAGCTGTGGAGTTTGATTAGGTCCCATTTGTCTACATCGTCTCAGCCCCAAATCTCCTGAAACTGATAAGCAAGTTCAGCAAAGTCTCAGGATACAAAATCAATGTGCAAAAATCACATGCATTCCTATACACCAATAACAGGCTTAAAGAGAGCCAAATCAAGAACAAACTTCCATTCACAATTGCCACAAAGAGAATAAAATACCTAGAAATACAACTAACAAGGAATGTAAAGGACCTCTTCAAGGAGAACTACAAGCCACTGCTCAACCAAATAAGAGAGGACACAAACAGATGGAGAAATATTCCATGTTCATGGTTAGGAAGAATCAATATCATGAAAATGGCCATACTGCCCAAAGTAATTTACAGATTCAACGCTATCCCCATCAAGCTACCAATGACCTTCTTCACAGAACTGGAAAAAATCACCTTAAACTTCATATGGAACCTAAAGAGAGCCCGCATAGCCAAGTCAATTCTAAGCAAAAAGAACAAAGCGGGAGGCATCACACTACTGGACTTCAAACTATACTACAAGGCTACAGTAATCAAAACAGCATGGTACTGGTGCCAAAACAGAGATATAGACCAATGGATCAGAACAGAGGTCTCGGAGGCAACACAACATATCTACAACCATCTGATCTTTGACAAACCAGACAAAAACAAGCAATGGGGAAAGGATTCCCTGTTCAATAAATGGTGTTGGGAAAGCTGGCTAGCCATGAGCAGAAAGCAGAAACTGGACCCCTTCCTGTCACCTTACACTAAAATTAACTCCAGATGGATTAAAGACTTAAACATAAGACCTAACACCATAAAAACCCTAGAAGAAAATCTAGGCAAAACCATTCAGGACATAGGTGTAGGCAAGGACTTCATGACCAAAACACCAAAGCTAAGTCTTTAGGGTAACATCTCCATTCTATAGAGAATTCATTTCTCTTTTTCTAGGTCATTTCCTTGATCCAGGAGAGAATTAACTAAGAGTTTGGGATCTTTTTAAGACTGTTAAGAAACATTTACAGACTATTCTCTGAAGACTGCTACCTGGAGGCTTCATCTGCATAATAAGAACCTTGGTCTCCATAACCCCTGATCTTAACCCGGACTTTCATTTCTATTGACTTCAGGTCTTTAGATAATAACTTAGGCCTTTCAACCAATTGCCAGTCAAAATGCTGGAATTCGCCTGTGACCCAGAAGCCCCTGCTCCCTTGATCTTTCTGGACCAAGCTATTCAGTATTGATTGATATCTTATTGTCTTATGTCTCCCTAAAATGTATAAAGCAAGTTGTAGCCTGACCACCTTGGGCACATATTCTCAGGACCTCCTGGTGCTATGTCATGGGTCAGGATCCCCATATTTGGCTCAGAGTAAATTTCTTTAAATATTTTAGAGTTTGATCCTTTTTGTTGAACCATATGCTTAGTAGTTGCCTTAATTATTAATTGACCTCCTAGACTTTACTGAATTAAAAGAAAAAGCAAACACGAAATATAGAAGTATATATGTATTCAGACACTTTTCATTGTGTTTAGTTACTAATTAGCTATGAGAATAAAAATTAAAAACTGTTTAATTTGGTATTTTTATTTACAACATTGGTGCATACATTGAGATGAGTGGCCCATCATGATGAAATATGTCATTATTTGGTAGATGACTGGGAAACATGGAGGCAAAAACTCTCTAAAGTACATTTAGAGTTTTCATCAAGAATCAAAATAGGCTGCATTTCCATCAAAACAGCATTTTAAGGAATAGAATATAGTTTTCCTGAAATATTTGATGCTGTTACAGTAGGTAGCTAGTCAGACAGGAGCAGGGCAGGAGAAGCCCACCACTCGCAACCAGGAATGTCAGGCAACTGTCAGGCGATGAGCAAGCAGTTGTTGACTGTCTCTCTAAAATAATAATTGATCACAGCCAGTAGCAGGGAAAGGCAGTCTCCCAGTAAACAGAAACATGTGAAACTGGTGATCAGCAGTTTCCCAGTAAGCTCTCAGGAAATGGATGAGTGGGCTCAAACATTCTCAGTAAGAGGCAAAATGGCAGAGTTTAACTTTTAACCGGTATATGACTTTCTAGGGGCATTCTGCAGATAAGGGGTAAAGGAATAATGCCTCAAAGGAGTATGCATACAACTCCAGTAAACACACTGCACATGCTTACCTCCCAAGTGCTGGCAGGCCATTTTGCATGTGGACAACCCACCCCAAGGGGAGAATCAAGGGAGAAGGGACACAAGACCCCGGGAGTATGCCAACATACAAAACCCTAAGTCAAAGATCAAACTGTGCACTTATCTCTCTTGTCATCTACTTGGCCATCTTCCAAATGTATTTTTCTTCCTTTTGCTCCTGCTCTAAAGCTTTTTAATAAATTTTTATTTATGCTGTAAAACTAGACTTGGCCTGTCCTTCTGCCTTATGCCTCTCAGTCAAATTCTTCTGAGGAGGCAAGAATTGGGGTGGCTGCAGACCCATATGGATTTGCTGCCATTAACAATACAAATAACATAGATGATGACTTTAAAGCTTATTCAGGTGTGCTGTTTATAGGAAGCTATGCATAGAGACTAGCAATACATGAAAGGGTCAGATGAAAAGAGAGGGAATTCTGGCATATGAAAAATGAAGGTAAATCTATTAATTCTTTTGAATTCCCTAACTGTATTAGTAAGGGTTCTGCAGATAAATAGAACCAATAGTATATAACTATATCTATATTATCTATACCTATATCCACTGAGAAAGTTTGATTTGGAGGAATTGGCTCACATGATTACAGAGCCTGAGAAATCCTATGGTCTGCTTTCTGTAAGCTGGAGTCCCAGGAGAGGTAGTGGTGTAATTCAGTGCAAGTAAGAATGCCTGAGAACCAGAGGACCCCATAGTGTAGGAGAAGATGACATGGGATGACCCAGCTCAAACAGTGAAGCAATTTTCTTTCTCACCTTTTTCTGTTCTATTCAGACTCTCAACAGGGATCTGAATTGATGATTGCCCACACTGGGGAAGGTAAGCTGTCTTACTGAGTTACTGATTAAAATGCTAATCTCATCCAGAAACAACCTCAAAGACTTACTCAGAAATAATGTTTAATCTAGGCTCCACATGGCCAGTCAAGCTGCAATTTAAGATTAATCATCATACCAATTTTTTTTCAAGGCAAGTGATTGGGGAAGTTATTAGACAACAGTAACAGAAAGGATAAGTTTGGGAGTCCCCCTATCCCTTTCCCTAGCCTACAGTATAATTTTAATGTGGCTACAAATAAACATGCCTTCATTTTGTTTATCATATAAGACAAAGACTAAATACTGGAGAAAGGTTCTGAAGGGGTGTGAGCTCTCTAGAGTTTGGTCTCCCACTCTGGCTGATACCCAAACAGGAGTTTGAAGGTAAAGCTGATATAGCATCCTTAGAGCTGTGGAATAGGATCCACTTGCCTTATTTTTGTCAGGTATGTAATATGGATAATGACATTTCTTCTGTCCCTAAGTGTTTCTCATCATCCTAAAGCAGCTGGATTGATAGAGCTGTGGAATTGTCTCAGTACCAAATAGGTGACAATACTTTGCAAGTCTGGGGTAAAGTTCTCCAGAAGACCAAATATACTCTGAATCAGCATCCAATATATGGTACTATTTCTCCCATAACAAGGATTAACTGGTCCAGGATTTAAGGTGTGTAAGTGGTAGTGGCACCATTTTGCATCACCCTCAGTGATTCACTAGCAATATGTTTGCATCCTGTTCCTGCGACCTTACATTCTGCTGGCCTAGAGGTCTTCATTCCAGAGCAAGGAATATTACCACCAGGAAACACAAAAATGATTTCATTAAACTGGAAGTTAACATTGCGACCTGGACACTTTGAGCTTCTCTTACCTTTAAATCAACAGGCTAAGAAGGGAGTTGCTGTGTTGGCTGGAGTGATTGACCTGGACTATCAAGACAAAATCAGGAATGAAGGCTTGGATCACTCCATTGGCAGAAAACAAAACAAAACAAAACACAAGCTGCTGAGGTGTTTGCTGAAGACAAAGGGAATACAGAATGGGTAATAGAAGAAGATAGTCATTAATACCAGCTATGACTGTGTGACCAGTTGCAGAAACAAGAATTGTAATTGCCATGAGTATTTCCTCCTTTTTTGTTAAAAACTTGTTTGTGGATGTATACATTTGTACTAAGAAAATATCTTTACTTTTTTTCTCCTTTATCATGTGGCATAAGATTTATTGACTTCATGTCAGCATTTAAATATTGTTAACTTTATGTAATAGTATTTGGGTTGGGGATTGAGGTGTTTGGGCTGTACGAAGGATAGTTGTATTATGTTAGGCATAATTATGATATTATTGTCTTTATCTGAAGATTATGATTTCTGGAGATGTGCATGGGTTCAAGTTAACAAAAGGTGGACTTGTGATGGTTAATACTAGTGTCAGCTTGATTGGATTGAAAAATTCAAAGTACCGATCCTGCGTGGGTCTGTGAGGTTGTTACCAAAGGAAAGTAACATTCGAGTCAGTGGGCTGGAAAAGGCAGACCCATCTTAATCTGGATGGGCACAATCTAATCAGCTGCCAGTGAAGCTGTAATATAAGCAGGCAGAAAAATGTGAAAAGAGACTGGCCTAGCCTCCCAACCTACATCTTTCTCCCATGCTAGATACCTTCTGCCCTTGAACATCGGATTCTAAGTTCTTCAGTTTTGGAACTCAGAGTGGCTCTCCTTGCTCCTTAGCCTGCAGATGGCCTATTGCGGGACCTTGTGATTGTGATATAATAAACTTATACATATATATGTATATTCCATTAGTTCTGTCCCTCTAGAGAACCCTAATAAACTAGGTTTGTCAAATCAGTATCCTCTTTTAATTGATGTAAACTGATAAGGACATTTGTGATCCTGAGTAAATGAGTTTTGTAGGTAAAATAATGCTTGTTGGTATTCTGTGAGCTTAGAGCTATTTCTGAGGCAGGAGAGAGAACTGTGGGATAGGCACTCCAATATCCTGCCGCAAAGTCTTTCACTGCATTGTCCTCAGGCTTACCCAAACTCAAACTGCAACTTTGTTATATTTAATTGATTGCATGCTTCCTCAATTTGGGGGGACCTCATGTTTTTCTCTACATATAAAATATAAATAAAATGCAGCATTGGATCATTGCGAAGATTAAAACTATTTTCTTCATGTAAACCTTCTGGTGAAAATCCTGGCCCCCAGGAAGTATAGGAACCTATAAAATGCAAAGTCTCCTTGCTTTTTATTTATATTCTAAAAGACACAGGAGGTGGTAGTGTGGGCTAGGTGATTGCCTTCTGTGACTGAAAAGTACCAAAAACATGAAATATTTTCCTTAAGGCAAAACATATGAATTTGCCTTCTCGCTTCATTATTGAAGAAGCAGTGGGCCAGAGAAGAAAATTGCCGAGAGCAAATCCTTAGTTCCAATTTCACTAAGGGTTACCTGTGACTTCCTGAGAATCTTCTTTTCTGTTTCTGCAGCATTGCTAATATTTAGATTATTTCTGATTTGTATGTTGGTGTCCCAGATATCTCATTTGTCTTTACTACTTGTATTCAATTTACTTTGATTATAGAAATCTATTTGGCATATATATATATATATATTAAGTTTTTGTAATATATAATATATATTAGTATACTATATACTATATACACATATATGGCTTGTTGATACTCTTAAATTTGTGGACAATTAACCCCAGTGATATGCTAGGCAGCTAGAATTTAATATAACGAAGTCTACTCCAGGAACAAAGATTAAAATCGGACTCCAATTTCCTTATTAGATAACATTAAATAAAAATAAATTCCTCCTTTGTTCTGAATAAATTGAATAAAAATTCATTTTATTTTTATTCATTGAAATAGCACTATTCTCTACTTAATATTTGCCAATCTAAAATATTTCTGTACTGCAAATAACATAGTAAACAGAACCCAAACTTTTGCAAATCTCTATTTGGAATCTATTAAATCTCTAGTTTTAAATGATGCTGCAAAGTTTAACAAAGTTTAACAAAAAGTTACAGGGCACAGTCTCTGTTGATTAATACCATAATAAATATATTAAATATATATAGTGAAGATCAAGGTAGTTCAGTTTACTAGGAAATGACTTTGAAATAGAATCATTCATACTCTTAACTTTAAACATTTTTTTTTGTGATACAATCAAATGAGAGTTCAGAGAAAATATCAGGAAAGAAACATAAGGTTTCCTATGTTCTTACATTAAGGCTCTTGTGAATAAATTTAGTGTTTTGACTTTTATTTTTTAGGAAATGATATACGATTAAAAATAAAAATATAAATATAATCAATATAATCATTAAAATAAAGGCACAAATGAGCAGCAACATTTTGGCATATTCAAGTATTACTTTCTGATATCTTCATAAAATAAAGAAAATTGTGTTAAATGTTTGTATGTGTTATGCACAAACATACACTTAGTATTCATTGGTTTACTGAAAGAAGGAAAAACACATAAATGTGTATATACATGCACTTACACACACAACTATCTGTATCTATATATCTATAGCTATATATATTTATGTGTGTATTATGCCTATATACTTAATATGTACAAATATATATAGAGAGAGTCATGAATCTTCCCTGTCACTTGTTCAAAAAGTGACTAAATTGATTGTCACATGCATGTTAAGATTCTCTGTTTGCAATCTGCTATATGAGATAATAAAAATAATTGAAACACATAAATTTCACAGATTGCAGTATTATAATATATTCATACAGTTTTCTGTGAGAAAATTTCCCTCTCTTTATATCTTTTTATGTGCACAAATTGCCTTCTGAAAATCTACTTCATTACAGAAGTTCTATATCAATAGATTCTTTTGCTATTTATTTAATTGTTTTACCTTTCACAGTTGAAAAAGCACATTAACAGAATGTGACTGAACTGTCTGTCTAAAATATTGCATTATGTTTAAGTTAGTTAAATCTCCTTTTACTCAAACAATTTAATAGCAAGAAAACAAATAACTCAATTAAAAAATAACAAAGGGCCTGAATAGATATTTCTCTTAAAAGAAGACCTGCAAATAGCAAATAGGTAAATGAAAAGGTGCTCAACATCATTAATCAACAGGGAAATGCAAATTAAACTACAGTGAAGTACCACCTCACACTTGTTAGAAAAGTTATCATCAAAAAGCTAAAAAAACAAAAAAAGATAACAAATGTTGGGGAGGATGTAGAGAAACGAAACCCTTTTTCATTGTCAATATGGGAATGGGAATGTAGATTAGTACAGCCATTATGGGAAACGGATTGGAGGCTTTTCAAAAAACTAAAAATAGAACCACCATATGATCCAGCAATCCGTGTCTGAGTATATATCCAAAGGAAATGAAATTAGCATGTAGAAGAGTTATCTACATTCTCACATTCATTGCAGTGAGGATGTGAAATCAACTTGTGTGTCCATCAGTGGATAAGTATATAAGGAAAATTTGGTATATATACACAATGGAATACAATTCAGCCTTTAAAAAGAAGGAAATTCTGTCATTTGCAACTACATGGAGGAACATGGAGGACATTAGGCTAAGTGAAGTGAGCCTAGCATAGACAGACAAATACTGCACGGTCTCATTTATATGTGGCATCTAAAAAAGTCAAACTCACAGAAGCAGTAGAATGGTCATTGTCTAGGGTTGAGTGACAAGGGAGAGAGGAGGAGATGTTGCCAAAGGCTACAAAATCTTAGAATGTATAATTTGTGTTGATCTATTATACAGCATGGTGGCTAAATAATAATACATTGTGTGCTTGAAAATTGCTAAGAGAGTAGATTTTAATTGTTCTCACCACAAAACTGAGAAGTATTTGAGGTGATGTATATGTTTGATTTTATCATTCATTCTACTATGTATACATATAAACAGTATGTTGTATACTATAAAAGTATATAATTTTTATTTGTTAATGAAAATAAAATACATTAAAAATAAAATGTTTGGCCGGGTACAGTGACTCATGCCTATAATACCAGCAGTTTGGGAGGCCGAAGTAGGTGGATCGCCTGAGGTCAGGAGTTCCAGACTAGCTTGGCTAACGTGGCGAAACCCCATCTCCACTAAAAAATAAAAAAAAAAAATTAGCCAGCCATGGTGGTGTGCACCTGTGGTCCCAGCTACTCAGGAGGCTGAGACAGAAGAATCACTTGAACCCAGGAGGCAGAGGCTATAGTGAGCCAAGATTGGGCCACTGCACTCCAGCCTAGGCAACAAGAGTGAGACTCTGTCTGAGTAAATAAATAAATAAATAAAATGTAATGTTAAGCAGCAAAGAGTAGAAAAAATAAATAAATTAGAAAAGAGGCAGACACAGAGCAAAGACCATGTGAACATGGGAAAAAGATGACCATCTGCGTGTTTTAGTTTAGTGCCATCTTCCTTCCAAAAATTAAAAACTAAAAAGCATATCCACAGTCTACACAGAGATCAGCCATCTCACCGGCAAGCTCTAAAGGCTAAATGAACGAGACTAAGGTTTCAGCAAGCAGGGTTAGTTTTTCTGAAGCCTCTCTCCTTGACTTGTAAATGACAATCATCCTCTGTATCTTCACATTGTCTTCTTTCTGTAGGTGTCTGTGTCCACATGTTTTCTTCTGATAAGGATACCTGTCTTATTTTATTAGGACCCACCCAAATGGCTTCTTGTTTACTTAATTACCTCTTTAAAGACTTTATCTCCAAATACAGTTGCATTCTGAGGTACTAAGAGGATTTCAAAGTATAAAATTTGGCAGGCTACAATTCATCCCAAAACATAGACGCTTAATCTCTATGACTAGTGCTCTTGGAGTACATCCTTACCGAAAAGCTTGTAGAGTTGAGGGAACCAGAGGGAAAGATCTATCTGACGGAACTGATCCCTGCACAGACCAAAGATATTGTAAATTTTTGTGGTTCTCTCATCTCCAGCTTTCTGAAAAAGATGTATAAGGCATAAGTGCAATGCCAAATGTTGGCATTAAAGTAATTTGGGATTCTTATGAACTCTTTCTGTTCAGATTTTTGTCTTGGTGTCAATGCCAGAGTAACAAAAAAAATTTCCCCTCATCATCTTATCACACTAGACATAATCAAGCTATCAGCAAAACAATATTTGGAATACAAATATATATGTATATGTATTCCAAATATTTCTTGTATCTTTGCATAGCTCTGTTTCAAGACTTAAATTTGAGGAAAGAAGTGCATAATTGTGCATGATTAGGCAAGAGTTAATCCCTTTTCTCTATCAGGATAATAAGATGAAGCAGTTGGATCCTTGGCTTATGCAGTGAGTAGCATATCTGCTACACATCCCCTCCATAAAACCACACAACGTGGTTGGGGAGGCAACAACTTCTCCAAATAAGGATAGTAGCAAATGGTTGTGGCAAAAATAGATGTTACTCAGTAGCTACTACAGATGGATTGGGTGAGGGAAAAGCATTTTATACATTGTTCATATTGAAATCATCCTTCAAATAATATGTCTTATAGAAAGCCATACAACTAAGCCCCAGAGTCTGTTGCTATCTTCTTTATGTCCAAGAGTTCTCATCATTTAGCTCCCAATTGTAAGTGAGAATATACAGTATTTGATTTTCTCTTCCTACATTAGTCTGCTGAAGATAATGCCCTCCAGCTCCATCCATGCTCCCACAAAAGATGTGATCTTGTTCTTTGTTATGACTGCATAGTATTCTGTGGCATATATGTACTACCTTTAAAAAAATACAATCTGTCATTGATGGGCATTAAGGTTGATTCTATATCTTTACTATTATGAATAGTGCTCCAATGAACATTCACGTACATGTGTCTTTATGGTAGAATGATTTATATTTCTCTAGGTATATACCTAGTAATAGCATTGCTGGATCAAATGGTAGTTCTGTTTTTAGCTCTTTGAGGGGTCACCACACTGCTTTCCATAATGGTTGAGCTAATTTACACTCTCACCTACAGTGTATAATTGTTCTCTTTCCCCACAACCCTAGCAGCATCTGTTATTTTTTAACTTTTTAATCATAGCCATTCTTACTGGTGTCAGATGATATCTCATTGTGGTTTTGATTTGCATTTTTCTAATGATCAATGTTATTAAGCTTTTGTTCATATGATTGTTGACCGCATGTATGTCTTCTTTTGAAAAGTACCTGTTCATGTCTTTTGCCTGCTTTTTGTTTTTGTTGTTGCTGTTGTTTTTCGTAAATTTAAGTTCCCTGTAGTTGCTAAGCCAATTGTCTTTGCTTGGGGACTCATATTGATGAATTTGATTCATATATTTGACTGCTATGATACTTTATGGATAAGGACTTTAAATGATGCTATTAATTGCTTAGAACGTGACTCGTGACTCATCTTAGAATCCTTATCAGGTTCATGACATGATTTTGATAAATAGATCATGAACTGAGATGTGTTATTTTCAAAAGGCCAAGGAATTAACAGGCATAAGACGTACAAGTTTACTGAAATGAGCAAAAATAAAATAAAAAGTATCAACTTCCTTGATTAACTCTTATCTTCAGAGTCTGTTTCTCAGTGGACAACATAAGGTAATGTTTTATCAGCAGGTTCTGTAAATCTTCAATTAGTCTAGTTTCATGAGATCTGTTAAAATCAAATAAGGTCTTTTCAAATGAAATTTTTCTTTTTACTGGCAGAATCTTTGGCCCTGGTGTGTTTCCTAATATTTTAAATTTAGAAATTTCAGGAGTAAGGTAAAATTCTAATTTTTCTATAACAGAAAATCTTTTATTCCCATGTTTTCCAGATTGTACTTAAATTGAGTTTTGACATATCATTTCCTAAAATAACCAATTTCATTAGTTTGTAGATATGGTACGTGAAGGTCAAAGTGTTATATAATGGGATTGTATCCAAGATGGAATTGAAAACCTAAATGCCATTTTATTTATAAAAAATAATTAATTTTATTTATTTGCCAGAATATTTGTGTTTGCTTGGTTATCTTACACTTTTTTTTAAAGAACAAATCATTAAGAATAATAGGCATTTTTTTGGGTGCATTTGAACCACTGTTTTATAATAACCAGTCTACATAGATTATTACTCACAAGTTTAGAGAATATACTACTAATATCCTCATTACACAGATAAATCAAACACAGAAGCTAGGAGAGCAATTTTCTTAAGTTTAGGTGGCAAGTGTAAAATAGATGGCGCTAGGTTTGTCTTTATAAAGATCTATTACTAGGCAACACTGCCAATGGTATCAGGAAATCTCAAAGTAAATTAGCTACATACACACACACACACACACACACACACACACACACACATATATATATATAATTTTTACTATCCTCAGTAGATAATTCACTAGGACATGAAATCTGGTACATCGTGTAAAGCCAAGAGATAGGCCACTGGATGCTCTGAGATGCCATATTTTACATTTTTGAGTGACAATTTGACAATTTTAAAGTTGAATAATTATAAGGTGAGAATTACCATGTGGGATTTGGGTAAGGAGTGATGTTTCAAGTCTATTTATTGATATATTATGATTTGGAAAGTATTATTTCTATTGCTAAATTTTATGCCCAAATCATTATTAAAAGTTGTATAGCAAAGAAACATTATTTGTGGTCCTGGGGTGAGCCTTGATTTCATTTTCTTCTGTGATTTATATTTTCTTCTTTTCCATGCATGAGCCAAACTTCCTCATGATTGCATAATGTTTTATTAGTCAATGTTTTATTTACATATTCAAATATAGTAGATAATAAAAAGGTACTACTATTCTGTTAGACATCCCCCTCATTCACATGACATTAGATGCCAAAACTCTAACTCCTTATATGTTGATTTGTAAGGAATCTGTTACCTTGTCTCTCACAAGCATTTAAATTTGACAATATCCTGAGAAAAATTTCAACATTTGACAATAGAAGCAGAAGAAACTTCACTTCAAGTGTCTGACTCTCCTCCCAAATACAGTACTCTAGATATTTCTAGAAATATAGACATATAAAATGCATGCACATGTACATGTGTATGAATATATATGTGTATATATGACTAATTTCAGTATATGTATTTGTATCTTATCCATTTTAGAAAATGAATTTAAGAAATCATAAATTCCTCTGAACTCTCAGATATCAAGCCTTATGAAGTCTTCATAAGGTAAGATGAAAGAGAAATTTGATAACTTTAAAATAAAATGAATAAATCATGAAGATGAATAAAGTGAGAAATATACTCACTTATATTCATAAAAGCTAAGTTTCCTGTAATATTTTAATTACATTTTAGTCATAAAATTTGGTGGTGGAAAATAAAAAATGGAGACTTTCAAATCACAACATATTAAATGGATATGAAGTAGTACTCTTTGCTTACAATCCCATTTGAACATCCTCACTTTATGAATATATGAACTTTAAAATTCTGAAATTGTTATTTAAAGGTCTAGAATATGGCATATCTGAGCATTTAATGCCTTATCTTTTAGCCTTGCACAATGCATCAGCTTTGTCCTGGGCTATGAACTCAGTATATTTGGCACATGCATATTCATTACTGCCCCCTAAATCCCACATTTAAGGTGAAATCCAGTAGAGAACTTTCTTCTAAAATCTGACACTTGTCTGCATGTATTGAACTTGTTAATGTCACATTTTGTAGAAATATTTGAATGCTTAATATTTGTCACTGAACCTCAGATATGAAGAAACAAAATAACTTAGCTTGTTTTCTGCTGTTAGAACACCACAGACTGGATAATTTATAAACAAAAGAGACTTATTTGGCTCATGGTTCTGGAGAGTGAGAAGTCCAAAAGCATGGTGCTGACATCTTGTAAGGCCCTTCTTGCTATGTCATAACATGGTAGAAGGGCAAAAGGGCACATGAGAGAAAGACAGGGAGTGGACTTGCTTTTTAACCACACACTCTCATGCTAACTAACCTACTCCCATGATAATGGCGTTAATCCATTTATGAAGGTTGTGTCCTACTGACCCAATCAGTTCTTATTAGGCCTCACCTTCTAACACACCTACTTTGGAGATTAAGTTTCCAACTTACAAAATTTTGAGAAACATATCCAAACAATAGCAATAACAAGCTTTTTACTGGAGATCCTATTTATATTTAGTAGCACAGGAAAAAATAAATAATCTCATATATATAATTCTTAAATAATAAAGAATCTAACTAACTTAGATTCTTTATGTATAAAAGAAAGAAACTTCTGGCTAGTTCAGTTACATTAGAGTAAATTCTCAGTAAATTCAGAATCCAAACTCCTTCAGTGTTCTTTTCTATACTCTTCAGAGTTTCTTTGCTCCCTTTTCATTACCAAAGTTTTAATATAAGCACAGTAGCTTATATACCTTCATAGATGAAGATGTATAAACCTTTAGTTTGGCTGCTGGTCTCTGAACCTTAACATTTTCATAGTAAAGAGCTTGACTTGGCCTGATTTCATGATCGTTTGCTAGACTTTGCCAAGTTTTGTTTTACCCCACATATAATTTGGAGCATTGTGTTAGTTGCAATAAAGTGGAGATTATGTTCCTGTCATTAGTTCCTGAAGTGTTTGAGTCCTGTGGCCTCTTTCACTCCACAGCTGTACCAAGTCAAGTATTTTCAGCACCTCCATATCTCTTCATCCTTTATTCAAGTCATCACAACTCTTTTTTGTTATGGTGAATCGATCACCATATACAAAAAATGTTTCATGTTTCAAGACATGGTTCCTTTAAATTTGCAGATCTATGAATATTGAATACAGTGGGAAAGGGAGTTATCTGCATGCTCCTTGGTTCTCTTAATATATCAAACTATTGGATTATCTGTTATTTATTAACAGAGGTTGAAATGAGGAGGACATCAGATCTATTCTCAAGCTGTTAGCATTCTCACATTCAAATTTTTCTCCTCCTTCCCATGGTAGCTTTGTATCTCTACTTTCTTTTTCTCTGATGGGAATTTCCTTAATATCAGTCCCCTATATTATTTATGCTGTTCTTTATAGTAAAATTCTGTCATTCCAAGGGATCCTATAACGAAAGAAGAGCTTTTAATATTTAAGAATGTTGTGATTCACTTGATATTATTATAATTTCAGGATTATCATTCCATTAAGGCTTTTTCAGTTTCATTTTAGAAGTTTATTCTTAAACTTTAATTTATTTACCATCTTCATTAATAATTTAGACCCTCCAAAGGCCATTAGTCTCTTTGCCTGTAAAGAGAAAGATCTTACACAGTGACACACACACACACACATACACACACACACACACACACACACACACACACACACACAGGACCTTAATATATTACCAGAATTATTTTTTTAAAATTGATCATTTTATGATATGTGTATAATGTTCTCCCAGATGATTATCAGCCATAAATTCTTTATTCACCAAATATCTGCTGAGAAGTTTCTGTGTGCCACGCTTTGTATCAGATAATGAATTGAAAATGCTTATGATAAACATGATAATTGTTGAACAGCTTTTATACATCTTCATATAATCTTAAATCTTAGAATACTGTTCTTATCTTACCAATGTTAATAACCTCCTGTTACTGAGTTTTCCTTGTCCTGAAACAACCCTCCAGAAATCAGTCAAAGGAAACCTTAATAATTATAGGACTTACTATGTCATTTTGTGTCTTACAACCCTTCAACACTTTTCATTACCATTTTAATTAAGGCCAAAATCCTCATTATATCTACCAGGCCCTATGGACAATAGATCTGATTTTTATCTCTGTTTTAATCTGAGTAGATCACTTCATGGCACCCTATCATTTTCCCTGCCTGAGGTTCAAAATAATCCAGAAAAACACAAAAGTCAATACAAAGAAAATTAAAATATCACTTTCATGATTTATAGTTTCTCAATTAGCATATATAGCTTGGAATTTTTGGCCAAGTTAGTTTGTGAGTATTTTATTCCATAATTAGACTTAACCACTTGATAATATGAAACTTAGCATGGAGGAACATAAGAAATTGTACATTTCTTGAGAATAATCTTTTAAAAAACAGAAACAAAGAGGCTGGTTCATGTCTATTTGTTTGTCGTGCAAGAGTATAATTAGCTTATGATACTCTAATTGACGTTCCCTTTCATAAAATCATAAAGATGTTAGAAAAATTTCTCTTCAATGTTCCCAGGAAACACCCTGTATCATTCTCTGCTTTCACTTCTTCACTGATCATTAAATTCCTTACAAATATCCTCTGTTTCCATACAATGACTTAACAAGCGATCCGCTCTGCTCTTTTCATCTCCTTTCCATCATTCACAACTCATTGAGTCTTGCATTAGATACTCTCTTAGCACATTATATTTCTTCTCTATACCAATTATCATATTTTGAATTATATATTTGCACAGCTCTTCAATTATATATGTATATATACGTATATGTATATTCAATACACTGTAAGTTTATAGACTTCAAAGATAGTAATGTTTACCATGTTATTTTTAACTGCAGAACCTATCAGTGCTTGGCATAGAGAAGCAGTACCAAATTTTTGATGACTATTTTTTGAAAAGAATAAGACTTAATTGAATATTCTTGGTATTTGTTTGCAGTTTAAATAGTAGTTATGAAGTTCCCAAAATGATATTGGGCCATACACTGGAAATATGAACATGTTTATTATACGTAAGACTGATTTAGAAACGCTAATATATAAATATGAACAGTATCTTTCTAGGCTCTTTCAGTTTTGGGGCAGTATAGTACATGATAATTGCTAGTCAGTTACTTCAAGGCTCAGGAACTCAAAGTGTTTTAAAAATGTACATGCTGGATATGGTATTGTAAATTTGGAGAAGCAGGAGGAGACAGAAATGTGGTTTGTCAGGAAGAAGTTTATTATATGCAAGAGTCCCAGAGATGGGTTTAAGGGTGACAAGGAAACCACAAAATGTTCAGAAGGCAGAAAACAGGAGCTATGTGGGGAGTACAGGCCACTGTCTTTATTAGGGTTTCCATGGGAAGGCAAGACAGGGCAGTGAAAACAGTTCAGAACTGGTTAGCTTGAATAATCTGGCAAGCTTTGGGCTACAAGGGTGGTTTCCAGTTGTCTGGCACCTGGACTTCAGAAGGGAAATATTGGTTTAGAGTGAGTTAGATAAGGAGGTAGTTGGGAGGTATAAATTCGGAATTAGTAGATTTGTATATGAAAAGCATGCTCCTAGGCAAATTCTTACTTTGCTTAGGAGTTAGCTAACCCTGGGAGGGGTAGTCTTTCTTGGTATCTGTGAGATCCCAAGTGTCAGAGCTTCCAGAATATAGGAAATAAGAAAATAACATTAATAGAATTTGCTCCTTGACTAATATATGCCAAATAGGCAAAAACAAAATCTAAGAAAACACAAGACACAAAGCCTTTGTGTTTTCACATTTTCAGAGCTCTGAAAATCTGCTGTTTATTTTCTTTCTCTACTTATTCTCCTTTCCAGTATATCTATTCATTCACAATGAATTAGCTGTAATAGACTTATAACAACAGCATAGGCACTACCAAAATATAAATAGAAATGATATTAACACGTATGACCTATATATTAATTTTAAAGCACCAATATACCCCTAATCTTATTTCATTCTCACTAAAAATCACTGAAGTTAAGTAATATTATCTTCTTTGTTATAGACTGAAGAAAAAGGTTAAGGAAAGTTAAGTAATTAATGAATATAACACAACTAATAAGCAATGGCTCTGGATTTCAAATTCATGTCTTTTCATTCAAATTACCTGGTATTTACACAGTGATAATGTACACAGGATTATCCACTCAGAAATGTGCCTTTAGTCCCAAACTGAATTTCGAATAATTCTTCTTGAAACATTCAAGGACCATTCCACCTCTCCTCATCCCAACCAATTTCACCACAAACATATAATATGACTTCAAATTCGACCTGAAAAGTGCCCACATTTAAACTTTATCAAGACTAGATTTCTTACTGTTTCCTTAAAATATGCCATGATTGTTTTCTCTTTCATGCAATCCTTTTGTTAAAGAGGAATAGTTCAATTCAATTCCAATCTTGTATACACTGCCAGACTCTCTTTCTTGTATGTACACTTTTACACACATACACTTGAAAATTTCTTCTAAGCAAAGATGAACTTGTATATTAATTGGAAGGACCTCCCCTCCCCGCTTCCAGTGACTTCTCAGACTTCTAATTATCTGCATTGGCTTTATTGTATTGAGCCATGAAGCAATGGAAGTATTCAGTTTCTCATGCCAGTTAGAATGACGATTATTAAAGAGACAGGAAACAACAGATGCTGGAGAGACTGTGGGGAAATAGGAACAGTTTTACACTGTTGGTGGGAGTGTAATTAGTTCAACCATTGTGTAAGACAGTGCAGTGATTCCTCAAAGACCTGGAACCAGAAATACCATTTGACTCAGCAATCCCATTGTTGAGTATATACCCAAATGAATAGAAAACATTCTATGAAAAAGATACATGCATGCATATGTTCATTGCAGCACTATTCACAACAGCAAAGACAGAATCAACTCAAATGCCCATCAATTATAGATTAGATAAAGAAATTTCAATCCAGATCTGACTGACTTATGATGGTAATTGAATGAGTTAGGATAGAGGGAACACAGAATCAATTTTAAAATTATATTGCTTCTGCTGGAAACTATTCTAAAGGAAGTGAAACCGGAGATGATCCTGAAAGTCATTTAAAATTTATATTGATGGAGAGAAAGGGGGACAGAACAAACAAACTAGTCTAGCCCAGCTTTGGAAACATAATTGGATTACTTCTGCACTTTAACAGTAATCAGTCTTCCCTTGGCCATTAATTTCATAGATTGGTGAAAAATGTCATATGAATATTTCACTATTAATCTTTACTTAATATTCATTGTTGCTAATCATTATTTGGAAGGAGGGCAGAATTGGATTTTAAAGATAGTAAGGTCTTCAGTTTGAACGCAAACAGATCTGAAAAAGCCACAGGATAACTGAAAGAATCTGGGATACATTCCTTTCTCTATCCTTAATGAATAAATGCAAAAAGGAAAAACAATTTTCTATTCTAGTGAAATGCAGGGAGCCTCATTTGAAGGACAGTAATATTCATCATTCTGTCAGGGCAGGTGCATTTTCACACTTTGCATCTAATCTCACCCTATAGCAAACAGAAATGTTTGTGGTAAATACTAGAAACAACTCACATTACTCAACAATAAAGTGCCTTGTTCACAAAATACAATTGCAGTAAGTGTCAAGAGATGGGTAATAAAACAGCTGTGAATGACTGGAAGTAATAAAAGCTTGGAGTTCAAACCTTGGAATTCAATATATCAGTTATTTGTTTCCATTAGTAATAAAATGAAGGAAGCTGCCCACATAAGTCTCTCAAGAGGAAAGTCATCAGCCATCCAGGTCTGCCTCAGGTCTGTTTTGTACGGTGGATAAATCGCTTAAAAAAATAAACCTGTTTTCGGCCGGGCGCGGTGGCTCAAGCCTGTAATCCCAGCACTTTGGGAGGCCGAGGCGGGTGGATCACGAGGTCAAGAGATCGAGACCATCCTGGTCAACATGGTGAAACCCCGTCTCTACTAAAAATACAAAAAAAAAATTAGCTGGGCCTGGTGGTGCGTGCCTGTAATCCCAGCTACTCAGGAGGCTGAGGCAGGAGAATTGCCTGAACCCAGGAGGCGGAGGTTGCGGTGAGCCGAGATCGTGCCATTGCACTCCAGCCTGGGTAACAAGAGCGAAACTCCGTCTCAAAAAAAAAAAAAATAAAAATAAAAATAAACCTGTTTTCAAGGTGGCTACTTGGCATTACCCACGATGGACATCTTATCCAAAAGAACAAAAGAAATTTTGACAAAGACAAATGTTGTATTTTAGGTTGTTGTTCTTTTTATTTTGTATAGAAAAGGAAAAAACAGTTGTTCTCTAAAATAAACCATAAGGTGTAATTCTCTGCGCATGAACACACATATTTTCACATCTTGAGTTTCTACACAGGGGTGACTTTCCTTATAATTTTCATAGGATAGTACAATGGTGTTCCACACTGACAAATATATTTTAAGCATTCACTAAAAATAAGACAAATTATTTTCCCAGTGAGGAATGATCTTTGGCATGTTATTTATTTCTCACTTTCTATTTTCTTATCCATAAAATATAGATAATGATAATCTAGCAAATAGAGATATAAAGAGGATTAAAAGAATATTTATAAATTATTTGGTACCTATCAGAGGAACATGAGAACTATTGGTTTCTATTTCACATACTGTTTGTAATTACAGTATTGCATAAATGAATCATATCATTGTTTTCCTACCTGTATTTTATATATGCATAGTTTCCATTAGTGGCTTTTTCTCTTTTAATTTCTTTACTTGTTGCCATGAAGGAAGGTCCTTCTCTTCTTTTCATTATTTGGGTCACTCATCTTTGTTCTTTAATGATAAGCTCAAGCATTTTCTTTCTTTAGAAAAGTATCTCATTATGCTTAGACTTATTTATAGCTTCCTGCTTTGCACTCCCACAGAACGCTGGGCTTACTTCTCCTAAGACCCTCATCACGATGCACATTAATCTGTTGTATGTGAGGAAATTGTCTATAAAATGAACCCCCATGACACAAGTTTACCTATTTAACAAACTTGCACATGTACCGCTGAACTTAAAATAAAAGTTTAAAAGAATGTATTTGAAACAAATTACAAAGAGCTAAAATATCCAAAATGACAAATTAATATGAAAGATAATAGAAACCCAGTGAAGAAATGTATAACTGCTATGGTTCACAATAAAAGTATTTGTTGGTGTTAAGAATGTGTGAGAAAAAATGCCTTTTTAACTTTTAGGTTGGTGTTAATTTGTAAGACTTTCATGGAAGAAATTCAAAATTGAATTAAAACTAAAATTAAAATTATAATTGCACATGTCAACTAAAACTGCAGTGAAACTTCTAGACATATCTCTAATTGTGCACAAAAGTAATTTGCACAGAGATACTTTTGCAGCTTGACTTAGTAGATAGAAAAATACATTCAAAGTTCATCAATAGGAAAGTTATATTATGGAACACCAACATTATAGAACATTTCATATAACTAATTTGGAAGAACTATGTAGACATAAGAGTTATGACAGTGAAATTTGTCTTAACATATATTTTTCATTTTAAAATACATGCTTTTAGCTGGGCTTGGTGGCACATGCCTATAGTCTAAACTACTTGGAATGCTGATGTGGGGGGATCACTTGAGCCCAGGAGCCAGAGGTTGCAGTGAGCCGAGACTGTGCCACTGCACCCCAGCCTGGGCCACAGAAGGAGACTAATAAATAAATAAATAAATAAGTAAATAAAAGTACAAGTTTAACATTGCCTATTGCATTTTGGAGCCCTAATTAGTAAATAAGAAGCAATTAAATCAGAAGGGTACAAATCAAATTGTTCAAAATGATTATCTCTGAGGAGGCATGGCAAAGGCTCTTACCTCTTCACCAAAATTATCTTTCACTTTTTTGTGTACACAGCTAGAAAATATCTCACAGACCTACCAATTAAGGGTGATAATAAATTTCTCTTCAGTTAAATGAGAGCAAAAGTCATGTTCGCTGCTTTTAGGTCTGACCCATAAATCCTCCCTTTCATGTTCTTCCATGTTTATTTCTCTTCTTTTAGCTAAACTCAGATGGCAGGACCTCAGTGATAGACACACAAGGTGGCACTGCCTACTTAGCTAGATTACCACATGGAAGAAAGCAGCCTATCGAACAGGAACACCATCCTCATACTGGCATATGCACAAAACATATTTGTTTCTTATTTTTATATTTTATATATATACTATATATAAAACATATGTACTATATGGGTCTAGCTCTGTAGCCCAGGCTGTAGCTCAGGCTGGAGTTCAGTGGTATGATCATAGCTCACTACAGCCTTGGCCTCCTGTGCTCAAGTGATTCTCTTACCTCAGGCTCCTGTGCACCCATCATGCCTGGCTAATTTTTAAATTATTGATAGAGATGAGGTTTCATCATGCTGCCCAGCCTGGTCTCAAACTCCTAGCCTTGAGTGATTCTCTCACCTCAGCCTCTCAACATGTTGGGATTACTGGCCTGAGCCAACACACCAAGCCAAAAATATATTTTTATATTTGAGCCATTATATATTTTGATGTTTAGTTTTTATAATAGCAGTTAAATGTGAAAAGAATAATTATAAGTAGCATAGGGCAACATTTCTTGAAAAAGTAGATGTCATTTTACATTGAAATTTTTAATGTGATTTTTTTCAATATTTGTAACATGTGGACAACACGGAAGATTCTAGTGGATTCTTGTTGGAGTATGAGAGAGTTTAATCTCTCTCCATGTTTCTTCACCTTCTATGTAAAGAAGTCAAAAAGAGTGTACAAGAGTAGATATGGGTGAAAATCTCAAAGAGTTTTATTTTCTCTAAGAGGACAAAATCCTTGTGATAAAGAAGGCAGGCTAATATTTAAGCAATTCAATTGAATTATAATCTGACACTCAAGGATCACCACAAGTGAAATTAGGTAGAGGGAAGAAAGTAGAATTAGATCCGGTGGGCAAAGTCTAAAATATAAGTTTTTCTGATTTAAAGTGATAATCAATGTCACTATGTTAAAATGCCTTTCTGTTCATGCTGTGGCTTTGACTAGAATATGATTTCTGTCTGTAAAGGGAATTGTGTTATTTGTGAAGCTGAGCCTTGCTGTTGGAAACCTTCATTTTAGTATCCATCCTAAGGGAAAAAAATTCTAGAGTGTTTTCATCATTTTAATGTTGCTTACATCTTTGCTATGGAAGCCTATGGCTTCTAGGGGAAGAGATGAGGATTAAGGCTGAACTGCATGTGTATTCATTGTCAAGTAGATCTGGGGAAACTCTAAGCATTGTGTTTACCGCAAGGGACTATCTGCACCTGAAGTGGAAGTTAGCAAGCAATTTTTACTTAGGAAATCATGTTACAAAGATCTCTTACTGTAGTATGTTTGAGGAAAAAAATAGTAACCTGAAATAGTATAGATAGCTATAAAGTGTAGTAAGAGGAGAAAAAATGCATACTTATAACTTATGACTTTAGAAGGTTTAGTTTTATGCATGTGTAAAACTGAGACAGTATCTGCCATGATAGAAATTTCATCTTTCTCCACTGTATTAGCATCTTCCCATAATTTGGTCATGATTACCACCAGTTGATGTTTACAGAGTGCTTACACTGTGTTATGAAGCATTTTTTTTGTGGTGTTACATGTATTAAGTTTCTAAATCCTTATTACAGTTTTATAAGGCTAATTCTGTGATAATCTACATTTTACAGATGAAGAAATCAAGACACAGAATTAGTAGCTAGCTCAAATTTAGACAACTAATAAGTGTCAAAAACTGTTCCATGAACCCAGAATGTCTGGTTCCAGATCGGTACTCCAAATCTCATGATATCCTGATCCATGGGTTATTTCTGATCCCTGTAACTCAGCCTGTCTTTTAAAATTTGTACAGATTTGCACTTGGATCTAAGTCTGCCTGGAATGTCTTTAGTCACATCTCAAGGTTCTCTACAGAAAAGAGATTTCCCTGATTTCTCCCACCCCAAGCTTCTCTGTGCTGCCATGGAAATCAGTGTTAACAACCTAAATTATGCTATAATTCAATTCCTTTTTGCTACTCTCTTATTTTTCCAGCAAATCTGAGAACCTTAAGGGCAGAGACATTGTAATTCCTCATTAAATATTTTCTGCATCTATATAGTAATATGCAGGGATAAAATGAGATAATATGCTAAAACTTTTGTGAACCACGAAGTACCATGAAATGTTCCATATAATGACTATGTATTAATAAGGCACTCAAAGAATGTTCTTTATATGGAAAAGGAAATAGTAAAATCATACAAAGAAAGTAGTATAACAGTGCAAGCACTGTCGATGTATACATGCCTGACAAAATAGAAACATTAATTTTATTGAATAGCATATTAAATGAAGAGGTCTTCTGTTAGTGAATATCATGATGTTGCAGCAGAGGCTGACAAAGAGTGATCATACGTCCCATATTCATTTGGCAAAATTCTGTTTCCAAAACAGGTGAATTAATCACTAACATCTTTGTCTAAAATAGCAACAAGGTAGAAAGACTCTGAAAGTCAGCTTACAAGAGAATATAATTGGTTTCCAGAATTACAGACCCTCTTTGTATTATTCATTCTCCTTTTTGAGACGGTTATGATAGCCTTTCAGTGGGGATAGTAATGTCACCTCTTTGAATTCTTGTGGAGATCCAAAGTTAACTATGCATGTTAAGTTGCACATCAACACCTATGTTATAGGTACTTAATAAATTTAAATTTTATCTAACTTAAAACCCCTGTTTTCTTTATATCTGCCATGGTCTATATTAGTAGATCCATTTTAACACTTTGGTTTTATGTGATTACAAATTGTAGATCTAGTTTAAATTAGAATTTCCTTTAAAAGTCTTCCTAATTCTATGTCTATAGTTATACTAAGTGTAGTACATTATGATAGTTACCTAAGATTGCAATTACTTTCAGTAAGTATTTAAGTTTACAGTGATTTAATTTATAGTAATCAGTGTACCATAGCATTGTCCAAGAACAATAGAAGTTAACTGTTCATTGTTAGATGCAAAGGACAGATGTTCCATGACTGCACATCAGACAAAAGGTAGTAGTAAAAAAATAAAATGGACTGGGGAAGGCAGAGATTATTTTAGAACAATTTTTACTTCCAATTTTAATTGGATATTTCAATTTTTATATAGTATAAATACTATACTTAAACATAATTTAGCACGTATATTGAATACATGAATTAGATAACATGCCTGGAGTGATTCATATTATGGTTTAATCAAGGCTCAGAGACTAGGGGTGGAGAGAGAGAAAGTTAAGTATTATAAAGCAGGACTTTTAATATTTATTCATCTTCATATGCCTCTTCATAGGTAGCAGGGTATATATTAATTTTTTTCCATTTTTGTACATGAGAAAATAGGTTTAGAGAAGAATTAACACCTTGGGCCAAGTCATATGTAGATAAGGAAAGTTTAATGAAGCTTGTGAGACAGTGAAATGTTCATAATGATAACACTTAGCATCTATTAAGTATCAGAACTGTCCTAGAAGCTCAGCATATAAAGGTTAGGCAAACAAGGTTCTTAATTTCACAGAATTCAAATTCATACAGGGATGATGGGCAATAAAGAAGTCAGAAAATAATGACTCATGTACCTTTCAGAATGATGAGTTTTGTGGCATAAATAAAACTGGAAAAGGTATAGATCGTGATGAGAAAAGCACTTATATTTTAGATAGTGGTTACAAGATGCCTTTCTGACATGTGAAATTTGAGTATTATCCAATGGATGTGCAAGGAGAAAGTTATGAGAGACCCCAGGTGCAGGTGTTCTAGATTGAGGCTCTTGGCAGAAATTAGCCTGGCATGTTCCAAAAATTGCAAGACCTGTTTAGTGCGACCAGAGTGAGCAAGCTGAAGAATGGTAAAACCTGAGCTCACAGAAAAAGGCAACAGTGAAATTATACTGGCAGATGACAGACAATTTGCAGGGACTTTGTGCAGTTTGAACCAAGAACTAAAATAACCTCATTTTTGTTTTTAAAAATGAAAAAGTAACAGATGTCACAATTGTTTGATAGACCTTAAATTTCAGTAATTATTAGATTGGTCATTATCTAATTTCTGGTACTATAAGAAAGGGATGACACACCCTTAAACAGATTTTCAATGAATGGAATGTTTATAGGAGAGTGAATAGGGTTCAGAGAAAAAGAAGATGTGAAAAATCTTCATTTTTTTTCTTAATACTAGTACTTGGTGGTTCTGCCTTTATTTGTGTTACCATAGATTTCTATTAACTATTGCTATTGACATGAAAATATGAAAAATCTCCCAGGTGTATTTAATAGAGTTTAGCTATGTACTTGCCTCACATTTCTGCTTCTGTTATGCAATTAGTAGCAAGCATTTGGAACAATACAGTAACCCTGTTCTCTGACTCTTAGTTTAATGGCATGATGAGCCCTACAGGAACATGATAATGTCCCATTGCCACACTCTCAGATTGAGGCGTTTTTCCATTTGGGTGCAAGCTTCCTAAATTTACTGAACTGAAAGATGAAGGGACAGGGAACAAAATTTTCTCAACAGCATTATTAGGTGGAATAATGCCAAAAGTCACTTCCATTTCTATATTTTAACTCCTGGACATGTATATTCTAGCTGCAGTGGTGACTTCACCTTATATTATTCACTTGACTAGGGCATATACTATATCACATAATCAAAAACCACACATTTGAAGAATATGTTTTTTTCCAGCATTACTCTTAAGCTTTCAACAGGCTATTCCATGGTTCTATCAAAAAAGTGCTTTGGTGGTGATGGGGTTGAGATAGGAAAAATAAGCCGGCCTTCAATCTCAAGTGAGTGCCTCAATGTTGACAATGAAATAGAATACAATTTCATACATAGGCTCATGATATTTCTGAGGCAAATTGACATATTCATATAATTTTTTTTGTTGTTGTTTTTATACAGGTTAACTCCTGTAAGCCAGGTCTTATGTTTCTGTGCCTGCTGTGCTAACATCTAGCTTCCTATATGAGCTCAGAGGTCAGAAAGTGAGGTAGGGGTATATTTTCTTTATCAAGGAAGTTCAATTAAATTTAGATATTTCAAGTTATTTTCCTTGTTTGTATTAGATCAAATGTTCCAATTACATATATTTCAGAGTTTCAGTCCTTCTCTTACCCTGTAAAAAAATTATAGGGATTGAACACTTAATGATTCTGCAGTTCTATAACCCTTATATTCAGACTCAGACAATGATCCACAACCATTAAAATGGGCTAATAGCCTTTCCTTCCTATCTATCCTAAATTGGGCATTAAATGTTTTCACTTTGTCTATTACTTTATAGAGCTCCTAATTTTGTCAGAAGCATCAGGCCAAACCAGTTTCTCTTTCATCATCACTGCCACCACACTAAGTTGCCAAAGGTACTCTAACTTTTACAACTTCTCCTGCATTTACTTTACTTTCCATCCTGCTATCACTGTACATTTTATAATCATGATGTTGTTCTCAGTCATATATTACCAGGATCTGATTTACTCTGACTAAAAGGATATCTGTGCATTTTTGAAATATATTAACAATTCAATTCCATATTTAAATCATAAAAATACATTTCTTGACTCTACTTCTGGTATTAATGTAGCAGAACTCCAGCAAGAATATAAGTGCAAGCTCAAAAGGGGTGATTAAATTTAGTTTAATAAAAGGACGATTATGAGAATGTGGGCAAAGTGAAAGAAAACCTTTAAGGGTTGGTGAAGTACCCTGGAGTGAGTAGCAGAGTTAAGAAACTACCTACCTTCACTTTTAATGGGACAGAGGAGAGAGCAGACTAGAATCTTAGAGGAAGCTTATACTATAAGTAAGAATCACCAGTCAAGAGAGATGATCTTTAATAGAAGAACCAATTTACTGCCTGCCTACAGCTCAGAAGGCTAGGAACCTTTCATTTTATACCACTGTCCAGTTTCCTGCTGGTGTTTACCATTTATCAAAATCAAACAGCAATCAGAGAACAAGGAAACCATAACAGTAACATTTCTTGGACAATCTCGGGATGCAGAGGAAGGTGGAAAGAATGGTAAATAGATCTAGAAGAACTAACAAAATATAAACAGTACAATCATTTCCCCCTTCTGTGCATAATACTTGACAATGTCCATGAAAAGCATAAGATGCTATAGTAGGTGAAGCTTCAGCTAGTGAGAACCAGGGTAAATAAATCTCATTTGCTCTCAAACTCTGAAACTTAATGCTTAGGTGTTTCTATCCAGGAATTGTGTAGCACTAGCCCCAGTTTCATATGCATCCTGTCAGAGCTTTTCTGCAGTAAGATAAGGAGGATTTAGAGACATTTGTCAGGGACAGCGTTGTCTTATTGATTTCTCAGAAAACAATCAGGCAAGATGGGCATTAAAATTACATCAATTCACTGAAATTGCTCTGGCTTTGGTAACTCCTATATAGGCGGCAATTTGAAATGAACGGTCACAGTCAATGCTCCACATAATCCCTTATTATGCCAGTCTCTTTTCTTTGCTATCTGTAACATAACAGAGTAAAGATAAAAAGAACAGCCTTAGGTGTAATTCACTTTAGGAAACATATTTTTTTTATCTATTACAGATCATTATTGTCTGTTTAGAAAATTAAGCATGTTGCTCAGATATTCTCAAGCAAATTTCTATAATATACCAAGGGAATAAAAAACAATCCAAAATCATTTATTCTATATCTATGATATAGCTAGCACTGTTGAAGGCTGACTTAAAAAACCATAAAACTATTCTGTATTTCTCTTTCAATGATAATTAACTGATACCATCACACATGGAATGTAGATACAGCAGCTGTAATTACTGATGTGGGACATTTGACATCACAATCGAACCACTGTTGTTTTTTATTTAATAAAAACTATATCTCTTCCAATTTGATACTGTTTCAAAGGTGTGAGATTTATATTTCTGTGTAACAGAAATCAGTATGTGTTGATATACAGAGTAACTGTAAGACTTTAAGTCATATACGTATCTTATATATTAACAAATTATATTTAGATAAGTTATAAATTTTGAACCAATTTAGAGAAAAGTATTAAATACTAGCAGAGATAATATGCAGATAACCTTATGGATGGGTCATGTAAATGACTAAACTTTGGAAAACATTACCTGTGGAAAGCTGCTTCCTAGCGATAATGTGGATTATAATTCTATATATATGGTGTGACCAATTAAAAAAATGGTTTCTTTCTGAGGATTAGCATTTAACTTTATTAGGCAAAAATGTGATGTCAATAATAACTTACTAAATGTTGAACAATTATTCGATGTTAAGTCTACTTTTCAGTAGAATGGAATTGTAATTTCATAGCCATATATAAATAAAATATGATGTATCATTATTCTAGATTTTGAAGAACAATATTCTTTAAATTACCAAAGAAATTACTTCTTCCTAATTCTAGTACATTACAGGCTAGCATTCAGACATGACAGACAGTAAAAATAGAAAACAATATGAAATGGATATAAGCAAAATCAACAAAAGTGGGCATTGATTGATTAACCAGTTTATTATTTAGAAGTTATTTGGATTGTGGTGGAAACCAACCTAAACATAGATCATATACAAAAGTGAATATTTTCATTTACATGTGAAAATTCTAGGGCAGCATGAGCCAGGGTACTAAACAATGGCATTCCCAGACCTAGGCAATGTGTTGTCTTTATTTTCAGTGCCCATAAAAGAGACCTCCAGCATCTTCAGTTTATGTCATTCTTACTGCCATTAGTTTCACAGGAAAGGAAAACTTTATTTATGATAACTCCTTTTTAAATCTTGGAGTTCACTTTGATCAAACCAACTTGGGTAAAGGAATGTATCTGAAACAATTTCTGTGGCTAGGGCTCTGGGATTATGCTGGGTATCCACAAGTTGTTCACACTGTTTCCCCTTCCTTCCATGCTTGCTGTGATTTATGGATAGAGTCTCACTGAACAAGAAGAAATTAGGCGCAGGGTAGCACTTTGTAAGAAATTTGGCATCCTATTGCTTTGACAAAATGGAATGGATTCTAGTTTATAAAACAAAAGAAAAATAAAAAGTCTCACACAACCATAGGTATGACCAGCAACATATACCTGACTAACTTCCCAGTGAGATTATCTTCTGTGAGATAATTTTTTTTTGCATATTTTAAAGTACTGGCTAAGAAGTTTACATTTTCTATTCAATGAGTTTATTTTTAGGTTGCACTGTAAGTAGATATGATTTTTACCCCAAAAGATTGTAAGCTGCATGCTTTCATCACCTTGCTGGCAGAACTCTACGATTTTAGATAACAGCCGGCAAGGAGAATGCAAAAACAGAGATTGCTGACCCAGAGCAAAGATGGTGCACAGTATTTCAAAGAGAAGAATTGGCTTTCAAAACAATCAAAGAATAATGACTCAGGACTTAAACAATTTACTTTGAACAAGGGAAGAAGCATTACACAATACTCAGTTATAAGACCTAAGTAAAAACCAAAATAGTCAATGAAAACAGCAGAGAAAAAAACAATATGAGACAGAAGTAGGAAGATCCAATCTAGCTCATAACTATCCTCCACTACCCACGTTCAGGGTCATTGCCTTTTCTAAAGGAATGAGAAACGAGAGTAATATTAAAATTAATTGCAAAGCTTATATTTATTACATTAAACTGTACATAATGATGTAGGGTGAATGGAATTATTTTGTGTTAACACAATGAAAAAGTGTGACCCTTATTCAAAAATGCTTATAGATTTCAAAATTATTAAAGTAAGTATAGTGTCCTTTAAGTAGAGAAGCTTGTGCAACTGTATATGAAGCTATATCTGAGGCTCAAACATTATTAAAGTTTATTTGCCATCTCATGCAATCCAAAGTGACAGAATCTAAACAGATACACCTGCATTTGATACTCACAACCTAATCACTTAAGCAACAGTTGTTTTTCTGGCCACATTACCCTATATAGGACTACCAGTATTATTTTAATAAAAGTGTCAAGAATGGGCATCCTTGCCTTGTTTCTGAACATAGAGAAAAAGCTTTCAGTGTTTCACCACTGACTATAATGTCAGCTGTGGATTTTTTATATGTGGCAATTATTGTGTTGTGTTGTGTTGTATACTGTTGATGAGAATCTAAATTGGTGCTGCCACTATGGAAAACAGTATGAAGTTTCCTCACAAAACTAAAAATAGAACCACCACATGATCCAGCCAACCTATTTCTGGCATATAGCTAAAGGAATTGAAATCAGGATTGTAAAGCAATCTACACTCCCATATTTATTGCAGCATTATTAACAACAGCTAAGATGTGGAGCAAGATAAATGATAATCGACACATGAATGAAAAGAAAACGTGACACATACATACAGTAGAATATTTTTCAGCCTTAAAAATAGTAGGAAATCCTGTCATTTGTGACAATGTGGATTGAACTTGGAGGACATTTTGCTAGATGAAATAAATCAAACATAGAAAGACAAATAATATATAATTCCACTTATATGAGGATTTTAAAGTAGTCAAATTCATAGAAGCAGAGAGTAGTAAGGGCTGGGAGGAGGGAGAAAAACCTGGAGATGTTTGTCAAAAGTCATAGTTTCAGTTATGCAAGATGAATAGGTCTTAAAGATTGACAGTAAAGTGTAGTGCCTATAGTTAACAATACCACATTGTATACTTAAAAATTTACTAATTTGGCAGACCTTATATTACATGTTCTTATCACAAAAATAAAATAAATGGGTTAAAAGGAAACTTTACTAGGTGATGGATATGATCATGGCATTGATTTTAGTGATGGTTTTGCAAGTGTGTACTTATCTCCAACAATACACATTAAATATATGTAGATTTTTGTCTGTCAATCACACTTCAATAAAGTGGTTTTTAAAAAAGAGAAAGTTTATTGAAGAACTGCAACTTTGTCTTATAGTAATAGGCAATAAGATTTGAACACCAAATTATTCAACCTTAACATTTATATAATAAGCAGTTAAATACTAACCATTCACAATAGGAGATAACTACTATCCTTAGGAATTTCAATTATTAAACTAATAGCTACCATTTATTGAAACCATATATAGCTTCATACATTTTTTCCTTTTATTTTTTGAGACAGAGGTTCACTTTGTTGCCAGGCTGGAGTGCAGTGGTGTGATCATTGCTCAATGGGGCCTCAATCTCCTATGCTCAAGTGATCCTCCCACCTCAGCCTCCTGAGTAGCTGGGACTACAGGCTTGCACCACCACTTCTGGCTAATTTAAAATATATATATTTTGTAGACACAGGGTCTCCCTATGTTACCTAGGCTGGTCTCAAACTCCTGGGCTCAGGTAGTGCTCCTGCCTCAGCCTCCCAAAGTGCTAAGATTAGAGGTGTGAGTCACTGTGCTCAGCCTAAATTTTAAAATACAGGTACTGATCGACTTACGGCCTATGCAACTTATGACCGTTCGACTTTATGACCACAATCACTAGCCACGACTGCTCCGCTGTAGATTTTTGGAAACACTACAACATTTTGATGTGCATCAAGAATATCGCTACTGCCTGGGAGGCTGTGACGACAAAGTGCATGAATGGCATCTGGAAAAATTGTGTTAAGTGCTATGTTAATGATTTTGACGGATTTGACAGTGAACATGAACTGGAAACGATTCAGGGAAAAAATAGTAAAACTCGCTAAAGACCTTTCTTTGGAGTGTGAAATGGAAGATGTCGAAGAGTTGCTAGACAAAGAATCCGGAGAACTTACAAATGAAGAGCTAATCGAACTGGAAGAAGAAAGAGTGGCAGAAGAAAAAAGAAGAGATGCAGAGAAAGAAGAGGAGGAGCCAGAAATAAAGTTCACCACTAAGGGATTATCAGACGGTTTATATTTACTGAATAAACTTCTTATACATTTCGAAGCAATGGACCCAAGCATCGAACGATTTGCAAGGATTGAACGGATAGCGCACGATGTGTTTCGTCCGTATTGTGAAATTTATGAAGAAAAAAAAACCATACAATTCAGGCAAAGCTCACCATGTTTATGAAAAAACCAACTCCGGTAACCCCAACTGCTGCCTCAGATGATGACATCAACGATCCGCAGCCAAGCACCAGCGGCAAATAAAATGTTTGGTGCATGTTTATATATTTTGATATGTTTTGCAACTGGGAAAATGTTTCCTATGGTATTTTTTACACCTGTATTTTGTATTTTTGTATGCACCTGTATTTTGTAATTTTATATGTTTTGCAAATATTAAACCAGTTGTACTGGTAATGCAGTGTTTTACTTAAACCTGACGAATGTAAAAATAAGAAACAAAATGGCGTAGAGGTGATACAAATGGCTTAAAATGAACAAAGAAAATTATGATATACAACAATAATGAAAGAAAATTATGATAAAATATGACTTAAAGATTTTTATAACTTCATTTCACAGTACTGTACATATAGCCTTCTCAACTTATGACCAAATCGTGTTACGACCGGTCTGTCGGAGCCAATCATGGTCGTAAGTCAAGCACTAGCTGTATTTACAATGCCACAAATAATTGTATTTTCCTGATTATATGGTGATGAATATGAGACACAGATAGTTTGGGTAATTCAGTTTTGGCTGCATAGATAGTATATTCGTCTTAACAACCGGGACTATGTATCTCTAAAACCCTTGTTCTTGTTTTATTATTCCTGTTGCCTGCTTGACTCTTTCCTTTCAAGACAAGAAAAAAGAAAACTGTGTTAGTTACAAAAAGTTTATGAGGTCTTCCATCTTTGAGAACAGAACTGTTTCCATGGGAGGGAATAACACAGAGTGGGTTTGGCTCTTTCTCCAAGTTTCTCTTGTTTATATTATCACAGTAAATGATGAGAGATTTCACTGTTATTTTTATTTTGGCTTACTGTTCTTATTTTATTTTGGCTTATTGTACCTAACAACTCAGCTCTTATTCCACCTCCAATGAGCTCCTGACAAGAGTTATATGTTTATATTTTCTAACCTTTTGAAATATATTTTAAAATTGGATGAAATATACTTTCCTTTCTGATTAGGATACAGAAACCCACTAGTGACTTTTATTCTCATTGTTATAATCAAAATAAGGCATAAAAGCTAAAAAAAAGTTTCATAGTTAAAGCAAATCAGAGAACTGAAGTGGTTAGACCCTCCTCTGGGTGAAAACTTAGCCGCCCTCCAAAGTCAGAGAGCAGAGCAAGGGAGATGACTCCAACAGAGGTCTCTGGGATTTCAGACACCATAAAAGTTTACCGAAACTTTCCTCCTCTAATTTGATTTACACAAATATACAATTAAGAAAATAAATGGACAAAGATGCAAAGGACAAAAACCTATTTTCACAACATAGTCTGTCAAGAAACTTATATTAAAAATATTTTAAAAATCTCTTTAAAATGAACAATGAAGAGACAATCTACCAAAAGAAAAAAGTAGGGAAAAGAATTGAATAATATTTCATAAATGAAGACATACCAGTAGCATTTATGCACATATAAAAGTTACTCAGCTGGCTGGGCGCAGTGGCTCACGCCTGTAATCCCAGCACTTTGGGAGGCCGAGGTGGGTACATCACCTGAGGTCAGGAGTTTAACACCAGCCTGGTCAGCATGGTGAAACCCCATCTCTACTAAAAATACATACAAAAAAATTTAGCCAGGTGTGGTGGCATACACCTGTAATCCCAGCTACTCAGGAGGCTGAGGCAGGTGAATTTCTTGATCCTGGGAAGTGGAGGTTGTAGTGAGCCGAGATCATGCCACTGTACTCCAGCCTGGTCAACAGAGTGAGACTCCATCTCAAATAAATAAATAAATAAATAAAATTTTAAAAATTAAAAAAATAAATTAAAGATGCTCCACCTAAACAAGTCACCAGGAAAATTCAAGTTAAAACAGCAGTATATCTCTTTAAAATTAATACAATGGCTAAAAAGATAAAATACTGATACTGCCAAATATTAATATGAAGTTTCATGTTTCTGTCAGGTGAAGTGATAAACCAAACTGTGGAACTGCTTGGCAGTTTCTTATAAAGTTCGTGCTAAATCTATCTGAAGACAACACTGTAGTAGAAAGAATTCTTGATAAGACAGAAAATGTGTATATCTTCCTCAAGTTGATTATGATTTGTATTGTGAAAAAGGTATTGACTCTTTTTCAATATTAATGTCCTCAATTTAATGTTTGAGAGAGGTAGCTTTAAAGATTTATACACGCTTTGAAATATACATATAATTCTGTGTAATAGAGAAACAGAATGATTATGCAGATCACAGACTGCATACCGAAGACCACAAACAGCCAAAATAGAGTGAGAACAAAAAAAGGCAAATCTAATGACAAATTCTGTAGCCAAAATTGGAAATAGTATTTACATGATAGAATAGGCTGGTTTAGCATCAATCTGTACTGATTATTTTAATTGGCTACTAATGAAAATATTGTAAGCTTGATATGAACCCCCTCAATGGCCATTTTTGCCTTGTTTCATGTGATTTCAGGCTTTCTGATTCACAAGCAGGTATCTAAAATGTGAGACTGAGACAGAAGGAGTTATTTCTTCATGTTTTTTCAAAGACAGGAAGGGGATTCCACAGTGAAAGTACAAAGTGTTTTATTTGTTGGTTTTGAACAAGATCAGAAGAGAGGTGGAAGAAAAATTTGAGAAAAGGGAAAAAGCTCCTATTACTTAGTTATTTCCTGTTGACTTTAAGATGCATGCCTTAGTACAGCACACAATAGAAGCTAAATAATCATTTCAGAGGAAATAGGTAGGCAAAATTCTTCAAAATTAAATGATCTGGAGTTCCCTGGAGACTCTTCCAATTTTGTTTAAGACTCATGGTGTTCAATATTTTATTGGATTTCAAAATTATTTTATTATATATTATATTTTATTATTTTATTATATATTATATGTTATCTGTTGAATGGAGAGCCTGGTGGATCAGGGCCACCTTAAACCTTGATATTCTCTATTGCAATGCTGAAATGGCTTCATTGATTTGTTTAACTTTTTTATTTTATTTTTTTTGAGACAGAGTCTAGCTCAGTCGCCAGGCCCCAGGCTGGAGTGCAGTGGCGCAATTTTGGCTCACTGAAGCCTCCGCCTCCCGGGTTCAAGTAATTCTCCGGCCTCAGCCTCCCGAGTAGCTGGGACTACAGGCGCAGCACCACACCCAGCTAATTTTTGTATTTTTAGTAGAGACGAGGTTTCACCGTGTTGGCTAGGATGGTCTCGATCTCTTGGCCTCGTGATCCATCGCCTCAGCCTCCCAAAGTGCTGGGATTACAGGCACGTGCCATCTCGCCCAGCCGATTGGTTTAACTTTTTTTGTTTGTTTGTTTTTGAGACAGAGTCTCACTCTGTAGCTCAGACTGGAATGCAGTGGAGTGATCTCAGCTCACTGCAGCCTCCATCTCCAGGGTTCGATTGATTCTTCTGCCTCAGCCTCCCAAGCAGCTGGAATTACAGGTGTAGCCACTGTGCCTGGCCTGGTTTAATCCTTTTTTTTTTTTTTTTTAGGATGTTGAAAATGTTTTTTTTCTGATTTTAAAAAAAATAAGTGTGTGTGGGTTCATTTATAAATTTTAGGCATTGGGTAATTTATAAGGAAAATAAAAGTTTTTTTGTAGAGCTATGGAGGCTGAAAAGATCAAGGGGCCATATCTGGTGAGGGCTTTCTTGCTGGCCTGGACTCTACATGTAGAGTCCAGGGACAGCAGGTGGCATTACATGGTGAGGGGGGCTCGTATGCTACCATGCTTGCTCAAATCTTTCTTCTTATAAAATCAGCAGTTCTGCCCCCATGATACCCCATTAATCCATTAACCAATAAATCCATTAATCCAGCAATCCATACAAATTATTCAATAATGTAGTTTATTATAACAACTCTTTAGTAAGCTGAGTGGAACTGGCCTGCACTTTGGAGAGTTTCACAGGTTTAATGTGGTAGAAAATTTCACACCACTGGCTGTGTGTGTGTGTGTGTGTGTGTGTGTGTGCGTGTGTATGTGGTTTGTCAGTGAGTTGTTTGTGAAAATTATAGTAGATTCAAAATCTTGAGCAATGTAGCTTCACCCAAGTGCAAATTGAATTTTAGTTTAAAAATTTGTGTAAGAGGGCATGGAAGACTTTGCAGCTCTAAACAAACAAACAAACAGAAAAACAAATTCATGTCCTTGGAAGTAACATGAATATAGATGGAGGCCACTATGCTAAGCAAACTAACATAGAAACCGAAAACCAAATATTGCATGTTTCTACTTATAAGTAAAAGCTAAATCTTGGGTCCACACAGATAACAATAGACACTGAGACTCCAAATAGAGGGAGAGATGGAGGGGTGGAAGGGCTGAAAAGCTTCCCATTAGGTAATATGTTCATTCTCTCGGTGACAAGATCAGCAGAAGTCCCAACTTCAGCACCATGCAATACAGCTTTGTAACAAACCTGCACGTGTACCCCCTAAATCTGAAATAAAAATGATAATTAAAACAATTAATAAAAAGTAAAGTTTGTGTAGGAGGAAGCAAAGGAATTTGCGCATTTGGCAAGATGCTTATTTCAAGGCAAGTCATTATTTCCAAAATTGAAATAATTCAAAGAGTTTTCAGAACTCAACTTTTTAAAATAGTTTTCTCATTTGAAGTCATTTATATGTTCCGATGAGAGCTGTTATGGTGAGCTTGGGGAATGCTTTTCAAATTAGGTCTTTCTCTACTTTGGGTCATGTGTGACAGTTGTGGGGCATTGCCTTTAATGTTTGTAATCAACCAATTTTCTGTATAAAATAATCCACAAAGAATTGTTTTCATTCTGTCAGAGGTTTTAATAAGAGTTCTTGGAAACACACCTTTGGTTTAATTTTTACCTGAAAGCTATTTCTTACTTTGAAACTTTTGTCCTGGCTTCAGAAAATTACCTGAACCTTCTCCATTTACTGTAAATTCTGCTTGAAACTAAAAGTTTGCTTTTTAAAATTCTCTCTCCCTTACAATTACATATCATATGCATCCTGACAAAGCCAATTAGAACTTGTAACACTGCCTGGAAATTGTCTTAGCTCGCTGGGCAATTTACTAGGTAGTTTATCTATCTCCCAAGTTATGAAGCCGCTAATAGCAAATTTCTCACTTTTTCAATCCTCCACTAACAGTTTCATCTTCCTTCTAGCTTTTTCCTACTAATCCATCCTAAAGTCATTGCCACATGCTTGAATTTTAGTTATGGCAGCACCTCACTTCTAGCATTGATTTTTGATTCAGTTATTTATTGCTTTTTAGAAAAAAAAAATGTTACCCAAAACGTAGAGACTAAAAACAGCCAAGACGTATCCTGTTTTTACAATATTATTGATTGCCAACCTAGTCGATTCCATTTCTTTCTGAAATCACTCTTGAGGCTGTAAACATTATGTAGCTTCTCTGGGGTTGACTGGGGTTGGAGGGGCCAAAATTGCTTTGCACAGTTTAAACCCTGAGCTATCATTCCGTTGTATTCTTGCTTGCATATCCCCTGACAGGAAAATTATAATCAATCTGATTTTTATTTATCTCTATGCAGCATGTCTTCCTCATGACTCTTCATGTCTTTGGCTACTTTAAAAAATTGTTTCTTTATTGATGGTTTTAGCAATTTGATTTTAACGTGCCTTAGCATGTGGGTATCTGCGTGTGCATGAGCCTTCCTTTACTTTCTCACTTGGCTTCTTGAATCTGTGTTTATAGTTTTTTATCAGATTTGCAAAATGTTCAGCCATAAATCTTTCAGTTTTTTTTCTACTTCTGTACCTTTCTTTTGGGATTCTAAATATACATTTACTAACTCTATTATTTTTTTCAGTCATTTTTATATTTATGCTTCATTTTTATAAATTATATTAATATATCTATAGTTCATTGATCTTTCTGTGATATCTAAACTTCTGTAAATCCAAACCAATTGAATTTTTATTTCAGCAATTGTATTTTTTCTCTTTCTTTTCTTTTCTCCTTCCTTCCTTCCTCCCTCCCCTTCCCCTTCCCTTTCCCCTTCCCCTTCACCTTTCCTTCCCCCTTCCCCTTCCTTTCCTTTCATTCCTTTCTTTCTTTCCTTTCTTTCTTTTTCTTGATAGGGTCTCCTTCTGTTACCCAGGCTGAGGTGCAGTGGTGAGGCATGATCATGGCTCACTGCAGCCTCCACCCGCCAGGTACAAGCACCTTCCTACCTCAGACTCCCAGGTAGCTGGGAATATAGGAATGTGCTACCACACTCACTAAATTTTTTTTTTCTCTGTTAGAAAAGAGGTCTCTCTGTGTGGCCCAGGCTAGCTATTGTATATTCATCTCTGTATATCACTTTTATTTTTAAAAATATCTTCCCACCTCCATATGTCTGTGCTGTTTTTTAAGCTCTACAAAATATTATGATAGTTATTATAGTGTCTTCATTTCTGATTTCTTAATCTCTTCAATTTTTTTTCCTCTTGTTGACTTACTTGTGTCCTAATTAAGTATTATATTTTTCTGTTTCTTAGAATGTGTAGTAATTTTATATTAGATGCTTAATCTTATGATATCTAGAATTTGTTTTTTTTCCATTGAATAATATGTGCTTTGTCCTTACACAGTGTTTTTTTTTTTTTTTTTTAATTCAGTTTTGCTCTTTTGAGGTCTGTTTTTATGCTTTACAAAAAAAGTTTCAGAGAGGTTACTCTAAAGGTAGTTTGTTCCTACTGCAGAAGTATACTGCATTTGATGTCTCCATGACATGCTATAGGAATTCTCCAAATGTTCTCTATTGTGGCTGATCAGAGCAAGAACATCTCCCTACTATAAGTAAGCTTTTAGAGTTGTATAGCCTGGCTTTGTAGAGATTCACTTTATCCTTGCAGAGCGTTATATTTACCAGTGATTGAGAGGGACCTCTTCAAAGATCTGCCTAAAAATTCTCAACGCTTTATTCTTCCTTTACTGTGGTTGCCCTCTGTTCAAGTCAGAAAGACCACCAAGCCCTGTGTGTTACTCACCTTGTGCCTGTGGTGAGAAAATTGACTCCAGACACAGTTTTTAGTAGGTTTTTGTCCTATTTGTAGTTGTTCACAGCATGAGGGTAATCTGACGCTTATTATTCCACTATATCCAGAAGCATAAGGCTCTCAGTCATAACATTTTTGATGTCTACTCTTTGACACACACACACACACACACACACACACAACACACACACACCCCACTCATACATACTATCATAAATCTGAGAAAGTTAAAATTGCACTATTTATTAGCATTGTCACCATTTTCTCTAGGCCATTTTCATTTCAAGAAAGAATTTTAAATATTTTTAGTTTAATTTTAATTTTAAAAGTGTTACTTGTTTCATCCAATTTAAAATATTTCTTTAGTGGTAATTGCATTTAATGTCATGAAACCTTTAGGCTTCTAACATTTAAAGTATTATCATGCTAAAAAAATATTGAGTTTTCTGCCTGACAATATCTGTTTATACTCCTCCCTACCAATTATCTGTGTTCCTTAAATTAGTCTTTTTAGAATAGCATAGCTTTTATTGTAATCCGACATCACAGAAACTATAAGCAGAGATGTAGGCATTGAAATGAAATATGGCCTTGTTTTCTCCCCTTTTCTCCTCCCCCACTAATATTCTTTTCTGCTCCTTTTTAATATTATTTTTTATTCTAAGAAAAAACAAAAAACAAAATTCATTCCTGTAATCCCTTCAGAAGTACAGAGTAGATATCACGCTGGACTGTAGGTATACACAGAGTGTGACAGCAAATTACCACATACTACTTATTTATGCTAGTTATCACACATAATTTGAAAAATAATGTTCTATACTGAAGGATCAGTATCTCTGAACAACATCTTGTGTTTTCTTGGGTAACAAACCCCCAAATAGGTCAGTTAGGACTTCCTCTACAGTGATTGGGTTTTGATATTGAAGAAGGAGCCTGGCAAGTAATCTTTTGTTGATTTCAGACTATAAGACTGCTTTTAACAACCATAAACAAGGGATATGACATTTTAGTGAATACATAGTAAAAATGCTAAAATCTAAAATAAGTGTGTTCACTTTATCTTTACTTCAAAAATATATCTTCTGTATTGTATACAATGAGACCCCTATATATTTTTCCTTAAAGTTTTTAAATTGACAAATCACATATTCTTTATTCCAAACTGACTTGAAGAGTTCCTGGAAGAATGAAACCCAACTGTAATTAGAGAGGAGAAAATCATCCTTCATTTAGAAATGCACATTGTTATTTGTTTTTATCTTTTAAGAATAGATTGAAAGAATTTTCTTAACACAGAAGAAAATTGCTTTTCTAATTTATTACTGCAGAACCCATCTGTCATATTTATCCAGGTCTTTGCATTTCAATTGCCAAAGGCCTACTTTGGTCCCAATCATCAACTATTTGGCCTAGTACCATAGCCCCCACCTCTTCACTCTGCTTCTGATCTGCCTCAGCCCAGTTTCTCCTATCACATTTCTAGTTGTCTGCTTTCTTAATCACCGATCAAATGCTAAAAATTACCAATTGGGTGGCCTGCTTAGTTACTCAGCATTTACAGGATTAAGTATAAATATGGCCATTTACAATCTAGCCCATCTGTCCTCCAGCTTTTCATCAATCCATGTATCCTATGCCTTATTCACACTTGAGTATTAGTGAATGTCCTTCTTGGCTTTCATGCTTCAGCCCTTAATTCAGTTATCACAGCTTAGAGTATCCAAAACAGAGTAAACTGGACTTCTGGAAGACACCCAAATGCAAAGAAAGCCAGAAAATTGTTCTTTTCTCTATAAATACTGCTCTTTTTCAATCACTAACTTCTGTTTTCCAGGACGTATTACTGTGACATCTTGATTGACTGAGGCAAATTAGCTACAAGGTTTAGATTTATAGTCTGCATTTATTTGCATACTTGTGAACCAACACTTATATGTTTAAAATGCAATGTGTTTTGCATTTATTTTCTTATTTACTTGTTTGTTTACTTTTTTTAACAAATGAATAACAAATGCTTTGTAACTACTTTCATCAACAGCACTCTATATGTTTTCACATTTTCTCTTGAAAGCAGAAGCACTATGCAATCTCTGCCATCTTTATAATTATGGCTAAAATGTCTTGTGCACTTGAGAACTCATTTAAAATAGTAACATTATGAGGTATGATTTATAATAAGAAAATCAAAGAACTGGGAACTCCAGGTTTGCCCAACAACACTGGTAAGTAATGAAGTCAGGATTTGAACCGATGTTATGCTGCCCCAGTATGATGAGTTTATATGCTCATATTGTTTAAGTTAGGAGGCAGGGCAATAGCTGTTGCTTTGTTGTGTGTGTGTGTGTGTGTGTGTGTGTGTGTGTGTGTGTGTGTAAAATGTCTGAACTTAATCTTTTATATATAAATCATTGTGTGTATTTATATTATAAAGATGTATGTATATGCTATAAGTTGGCATAACTACCCTTAACTGGGAATTATTATAATTCTCTCTGTAACTAATTGCCTGTTTTCATTCAGTTGTGATTAGGGATAGTTTCTGTCAAATATTTGATACCTAATTTAGTGCATACTACCCACTAGGCCTTCCGTATATGTTTACTAAAATATAAAAATGAATCAACAAAAGTGTATAAAGCTATAAAACGTCCTTATGCAAATATTCAGAAAGATTGAGACAAATTTTATTTTTCAAGAATGTGTACATTCTAATGTGTGTGTGTGTGTGTGTGTGTGTGTGTGTGTGTGTGTATGGTGTGTGTATAGGGGAACAAATTCACTAAAGTTATTCAAGAAATATTCCTGCCCCTAAGAAGTTTGCTGTTCTGAATGAACCCATTGTCTATATGTCTACATATATATCTAATTACATAATCTATAATGTGTCTATATAACATATCTGATAAATTCTCAGAAGTTTCAGTTAAACTAAGTACCACATGGAACAGGAGTATAGTTCAAAATAGTTTACTATTATTATCTAGCTATGAACCCCTGGCATTTTTTAAGTGTTTCCTATGTGTTAAGATCTCTATATCCATTATCTCATTTGGTTAGTCCTATAAACAAAAGATGTTATGCGTACTCATTTTAGAGACAAATTCTGTTGTTTACAAGGAATCCAGTCTATAGTAATTTGTTATAGCAGCCCATACCATCTGAAACAACACTCTTCTGTCCAAAGTTCTCATGCCATTCAAATCATGATTAAGCTTGCGGTGCCCACTAGACAACTGTAAACTTTGAAACTCCACAGATTCCTTTTATGTAAGTGGAATGGTGTTTCCATGCTCCATAAACTTTCATTTATTTCTTAGGCCTCCTGCCTGTTGTTGAGGTCCTATCAATGGATCATGAAAAAGCATACATCTTTTTACAGCATTAAAAAAACAGGCAGACTTATGACCTTCTTTCCATTACTTGAACCCTATTGAAAGCCAAATTTTCCCAGTTTATTCACACCACTAACATTATATTGGTTCCAAATAGAGAAAATATTCTGATTTTTGGCTATGTGGAAAAATATTCAATACTAATATAAGACTTTCCTACGGCTGTATTTAAGTCCACAGTTACCTTATTAAATTGATGTTTGAATAACTTATCCATTGTTGAAAGTGGGGTATTGGAGTCCCCTAATATTATTGTTTTGCTATCTATTTCTCCTTTCAGTTCTATTTAACATTTGCTTTATATATTTAGGTACTCCAATATTTGATGCATATATGTTTATAATTGTTATATCTTCTTTGATGAATTGACGCCTTTATCATTATATAATAACGTTGTTTCTTGTTATAGTATTTAAGTCTATTTTGTCTGACATAAATGTAGCTACTCTGTGTTTTTTTTGGTTTTCATTTTCATGAGATTTCTTTTTTTTTCCCTTCATTTTCAGCTTATATGTATCCTTAAGCTAAAATGAGTCTCTTTTAAAGACACATTATTGGATCTTTGTTTTTAATTCATTTAGGCATTCCATGTACTTTAATTGGATAATTTAATTCATATAATTTAATGTATTGTCGCTATGAAAGGACTTACTACTGCCACTTTGTTAATTGTTTTCTGACTGTTTTGTAGCTCCTTATTTTCAGTCTTGTTGTCTTCCTTTGTGATTTAATAATTTGTTGTAGTGGTATGCTTTGATTTTATTACATTTATCTTTTGTGTATCTACTAGAAGTTATATTTTATGGTTACTGTCAGACTCACAAATATATCAGTCTAGTTAAAAGTGTTAATAACTTAATTTCAACTGCGTACAGAAAACCTACATGTTTACTTCTCTCCTCCACCTCACATTTTACATTGTTGATTCCCCAATAGCATCATTTTATATTTGTATATCCATGAACACTTTTGTAGTTATGGTTGCTTTTTATTACATTTGTGTTTTAAATTTTGTGTTAGAGTTAAAAGTAATTTTTACATACTTATTTTAGTGTAAGAGTATTCTGAATGTGACAATATGGTTGCTTTTACCATTGAACTTTATATTTTTATGTTAGTAATTAGTGTCTTCTCATTTCAGTTTGAAGAACTCCCTTTAGCATGTCTTGTGAGGGAAGTCTAAGCCAATTCCCTTAGCTTTTGTTTGAGAAAGTATTTATCTCCCCTTCATTCTTAAAGGACAGCTTTGCCAAGTATAGTATTATTGGCTAGATGTTATTTATTTATTTATTTCATATATATATATATATATATATATATATATATGGCATTTTAGGTTTTGAGGCACATGTGAAGAACATGCAAGAATGTTGCTTTTAAGCACAATGAATATATCATTCTAGTGGTCTTCATAGTTTTTGTAAATATCGCCTTATTGGGGGTGGATGTTCTTTGTATGTAAGTTGCTTTCCTCTTGTTCTTTTCAAAATTCTTCCTTTGTCTTTGACATTTGAAAATTTGATTAAAATGTGTCTTGCTGTAAATTTCTTTGGGTTGAACATATTTGAGGACTTTGGAGTTTCATGAAACTGGATGTTCACATTCCTCCCAAAGAAGATTTCAGTCGTTATTTTTTAAATTATGCTTTCTATTTATTTTGCTCTCTTCTCCTGAGATTCCCATGATTTGTATATTGTTTTGGTTGATGGTGTTTAATAAATGTGTAGGCATTATTCACTCTTTTATTTTATTTTTCTACTTTGAGAAATTTTAAAGAAACTGTCTCTGAGTTCACAGTTTATTCTGTTTGATCAAGTGTGCTGTTGAAGATCTCTGTTGCATTTTTTCATTTCATTCACTATATTGTGTTCCAGAACTTCTGTTTGGTTCTTTTTACGACCTCTATCTCTTTCTTGAACTTAGAGTTTTCCTCATGTATTGTTTAAGCTTCCTTAAAACAATTATTTTGAATTCTCTGTTAGGTAATTCATACATTCCAATTTCATTGAGATCTGTTACTGAAAAATTGTGTTCTTTTTGTGATGTCATTTGTGTTCTCTGAAGTCTTGCATTACTGTCTTCACATTTGAAGAAAGTACCTCCTCCTCCAGTCTTTACTGAATAGCTTCAGGAGATAAAGACCTTCACCAGTCAGTCTGGCTAAGGATTCTCGGGGCATCCCAGATGTTTTATATCAATGTAATCCCTGCATTATTTTTGCTCCTTGTTGGAAGTAGTAAGTCTTTAGATCATATACTTTCTCTTGATTCCAAACAGTCAAGTCAGGTTTTAAGAGCGTTGAGTTTATTTTTGCTAGGGTAGTACCTTGAAATGCCTAAGGTTAAGTACCTTGTCCCAATACAGCAGTGTTGAGCTCCCTATCTTTGTGACCTCATAAGCAATCTGCGAAGCTTTACAGTGCCATTAGTGGAGGCACAAGAGGAGCGTAGGTCACAGGGAAGGGAGGGATGTGCATCATATTGAGAGCATGCTTGGGCTAAGTAATTGTCATCTACAGGTTAGGCATCCTACTAGCTCATGCATGGACCTCTTAGTGGAGTCTGACAAGTAGTTAGTAGAAACAGTGGAATTGTGTTGAGTTGCATGTCCCTGTTGCTGGGAGCTCCTGCCCTGTTTTACTGTTCCTGCCTGCCTAAAGACTATTCAGTCACACATCTCTCCTCAGTGTTATGCATGGAATGGGAAAGTAATGGGACTCTTGGGCAGTGTCCTAACTGCTGGGGAGACAAGTGCCCACTACACTCTCACTTTCTGCCATGGGAAAAAGCAAGTTGCCAGGGGGATTTCTACACATTGAAGTAGTGATAATATGAGTAAGGTGAAAGTTATTACCTTCTTTAACAAGTGTGTATTCTCAGATGTTTTGTTCCAGTGATATGCTAGGACCTTACCACTGGACTCTTGGCCTCCCAAAAGGTACTCTTATCTATGATTGGTTGTCAAAATTGATGCTTTTCTGGGAAAGAGCAAGGGAATGAGGGTTGAAAACTCATATTCTATCATCTTGCTGACATAATCTCCACTATTTGACTTATTCACTGAAATATTTTATGTGTATCTTAAGCTAAACATGCCAAAACCAAATTTATGAATTTCTAAACTCCCAATATGAAAACTAAATAGCAATAAAAAATAAGTGTACATCCCTTCTATGGTCTACTTGTGATTCAATTCAAAAATAAAATCTGATTATTTTTCCATTTCTCAAACCAAATATCTTCAGGTGTTTCCTGATTGTTTATTTCCTTTACACACAAATCATAATAAAATATAATTATTTTGTGGTTTTAAATACTTTCTAGAACATAACCAGCATACCCTCATGTTCATTACTGTTATTTTGGCCTCAGCAAATCTCCCCCAAGATAATTTTAATAGTCTTCCAAATATTCTCCCTGTTTACATCCTTGTTCCTTTAGAGATAATTTTTTAGGCAGCAGTCAGTGGGATCCCTCATAAGAAGAAGCTGATTATGTTATACTTCTGAGAAAATTCTCTTCATTTCCTACAGGATAAAATATAAAGTCTTTACTAGGACCTACAAGACACTGTAATCTTTCTTTTACTGTTTCTGTGATCTCTTTGTCTGCCACACCTTACCCAACTCATTCTCCTTCAGCATAACTGAACCCCTTGTTATTGCTTGGAACCATTAATGTCCAGTAGAATTTTCTGCAATAATGGAAATGCACTGCCCTATGCAACTGATAGTAATTACATGTAGCCACTGTGTACATAAAATGTGTATAGTGTCAGTAAGGAGCTAAATTTTAATTAATTTAACTGTAAATAGTCACATGTAGCCAAGGACTCTTTACTGGAGAGTCTGATTCTAAAACAGCACACATCTTCCTGCCTTTCAGCAGTAGGAGGAGTATTCATTCCCATGTATTTGCTAACTTATCTCCTTCAGGTCTCTGTTCAAATATCACATTATTAGAGATGTCGTCTTTGACCAGCCTAGAGAAAATAACAATAACATGTTTAAAGATTCACTCCATATTTTCCTTACATAATTTAGACTTCATATCATTAATTCCATCTGACAAAACTGTGATTTTGTTGCTTTATCTTTCTTTCCAATATCGGGTAACATTTCCATGAGAACAGGGATTTTGTGTAATTCTTTTACCTGCTTTATCCCAATACCTAGTATCTGGCTTAACACCTTATATCTATCTTATGGTAGGCACTCAATACGTATTTGTTAAATGATGATATAAGTAAATAGATCTCATTAGCTATTATTATTCTGATACTCCTTTTTCTCAAAATCTTTCACCTTCCAGATTTCTAATCTAATGTTTCTAAGCTGATGGCTCACAAGTTGTATCCAGAAGCAGATGTACTATTTTCAAACATCACAATGGTGATAATCAACAACTGACCTTATAAAATGAGGAAATAAGGCTGTTGTGATTGCTAGAATAGTAAGATTTTAGGGCAAGGGTGACAATTGATCTGTAGAATCAGGACAATGGGCCTGTGAAGAATCTGAGAGTTAATTAGAAGGCAGCCCTGGCAAGGGTGGTGGAATGAGGGGCACTAAGATCAGAAAAAAAGGGAAGAGCAAAATTGCAGAGGCAGAAGGACATGACAAACTAGTGCTATGAGTGAAAAAAGAAAAATTAGTAGGGACTTGGTGACTGAATTTAAGAGAAAATTCTGTATTTAATAAGCTTGAGGCAGTAGCTTATAGTCTGAGGAGATCAGTAGGCTAATAGGACACTGCAGGAAAAGGTCTCAAGTATTCTTGGAGCTCTTTTGTTGTGGACTGAAATCTTAGGACATTGAGTTTAGTGAAACTGTGGCTAGAGATCGAGATTTTCGATGTGTCTATCTAGATACCAAACATCTGTGAGTAGGTAAGCTAAGAGAAGGAAATAAAATAGCTTATGGAAAAGGAGTAAAAGAAAGAGCCCTGAAAATATACATAATTGCAGAGCAAAGGAGTAGTATAAAAGTTAGGGAGTCTTGGTGCAAAATGCCTGTATTTGAATGCTGGTTCTGGCACTGGCTAGGTAGGTGTCTGTGTTCAATAACTACCCTTTCTATGATATGTCCATTTGTGAATTGAAGACTGTAATGGTATCTACTTCCAGGGTTGTTGTCAGACCACACAAACTTGTACAAAGCTTGGAGCAAGGCTCATTTACAGAAAGTGGTCAATAGATAATGCCAGGGGGAATTAGAAGAGTAAAATACTTGTTAGTGAGTCAGTCAGAAGTACAAAGGTCAACAATATCAGTGAAGTCCGTGTAGGAAAACATGGCAAAGAAAATGAGGTCAGGATAACAAAAAGTGGCTTGAACACTTGATCTGCATGATCCCAGCAAATTCTCATAGTACTGTTGAGCACTTGATATGCACATCTCAGTTAATTCTCACAGCAATTCTGTGTGAGATTAAAGTTATCATCTTTATCTAAATTAGGAGACAAAGGTTCATAAATGTTAACTGTGGAGATGAAATTTCAGTTCAGGTCTACATAAATGTAGAGTCCATGCTCTTAACCTCCATCTCACATTTCCTGGAGAGGAAGATGATGCTGGAATGAGGTTCAAGAGGAGGATGGAGACTGTGGAAGTATCATTCAGTTTCAGTGACAGAGCCAAGAAGTTTCTGTGAAGTTCAGGAATACAAAACAGGTTGCTAAGAATTTGATTAAGAGTAAAAAGAGAGGAAATAGAAGGAATTTATGTAAGCAATTCATCTGGGAACTTTAGGAATGAAAGGCAAAATAAAGAATAATTAGGGACACAGAAATGTCAAGTACAGCTTACTTAGAGGAGAGGGATAGGAACATGTTTTTAAATAAATGGTACGAGAAAATGAGAAAGCACTCTTGGAAATGGAGGTTTGAGCAAAGAGAAAAATTGTTAAACAGCAGCAGCTATAAAAGTAAGAGGAGAGAAAACTGGCCAGGGAAACTTGAGTGAAGGAGGTTTTGCCTGGGCGAGAAAGGCAGTACTGAGGCTTTGTTGGATTTTGAGGCTATTACTCCATAAGACAGAAGAATAAAATATTGTTTCTGTCTACAGCAGACAGACAATTTTTGCAAGTCAATGAATGGAGGGAAATTGGGTTATCACTGAGTATTTGCAAAGGGAGACCACAGGAAAAGAGAAGGAGAGAGGTAGAGTTATGGCCCATGGTGTCTAATCTGCATTTCAAAGAAAAGGACAGACAAGTAAGTTTCCAGAAATGATGTGACAGCCCTGACATATCCCTGTGCTCGGTGCAATATAGCCACAGAGAATTTGGACTATGCCCATCGGGTACGTGTATTTTGTTTCCTATTGGTGCTGTAAAAACTTATTATAAATTTAATGACTTAAAACAACAGTCTCACATTTCTGGAAGTCATAAATTCAAAATCAGTATTAGCAAGCTAAACCAAAGTGTGTCAGGGCTGGTCCTTTCTAGTGACACCAACGAAAAATCTATTTCTTTCCTCCTCTAGCTTATAAAAGGGTGCTGACATTTCTTGGCTCCTGAATCACTCCAGTCTCCACTTCGGTCATCTCCTGTTTCTCTCTATCTCCTCTTATTCTCCTGCCTCCTATTTTTAAGGACACTTGTGATTACATTGGGTCCATCCAGATAATCTAGCATTAAGTTCCCACCTAAATATCTTTAACTTAATCACATATGCCAAGTTCCTTTTACCATGTATATTAGTCTATTCTCATGCTGCAAATAAAGACATATCTGAGACTGGGTAATTTATAAAGAAAAGAGTTTTAGTCCAGGTGCAGTGGCTCACACCTGTAAATCCCAGCACTTTGGGAGGCCAAGGCAGGTGGACCACGAGATCAGGAGTTCAAGACCAGCCTGGCCAAGATAGTGAAACCCATCTCTACTAAAAACTACAAAAAATAGCTGGATGTGGTGGCAGACACCTGTAATCCCAGCTACTTGGGAGGCAAAGGCAGGAGAATCACTGGAACCCAGGCAGTAGAGGTTGCAGTAAGCTCAGATCATGCCACTGCCCTCCAGCCTGAGCAACAAAGTGAGACTCCATCTCAAAAAAAAAAAAAAAAAAAAAAAAAAAAGAGATTCAATTGATTCACAGTTCAGCGTGGCTGGGGAGGGTTCAGAATCATTGCAGAAGGCAAAGGAGAAGCAAAGTCACATCTGACATGGTATCAGGCAAGAGGGCACGTGCAGGGAAACTCCCTTTTATAGAACGCCTAGCTAAGTTACCCAGGTTTCTGATCCACAGAGGCTGTGAGATAATAAATGTGTATTGCTTTAAGCCACTAATTTTGTAGTAATTTTCTATGCAGCAATAGAATGCTAACTCAGACACCATTTCACAAAATATGTTTGGGCTTGGACACTATTGCTTTTCTGTCTCGCATAATGTCCTGGAATACCAAGGTCATGAAAATGAACAGTTTTCTGCTGTGGGGAATGTCATTGAGCACAAAGGTACATTGCATGCCTTTTATCACATGTACAATTTTGGCACTGTGCTATCTGGTCAATCATCAGAGTAACTGGATTCTCATTAAAAGAAGAACTAAAAGAGATGCTATAATATAAAGCTCTCTATGGACATTCTAAGAGAAATACAAAATCATATACTGTTTGTCATATACACTTTCAAATATAAGGCATAGAGTTGTTTACAGTAACTCAATATCTCTGATAACATGCATAGAGAAAGCAAGCTTTAAAGAAAGTAAGATTTAAAGAAATGGAAGTTTTAGAACTATTGGTTTGCTTTTCATAAGATGCAGTTGTGAACTCTGAAACGAATATTGCAAAATACTAACATGGCTAAAATGCTTCAACTGTCATATTATTTTCCTGGATTATCTGAAACAGTCCATTGATTTAAAGAAAACAATGAAAATTATAGTGAAGTAAAAAACAATTTCACACACGCCTTAAAATTGACTTTATATAAATTTCATTTGAGAATCATCCCAAGATCCCACAGAGATGAAGATGTTGTGCTACATAGCATATGGTGGGAAATCTAGTAATCTGATCCACCCCTTGATGTTAGAGAAAGAAGACTGAGAGCTCAATCTCAGGGCACTTTGCTAGAGCCTGTGCTTTAGACACCAGCTACTCCTTTTGAATCAGGAGCATATTAGAAGATGGTACTAACTCCTGCACTTCATGCTCCCTGACCATTTAATATAGAAAAAGTAATTATCAGCATCTCCAGAACTTTCAGTAGTAGTTATATTACTAAAATTCAAAGATATTGGCATGCTACTTTGATACTGAGATGACCTGAACAGAGACTTTATTTTTGGTCATACCTGTCTCCTTGAATACACAGGTTTATAGAAACTATGAAACACAGAGGCTGCTGATGTGCCCTCTCCATGAATTCACCAGTGGTGCTGCTTCTCATGATTATCTGCTTCCTCCTGTTAAGGCAAAATGACAATAAAAGCCTAAAAATATTCAGCATAACTACTTCTGTCCCTCAGGGTGAGAGAATCTCCGTGACACCCAGGGAGATTTCCTGCTAATTCAGTCTACCCTCGGATTATCTAACACCTCTCGACAACACCTGGCATCAGAGAGGTGTTGAGTCAAGTAGATATATTCTCTTGTGCACATTTTAGTGCCTTCTCCATGTTCCCAGAGAGGACATGAAATAGGAAGAAGCTGGTGAGCTGGACTTGTGAACAAAGAGAAAAGGATCTGTCCTAATCGAACTTAATCTAGATAATGGATGAAATTTTTAACTAGATGCCTGATTTTTAGTACTAATTTGGCTGTGTAATTTTGCATGTGATTCAGTTGCCTCCATACTAATAGATAGCATATAACACCTCATATGGTTATTGAGTGGCTTAAATGAGATAATTCATATTAAATGCTCAGAATAGTGTCATACAGAAGGCATATCAACTGTTACTGTAACATATATTGTTCACTTGCTCCTGTGATCTTAAGCAAGATAACTTTTCTGAACCTCTGTGTTTCCTTTGTCAAAAATCTGTTAAGTTTAAATAGACTCCAGACTTCTCCAGGATTGGGAAAGGAGGTTATTTAACTACTCAAATTGTTCATTAAAATGATTTAGGAAGCTTTTCAAAACCTGATAGAAAAAGGTTTGCTTTTATTTAAAAGCAAACAACATACATGTTGAAACAACTACTAGAGATATAAAAAAAATAATAAAGTTAAGCAATTCCCTGGTCAGTTAAAAGTTGAAGTGTTTTTCATTTGTGATAAAGTGCTGCCTAAAAATAAATCTCAAAAATGAACCAGAAAATTGAGCCTGCTTACTCATAAACTTAGTGATGACATGTTTTATATTTCAGATAAATATCAAATTGAGTCCCTTTATGACAAGATACAAGAAAGTTGTATCAAAGTTGAAGTAACAGATGTTCATAAAATCCCTGGGGTAGAGGAAGTGATCCAAATGGACTGGTTTAGCTTAACATTCTTCTAACAGGGTATCAGACTGAGCATTTGTTTGGAAGTCTGTGTGTCTTTGGCAGAAGGCACTGCTAGGGCATTAACCACACAGAACAGATGAGACTGGTTTCATTCATTGGTGAAGTTACCTCAGGGCTCCATTTTGAAGTATATTTCATAGTGGTCACATTTTATAATAGCCAAGAACCACATTGGGACCATAAAACTATGCAGGATCAATTTTAGACCCCCTTCCGTTTATCATAAGAAAAGATATCCCAGATCAGTATTTTCATTAAGGAGTATGGAGTTCTTAACTTATTTTAGGAATGGGGCAAAAACCACCAGTGGCCTAGAGCAGGGGTCCCCAACTCCTGCGCCACAGATGGGTACGAGTCCATGGCCAGTTAGAAACCAGACTGCACAGCAAGAGATGAGCAGTGCAGTGGACCATCAAGTGAAGCTGAGCTCCATCTCTTGTCAGATCAGCAGTATTAGATTACCATAGGATCACAAATCCTATTGTAAACTATACATGTGAGGGATCTAAGTTGCATACTCCTCATGAGAATCTAATAAGATAATATGCTTGAATCATCTCAAAACCATCACTATTTCCCCAACCTTCTCTGTGGACAAATCGTCTTCCTTGAAACTGGTCCCTGGTGCCAAAAAGGTGTGAGACTTTTGGCCTACAGGACCTGTTTCAGGAATGTCTTTGTAAGTCCAACTTCCTGGAGGTGGTTGCAAAGACGCTAATCTCTGAAACAGTACCAGTTTCTGTTTGTCTTGTCTTAGTACCCAAAAGAGGTTTGTTACTCACATTAATCTCCTGTCAGCCCTCTTTCTGTAGCATGACCAGGTGGAGAGGATGCAGATATCAATTATTATTATTATTATTTTTGAAGATGGAGTCTAGCTCTGTTGCTCAGGCTGGAGTGCAGTGGCGCACTCTCTGCTTACTGAAACCTCTGCCTCCTGGGTTCAAGCAATTCTCCTGCCTCAGCCTCCCGAGTAGCTGGGATTACAGGCATGCACCCCAAAAGAGTGCAAATAATTACAAAATTATGGGTCATGTTTTTAAAAACACTATACTTAATGACTTGCTTTTAAAATTTGGTGGGAAGAAAAAAACTTTACAGTAGAGAAACATAACATCACCAGCTTACCCAGTTGATTGAGATTAACATCACTAATGACAAGACATGTTGATAGCACAAACCTTTGATATGATATGATAAGAATGGCTATTCACCTCTGTAGTCTCCCTCCTAAAACCATCTAACCCTGATCTAATCATGAAAAAATACATCAGACAAATTGCAATTGAGGGACATAAAATAGATATAAAATGTTTCCATCAAGGCAAACAACTCCCTAATGTGTGTTGAAGTCAGGCTCCCATTCTTTGCTCCAGACAATAGCTTATCTGCCACAACTGTAGAATGATCATAGTTTCCCTAGAAAATTATGTAAATGGAAACTATGTATGTCTTTGCACGTGAGTTGGGTCTCCTGAATACAGCATACTGATGGATCTTGACTTGTTATCCACTCTGTCTTTTAATCGGGGCATTTAGCCTATTTACATTTAAGGTTAATATTGTTGTGTATGAATTTGATCTGTCATTATGATGGCAGCTGGTTATTTTGCCCATTCGTTGATGCAGTTTCTTCATAGTGTTGATGGTCTTTACAATTTGGTATGTTTTTGCAGTGGCTGGTACTGTTATTTTCTTTTAATATTTAGTGCTTTCCTTGGGAAACTCTTGTAAGGCATGACTGGTGGTGACAAAATCTCTCAATGTTTGCTTGTCTGTAAAGGAATTTATTTGTCCTTCACTTATGAAGCTTAGTTTGGCTGGATGTGAAATTCTGGGTTAAAAAAAATTTTTTTTAAGAATGTTGAATATTGGCTCCTGCTGTCTTCTGGCTTGCAGGGTTACTGCAGAGAGATCTACTGTTAGTCTGATGGGATTCCCTTTGTGAGTAACTTGACCTTTCTCTCTGGTTGCCCTTAACATTTTTTCCTTCATTTCAACCTTGGTGAATCTGACAATTATGTGTCTTGGGGTTGTTCTTCTTGAGGAGTGTCCTTGTGGTGTTCTCTGTATTTCCTGAATTTGAATGTTGGCCTGTCTCGTTAGGTTGGGGAAGTTCTCCTGGATAATATCCTGAAGAGTGTTTTCCAACTTGGTTTCATTCTCCCCATCACTTTCAGGTACACCAGTCAAAGGTAGTTTTGGGCTTTTCACATAGTCGCATATTTCTTGGAGGCTTTGTTTGTTCCTTTTCATTCTTTTTTCTCTAGTCTTGTCTTCATGCTTTATTTCATTAAGTTGTTCTTCAGTCTTTGATATCCTTATTTCCACTTGTTCGATTCAGCTATTGATACTTGTATATGCTTCACAAAGTCCTCATGCTGTGTTTTTGAGCCCCATCATTTATGTTCTTCTCTAAACTGGTTATTCTAGTTAGCAATTCCTCTAGCATTTTCTCAATGTTCTTTGCTTCCTTTCAGTGGGTTAGAACATGCTTTTTTTTAGCTCGGTGAGTTTGTTATTACCCACCCTCTGAAGCCTCCTTCAGTCAATTTGTCAAACTCATTCTCTATCCCAGTTTTGTTCCCTTCCTAGTGATGTATTGTGATGCTTTGGAGGAGAAGAAGTGTTCTGGTTTTTGGAATTTTCAGCCTTTATGCACTGTTTTTTCCTCATCTTCATGGATTTGTCTACCTTTGGTCTTTAATGTTGGTGACCTTCAGATGGGTTTCTGTGTAGATAACCTTTTTGTTGATGTTGATGCTATTCCTTTCTGATTGTTAGTTTTCCTTCTAACAGGCCCCACTGCTGGAGGTCTGCTGGAATTTACTGGAGATCCACTCCTGACTCTGTTTGCTTGGGTATTAGCAGCAGAGGCTGCAAAACAGCAAAGATTGTCACCTATCCCTTCCTCCCAGAGTTTCATCCCAGAGGGTCACGTGCCAGATGCCAGCTGGTGCTCTCCTGTATGAAGTGTCTGTCGATCCCTGCTAGGAAGTGTCTCTCAGTCAGGAGGCACATCATTCAGAGACCCACTTGAAGAGGCAGTCTGTCCTTTAGCAGAGCTTGAGCACTGTGCTGGGAGATCTGCTGCTCTCTTCAGAGCCAGCAGGGAGGAAGGTTTAAGTCTGCTGAAACTGCATCCACAGCTTCCCCTTCCCTCACGTGCTGTCCCAGGGAGACTGGAGTTTTATCTATAAAACTCTGACTGGGGCTGCTGCCTTTCTTTCAGAGATACCCTGCCCAGAGAGGGGTAATCTAGAGAGGCAGTCTGGGTACAATGGCTTTGCCATACTGTGGTGGGCTCATCCTTGTTCAAACTTCCCAGTGGCTTTGTTTACTCTGTGAGGGGAAAACCACCTACTGAAGCCTCAGTAATAGCAGACAATCCTTCCCCCGCCAAACTGGAGAATCCCAGGTTGACTTCAGACTACTGTGCTGGCAACGAGAATTTCAAGCCAGTGGAACTTAGCTTGCTGGGCTCCATGGGGGTGAGCTCTACTTAGGTAGACCACTTGGCTCCCTGGCTTCAGTCCCCTTTCCAGGGGAGTGAATGGTTCTGTGTCACTGGTGTTCCAGGTGCCACTGGGTGTGAAAAAAAAACTCCTGCAGCTAGATTGGTGTCTGCCCAAGTGGCTTCCCAGTTTTGTGCTTGAAACCCGGGGTCCTGGTGTCATAGGCACCCAAGGGGATCTCCTGGAATGCAGGTTTCTAATACCGTGGGAAAATCATAGTATCTGGGCCAGAGTGCACCATTCCTCATGGCACAGTCCCTCATGGCTTTTCTTGTATAGGAAAGGGAGTTCCTCTACCCTTGCACTTCCCAAGTGAGGCAATTTCCTACCCTGCTTCTGCTTACCCTCTGTGGGTTGCACCCACTGTCTAGCCAGTCCCAATGAGATGAGCCAGGTACCTCAGTTGGAAATGCAGAAATCACTCACCTTCTGTGTTGATCTCGTTTGGAGCTACAGACAGAAGCTATTTCTATTCAGCCATCTTGTCAGCCACCAAATGTATGCTCTACGTATTTATTTTGAGACTGCCTCTCACTCAGTACTTCAGGCTGGAGTGTAGTGGCACAAACATGGCACACTACAGCCTCAATCTCCTAAGCGCAAGCGATCCTCCCACCCCAGACTCCTGAGTAGCTAAGAATACAGGTACATGCCACTATACACGGCTAATTTTTAAATTTTCTGTAGAGTTATTATCTTGCAATGTTGCCCAGGAGTATTTCCAACTCCTGGGCTTAAGTGTTCCTTGTATCTTGGTCTCCCAGAGTGCTGGGATTAGAGGCATGAGCCACCACACCTGGTCTAGGTGAACTTTTAGATGATTGATGTACCATGCTTCTATAATAACCAATGTGTTGCTCTCAATTTCCTTTGAGGTACTACATTAGATGTATCACACAAATTTAATATGCTGTGCTTTTATTTTTATTGAAATTAAAATATTTTGTAAGTCTCCTTATGATTTCTTTGACCATGGTTTATTTGAAAGTATTCTGTCTAATTTGTGTTTTTCATTTTGATTTTATTATATTAGAATGCACTTTTGAAGTTATGAATATTTGTTTTATAGCCAAGAAGTAGTCAATTCAGGTAAATATTCTATGTGCATTTGAAATAATTCTATCATTGTATGTAGCGTTCCATAAAAGTCCATTTGGCCAGTTTTGTTGTCTATATGGTCTTAGGCTTCTATTCCTTATTGACAATTAGATTTTTTTTTTCTGTGAATTATGAAAAGACAATATTACAATTCTCTCTTTGTAATTGTGAATTTGACTAACTCTTGCAGCCCCATCATAATTCACTTTATCTTTGTTAAAGTTTTGCTATTAGGTATGTACACATTTATTATTCTGTAAATGTTCTTTATTTCTAATTATATGTCCAATATATGTTCCTATCTGTCTATCTACCTATGTATCTACCTTTCTATCTACCTATGTGTCTGTCCATGTGTATATGAAACCAGTTTAGCCCCATTTCTCTGTTGGCTGTCAAAGAATACAAAAATGTTGGATAATTCAACAACATTGCTCTCATTCTTAGGGGTCAATGGGATATACAAAAATAATACAAAGTAGAACATATTAATGTGGAGGAGGGTAGAAACTCTCCACATGTTCAGCGCAGGAAGTGATTTACTTCTGTAAGTGAAAGAATAGTAGGTAAGGAAGGTTTCTGGGAAGAAAAACTCTTTCTGCTGTAATTTTAAAAAATGGTTAGGTATTTGACTATATGACCGAATATACAGAAACAGGAGATTTTAGAATGTGTAGGTGCAATTCTTTAAAAGTACTATGAGTAAATTGTGTGAGTGGGTATAATAGTGAAGAGCTACAAGGTAGTTTTGGAAAGAAGGGGAAAAATAACATTTATTCTATGTCTTCCTATCCAGGCATTTTGGTGAGCATTTTAAGACTAGAAATATAATCATGTTTTATTTTTTTACAATGTATAATTAAACTCCTCTCAGAGGCTAACCAGTGTGCCCACAGTCACATATCTGGTATTAACAATAATAATAGAATCACTCTATGTTGACATAGTGTTCATCAGCATGTTAGTAGACTGGTGGTTGCCATATTGTCTGTTAATTAGAGTCACCTGAGGATCTTGTTAAATCTCTAAAGCCCAGACTAACTACACTGGACTGGTTAAGCCATGGTAGTTAGTGGTGAATGCAGCCATACATAATTTTTGAAGCTCCTCATGTGATTTAACTATGCAAGCAAGTTTGGGAACGAGTATACCAGATCATCTCTTTTGAGCCTCACAATGTCCAGGATGTAATTTTTACCATTATTCCCATTTTACATATGAGGAAATGAATGCTTAGATTATAGCAGAAATAGTGGAGCCAGGACATAAATACAGGTGTTTTATCTCCGGGGTGGCATCAGTACCTTTCTGTGGTAGTCACAAAAGAGGGTTTTCACTTTCCTACAAAGCAAGACGTGCTTAGTTTTTTTTTTTTCCATGCCATTTGCAGGGGTGCAGATTTTTGTGCAGTAGAGAAAAATATCTTGCTGATAGACTCATTTTTTAAGAACTAAAGTGTCTGCTCATGCATAGTTTTCAATGTTGTCTCAATAGTTTATTTTAATCTGTCATTTTTCTCACACCCATTTCCACTATTTCTGGATTTTTCTTATCAGAAATGCTTTTGCTAGAGAATACCTAGGGAATCTTATCTCAAACATTAGCTCAAAATTCTAATTAGTTCTGGCTAAGGCCATATCATCATCTAGTCATTTCTAAAGTGCTAATAGATTTTGTTCTTTTAAAAGTTCTACTGCTATAAAAATTTCTGAGTAATAGCATAAGAGAACTAATTATAGAAGTCACAGAGAAGCATGAATAGTTTGATTCTACAATTAAAATTTACTATCTCTTCCCATTCTTATCCAGCACATCACAGAATGATAACGGTATAGTAAAAGATAATGAGCTCAGGAGTTGGACTAACCTGGGTTCAAATTCCACTTTATGCTGGATGATCAAGCCTCAATCTTATTATATTTCAAGAGTGAATAGTCTTTGCAATAGACCATTAAGACAGTGAAATAAAGTAGACAGACATAGCATCTGTCACATGAAAGGCACTTGATAAATGTTACAGTTTATTTTTATTTATGACTATTTTATAACACAATTTTAGATTAATACATAATATTTTTAGCCTCTTTACTTTGTTATTCTCCTTGCTGTTCTTCTTGGTGTAGCAGAGGATACAGGGAGGAACAGTAATAAGAATCAGTACAAATCAAATTTTCATCACTTTACAACATATTTTTATCTATGTGAGTTGTTTTCTAGATAGTATTTGCATATTCGCTCCTGGTTAAATGAATTCCCCTGATTTACAACACAGTCTCAAAGTCTGAATATGTTACTAAGATATCAAATGTTGACTTTAATCCACATATTGACAAAATGCCCTCAGTGCTTGAAGAAAGCCTTTCTGTAAATGGTAAAAATTATCTATGCCCCAGAGGTGTTTTCACTGAAAATATTGTAAGAACCAAATCTGCATCTGCAGACACCAAGTCCTGATGTGAGATCCCAGGTGAGTCAGATTGAATCTTTGGGTTCCTCTTTTGACACTTATTGGTAATACTATAATTGTGTCTCTGTGGTATATAGTAACCTACCTGAGCATTTTGACATGTGTGATGGAGATAAAATGATAAACAAAAGAGTCAACATAATGTATATTTTTGGGGATAGTGGAAGTAGATTCTCAATGCTTCTACCTTTCCCAAAGACTACATCAGTATGGCAAAACTTTATAAGGTCCTTGTTATTTTGTGAATAGAAGCACTGTGTGAAGCACTACTTATCAGTGGACTCCCATGCATTAATTCAATACAATTAGGTGTCATGTATAGTAACAATGCCAAATGGTGGAGATTCAATGCATAGTGGGGGACATAAATGTTAAGATCAGTTTAAATAAAGTAGGTGATACAGTTGCTGTTTCAGGACTATACGTGAAACACTTTCAGAGAAATAGCAACAGAGAGGGTATTTTAACTAAATATAAAACAGAAAAAATTTTAAAAATTGAAAAAGGAACTTGTGGAGGTGGTAAATTATACTACTGAATAATAAAAATACATTCCCCTGTGGATCTAGTCATTGGAACTGTGGGGTTAGGGGCTAGATAACGAATGTAGAATGCCTTTCAACTCTAGGATTCTATGACTATGAGAGTCTTCAGTGAAAACGTGTAGGAACATGGCTGATACTTTGGTGAACAAATGACAAACAGAAGGCATTTTGTAAATAGACTTGGATTTAGATCCTGACATTGCTTGTCCTTTGAACAAGTGACAATTTTATTCTGAGTGTGGGCTTGCTCAGGCATATAATGTTGATTGAGGCTATCAGATTTTAGGGTAAATTATAAATACATTGTGAACTTGCAAAAATGTCACTTGCACGTCTGCTGTTCACATATTTTTTTATTTCACACATTGAAAAATATAGTTAATATTTTGTAGATAAATGGAGATGGTCATTTATAATTAATATTACACTGACAGTGTCTAACATATCATCAGTGGCCTTAGCAGTAATTTCTCCAGAAGCTGCTCTGCAATTGTAATATTCTAGATTTCTGGATTTTCAATGCCCAAGGTTTGTATCAGAGATCCTGCTTATTTTGAGATATCTTTTTGGGTTCTGTATTAGCTGTTCTCACTTTGCTGTAAAGAAATAACTGAGACTGGGTAATTTATAAAGGAAAGAGGCTTAATTGGCTCACAGTTCTGCAGGTTATACAGGAAGCATGTTGCTGGCATTTGCTTAATATCTAGGGAGGCTTCACAAAGTTTACAATCATGGCAGAAGGCAAATGGGGAACAAACATCTTACATGGCAGGAGCAAGAGCAAGAGAGTGGGAAGGTGCCACACACTTTTACATGACCAGATCTCGTAAGAAATCATTCACTATCATGAGGATAGTACCAAAAGGGATATTGCTAAACCATTCATGAGAAATTAGCTCCCATGATTCAATCACCTCCCACCACACCCTACCTCCATTATTGGAGATTACAATTCAGCATGAGATTTTGTGGGGACACAGATCCAAACCATATCATTCTGCCCCTGGACCCCCAAATGTCATGTCCTTCTTAATTTCAAAATACAATCTTGTCTTTGCAACAGCCCTCCACAATCTTAACTCATTAAAAGTCCAAAGTTCAAAGTGTCATCTGAGGAAAAACCTAGCACTTTCAACCTATGATCTTGTATAATAAAAAGTGAGTTAGCTACTTCTAAGTTACAATGGGGATAAAGACATTGGTAAATATCCCCATTCCAAAAGGGAGAAACTGACCAAAAGAAAGGGGCTATAGGCCCCATGTAAGGTTGAAACACAGGGCAGTCATTAAAACTTAAAGCTCTAAACTAGCCTATTTTGACTCTATGTCCCACATCCAGAGAACATAGGAGTGACGTGTGGGCTCCCAAGGTCTCGGGCAGGTTCACCCCTAGTGGCTTTGCAGGGTGCAGCACCCAAGACTGTTATGGGCTGGCATTGAGTGCCTGTAGCTTTTCCAGGTGCAGGGTGCAAACTGCTGATGGATCTACAATTCTGGGGTTTGGAGGAAGGTGGTTGTCTTTCCACAGCTCTGCTAGGCAGTGCTCCAGTGGGGAGCACTGTGTGGGGGCTCCACATTTCCCTTCCATATTGCCTTAGTGGAGATTCTCCATGAGGGCTCCTGAACTTCCTAGCTTTTCCATACATCCTCTGAAATCTAGGCAGAGGCTCCCACACTTTAACTCTTGCATTCTGTGCACTTGCAGGCTTAAAACCGTGTGGAAGCTATTAGGGCTTACAGCTTGCACCCTCTGATGCAGTGGCCCATGCTGTACCTCAGCAATTTTGAGCCATAGCTGGAGCTGGAGCAGCCAGGCTCAGGGAGTAGTGTCCTGAGGCTGCACAGGGCAGTGGGGCCCTGGGCCTGGTATCCTAGGCTTTCAAGCTTGTAAAGGTAGGGGCTGGCATAAGGGTGTCTGAAATGACTTTGAGGGCTTTTTCCCATTGTCTTTGCTATTAACACTTGGCTCCTATCTACCTAATGCAAAATTCTTGTGCCTACTGGAATTCCTCCCCTGAAAAGGGGCTTTTCTTTTATCACATATAACCAGGCTGTAAACTTCTCAAACTTTTATGCTCTCCTTCACCTTTAAATACAAGTTTCAACTGAAGGTCATTTTTTTATTCATGCATATGAGTATAGGTTGTCAGGAGCAGCCAGGTGACTTCTTGAATGCTTTGATGCTTAGAAATTTCTTCTGCAAGATACCCTAAATCATCACTCTCAAGTTCAAAATTCCACAGATACCTAGGGGAGGGCATAATTCAGCCACGTTCTTTGCTAAGACATAATAAAAATAACCTTTGCTCCATTTCCCAATAAGCTTCTCATTTCCATCTTAGACCCCATCAGTCTAGACATCACTGTCTATGTCACTATCAGCATTTTGGTCAGAATCATTTAACCAGTTTCAAGGAAGTTCCAAACTACTTCTTATCTTCCTTTCTTCTTCCATGCCCTCTCTACTCTTCCAATTTCTATCTACTACTCAATTCAAAGCTGCTTCCAAATTTTCAGGTTTTGTTTTAACAATACTCAACTTCTGGTACTAATTTTATGTATTAGTCATTGCTCTAATGAAAGACCTAAGACTGGGTAATTTATTAAGAAAAGGAGAAGCTTAATTGGCTCAGAGTACTGCAGTATATACAGGAAGCATGATGCTGGTGTCTGCAGCTTCTGGAGAAGCTAACATCCACGGCAGAAGGCAAATGAGAAGCTAACATCTTACATTGTAGGCGCAAGAGCAAGGGAGAGAGCAGGGAGGCGCCATATACCACTTTTAAATGATCGGATCTCACAAGAACTCACTCACAATTCACAAGGACAGCACCAAGAGACATGTTGCTAACTCATTCGTGAAAAATCAGCCCCCAGATCCAATCACCTCCCAACACGCCCCACCTCCAACATTAAGGATTACATTTAACATGAGATTTGGTGGGGCACAGATCTAAACTACACTAGGTTTATTTCATAGGCTGAATATATTCTCTATAAGTGAGGTGGGTTTATTTAGCAAATGGTACTTGAATTTTTTCGTAGCTTGTTCTTAAAAATAGATTTAGAAAACTTGAAGTGGATTATGGAGAGCTTAGAGGCTTATTGAATTGTCAGTCTGGATATGTTTAAATTACTTTAAAATGACTAGTTATTTTCAGCAGCTTTTCCTAAGGGATAATATTGAAGTCATATAGAGAAAGCAAAGGATATACCTGTTCTGTTCCATTTTCCTGCAGCTTGAAATTGTGCCTCATGTTGTCTAACATTATAGCAAAAATTAAAGAAATTGTTCATTTTATTTTAATTTTCACTTAGGAATCCAGGCTTAGTGGCCAATGTAAAATTGTTTTCCAATGTCTTCAACTCCTACATGTAGCAATATTCATTTTTTTCTTAATGATCTGAGGGAATGGAAAGCACAAATGGCAGGCACTGGGATGTCTTGCTAAGTTTCATGCTGTTACACTCCCATGCACATTCTTTACCAGGGAGAGTTATTTAACAGTAAATCATTGTCTAGGGACAATAAGAAAAGGGAATGTATAAAATCGAAGCTCTGGTGCAGAGGAGAGACAGTCATATCAAGATTTTCAAGTGAAGTATGGCTTTTGTTTGTTCTTTCAGTTTGTTTTAGAAATTTGGGAAACATTCATTTGTCCTTATTCACAGTGGCTATCATATGTGTGACATTTGCAGGCTTTAGTAAGCTTTTGACATAAGCTTGATTAGTTTTATTTTTTAGGTTAATTGTGGTTTGCTCTAATTTGAACCACAGAGCACATGTCCAGAAATATCACTGTGACTGCACTACATCAAACACTCTGGAGAGGTTGGCTTCATACAAAACTTTCTCATTACTATGATATTTTTTCCAAAAGGAGCATTTGTGCCCATAGATACTAGAAACCTGGTGAATAATTTTCACAATTTTTCAGAAATGACCACTTTTCCTATTAGATAACTCTCCTACACAATATCTGATCTAAGAACATGTGATAATGTGAAATATTTTCTTACCATAAAATTTATGGAGATCTAAAGAAAGATTGGGGCCAATTTTGTTAATTTTGAAGAAAATAAAGAGAAGCTATGTTAGCAGAGGAGGTCACCAAATCAATTTATACAAATATAGATATCCATAATTCTGTCTACCCCAGAAAATTATTAGCTCTTGCTTCTGTGATCCCCATACTATTTGGTTTATACCTATATTTTAGTCTGCACCACAGACTAATCGGCATTTCTATTACTTGCATAAAGTTTATTTTATGTAATAGATTTTAAGCAATTTGAGGAAAAGAACAATAAGAAAATATATTAAGTGCCTCTTCAAATAAATGTTAGCAGAAGCTTAATGATAATAGTCAAATAAAATCATACAATTTTCAAAAAAGATGGGACTGTCAAGGGGCTCTCCTATGCCTAGGGATTCTGTAGTCTCTGGTGGGAATGTGGACCACTGGAGGTCTCTTACGTACACTTTCCCTGCATTATGAAGCCCCTCCAGTCTCCCAGACAATCCTGGCAGAACAGGTTTTCCCTCTCCTTTCGTGTTTTTGGTGCTTCCTGTCAGTTCCTGATTGAATTATTGTGTTCTCTTTTAGATGATCTCTTCAGAGTGTGATCATCTACTGTTTATTTTAGCTCCTTTCTTGGAACAGGCAGAAGTGGCCAGTATCAGATGCATTTTATCAACCATCTTGAAGGCCCTCTTCCATGTTTTGTTTAATATAATGAAAAGTGGCTGCCTTGCCCTAGTGTTGACTGATGTTTCACTAGATTCTGCCCATAATTAAAGCTTCATATATTTGAGTAAAGTTTGTCTGACAGATACTTTACTTCTATTTCCTTATTGATTTAAAAACTTAGAGCACATTCTTGCATCTACTGAACTTTGTTTTATCATGATTCAAGGTCTTGTCAGGAAAAAAGCCATTAATTGCTATAATTCCACACATAGGAGCCTGAAATGGCCAAAGAGTGAAAGTTTAATAAGTGGGAGATCTTATAAATATCACTCTATAGGTGAGCCAATGAAGAGGCAGGTAATGATTCAATAGTATATTTTAAAAATTATATATAGGCTCATTTGTAAGAAATATAATTATTCAGAATGATTTTTATAAAGCCCCTTCTTTGGGAAATTGCATGTGAGAGAATGGCATACATATGACATTACTTTATTCATTTTAACTGAAATTTATAAAACTAAAAGTTACTTGGGATGAAAAGAAATTAAAAGAAAACTCTTCTTAAGAATACTATCAGCTTGCATTTGACAGGTAATTTAAGGGCCATCTATTTGCATATGTCAAGAAAAATTTAGGTAAAATATTGTTCCTTTACTTTCAAACCTCATTTTTATTCTTATATATAAAGTCGTTTTTTTTAAGACTTTTCATCCATGCTCTACAGATTAAATATGACACTGGCTGAAGAAGTGTGACAGAGGGCATACTAAAAATGAAAGAAAATCATTACCATAATTAGAAAAAATTTTGTTCTAAGTGATATCAAAGATTAATGTTATTATGGCCTAAAGATACTTTCTTAACTTCCTGGTTCTCAGTTTTCTTGTCTATAAAACTCAGCAACTGTACGAGATGACATGTAAGATCACATTTAACCCTGAGAAGTTGTGCATATTGAGATAACTATTTATTCTTAGTAGTCGGTAGCTTTCTCTCTAGCAAAATGTTTATTGATTATTAACAATAAATATTATTTATTATATACTATATTTGTCCATTCTCATACTGCTAATAAAGACATACCTGAGACTGAGTAATTCATAAAGAAAAGAGGTTTAATAGACTCACAGTTCAGCATGGCTGGGGAGGCTTCATGAAACTTAGAATCATGGTGGAAGAGGAAGATGAATCAAATATACCCTTCTTCGCACAGCAGCAAGGAGAAGAGGAATGAGAGACCAGCAAAGGGGAAGCCCCTCATAAAACCATCAAATCTCCTGAAAACGAACTTACTATCACAAGAACAGGATGGGTAATACTGTACTTATGATACAATTATGTCCACCTGGTCACTCCATTAACACGTGAGACTATGGGAACTACAATTCATGATGAAATTTGGGTGGAGACACAGCCAAACCATATTATTTACTGATGTGCCTTATTTTTTTCTGCTATTATTTATTATTCTTATTTTCTCATGAAAAGAATATCCAAATCTCTTTTATAAATATGTATTCAAATTGGATGCTTTATATAAATATTTTTTACTTTTATTATTCATCAGGAGACCTCTGTAAATGTTAAATAGTTTATTAATAACAATTACATCAGTTTGTTCTTTTTTAACAAGATGCTAGATCTTCTAAAAGCCTCTTTGCCCTGTGGCTCATATCCCTAAACTATTAAATATTGAATGGAATCAAGAAAAACTCTGGTGAAAGGCAACTCTTACATTAGCTAGGGACTATTGATGATACCCAAATTGCATATTTTCCCATCAAATTGCTGTGAAAGTAACATCTTGTATTTCACATAATAACATTTACATGTCTAATAAATGTATTAATGATTCATATCTTTCCAATAAGCAAATGATATGTGTTTCAGAATCAGAAGATTTGTTTTTATTCTCCCAGTGCTCAAAATTTTAGCTAAGTGAATGTGATAACTTATTTCCAAGTGATACAAAGAATAATGCATAACTAAAATATATTTCTGGATTTTAGAGTAGATTTAGTCTGTATAATTTCCCTCCTAATCCCTTTTTACAATTTTTATAGAGATAAGTCCCCTTTAATGGAAAGTACATATTATATAGAATTTTGTGTTTTAAAAATGAACAAATTTTATTTTTATTCAGATCACAGGCATTTGCTGAGATTGAAGCAGAAAAATAGTATTTTCCTTTTACAAATGAAATATGAAGTATTTATAGAGAATAGTAGATGAATATGCTTCTTAGAGATGAGAACTTAGAAATGAAGACTAGAAGCTCAAGACTAAATTTTTGTGGGCTGAACCTGTCATGTAAAACAAGTGCATTCAGAAAACTCTCTCTGTTAGCCTTTTCTGTATCTTCACCAGAAAGGGTTTTTTGTTTGTTTGTTTGTTTGTTTTGTACTGGAAGCTGGCCTGTACAGTTTTAAAATCTGTGGGCCTTTACTGATATTTCAGGCAGTCAGGTTATCAATAATCTACATGCTTTATATATCCAATTTTACCCTACAAATAAACATTCTTGATTGCACTAGTTTATATAGGTATTGATTTCTCCTACATTTAGACAAAAAACGCCATAACTATATGGACTTAAAGTTCAGTTATGTAAGGCTCCATAGTGTTTGAATGTTCACATGGAAGTTCAGGATAGGTGATGCCACATAGAGGAGGTAATTTTAAGCTGGATATGAAAGAACAGCTAGGGATTGTTCCTAAAAGGGTTTAACATCCCAGCAATGAAACTATAGTCGATAATAACTTAACTCTACATTTTAAAATAAAGAGTATAATTGGATTGTTTGTATCTCATAGGATAAATACATGAGGGGATGAATACCTCATTCTCTATAATGTGCTTACTTTACATTGCATATAAGTTTCATAATATCTTATATACCCTATACATATATATACCTATTATGTACCCCCAAAAATTAAAAATTAAAAAAGAAACTGTATTTACAACGAAACTCATGAAAAAATGCATACTATAGTTTTGGAAGATCAGTAGTTTAGAGAAATAAATCATCTACTCCTCCACACCCCCACAGAATCTTTTTCTCCCTCTTTTCTTTCTTTCTCTCCATGTTTAAATGCAATATAGCGATATCTGCGATGAAGCCTTCATTTTGCATAGCTGCTGACTTGATTTGTTTGTTTCTAATTGAGGTACATATCATTAATTATTATTACTATAGATAAAATGATTGAGTCAGAATTGCAGACTTTTATGAATTCTCCTTGAGCAAATGGGCATTCTTAGTCTACTCTACAAACTTCCCTGTTGTAAAGAAGTTTTTGTTTTAATTCATACTTGCTTTATTATTTTCTTTATGTATCATTAGCCTTCTTCTTCTGGTGCTTTCAGATTTACTCCAAAAATTATATTCTTCTGGTGCACACTCTTGATAAGAAACAAAGTCAAATTCTAACTTTATCATTAATTAGGAGTAAGACTTTTGAGACATAAATTAACCTTTCAGGATTTTAATGTCCTCATCTATATCAAGTAGGATATTGACTCATAGGTTTATTTTAGGTCTAAATTTTATTCTATAGCTGCATAAATGTAAATAATAATGACCTGTCCTATTTAGAATTAATTGACAGTCAAGTAAAATAATATTTCTTATCTGATTTTGAAATATGAAGAAGTGTGGTTTAAGAGATTGGACCACTTTTTGCATTCGGCTGTTGATACCCATGTTAACATCGTTGAATGTTAATGACAATTTGAGTTCATTTTAAGACATTTTCTTGGTTTATTTTGTGAAACAATTGCAGTGACTAGAACTTTAAAGGAAGAAACTTTTTTAAAAAATGAAAATGTCGTGAATTTTACATAAATTCTAAATAAATCTTCCCCACTCTAAAAGGTAATGACAATTTTCTTCCAAGTTAGAAGAGTATATTTTAAAGGTTATTGCATTTCTTTGGTCTCTAGGAACTTAGAAATACAAGACTTGAACAGAGGTCTGTGTGGTGGCAAATTATTCTTCCCTGTTTTCTACTACTTACTTATTTAGAAACAGGATTAATCATCCATTTTCCTGGCTCTATCAGGTAGTCAGCTTTGGGGTGCCATTCTATTCTATTCTATCTAGTTTTCACCCCACCTTCAAACCCTCTTCCCTCCTTTTTGCTATGAGGCAATGTTTGTATTTGACCAGATACTCGTTACTTATCTTACAATATCTTATACAGGAGAGGCACACAAGAATAGATTTGTACCATTTAGGCCTGTTATATATGACATAACATTGGGAGAACAGTACAGGTTCTGGAAACATGCCACCCGTGTTGAACTGCAGCATTTATTATTTATTGCCTAAATTATTTAACTTATTTGTGTCTCATTTTACTCCCCCTTTCAAAGAAATATAAATTATATAATCATAACTAACTTAAAGAATTTTGGATATATAAAATGAGTTCAATTTATGAGAAGAAAATATTGATATAAATTGTTATCTCTGATTTCTTTGGCAATAAAAGATTTCCAAAAGGAAAGTATTGCCTTCTGTGAAAGCCCAAATTTAATATTCACATATAACCTCATTTAATCTATTTTAAAATTGTGGTAAAACATACATAACATAAAATTTACAATTTTGACCAATTTTTGAGTGTAACTTTTGGTGGCATTGAGTATATTCACACTGCCGTGAATCATCTCCACTACCCATTTCCAGAACTGTTTTCATCCTGCAAAACTGAAGCTCTGTATCTATGAAGCACTAACTCCTCATTCCTATCTCCCCCTTCCTGTGGTGACCAATATTTAACCTTCTGTCTCTATGAATTTGACTCTTCTGGGCACCCCTTATATGTTATATGTGAAATCATACAGTATTTGTCTATTTATGACTGGTTTATTTCACTTAATATAGTGGCCCCAAGACTCATCTATGTTGTAGGATGTGTCAGAATTTTCTCCCCATTTAAGGATGAATAATAATTATGTATATAATTGACCATTTCTTATTCTATCCATTCTTCTATCAGTGGATACTTAAGTTACTTCCCCCCATCCTTTGCCGTTGTAAAAAATGTTACTAGGATCGTGGGTATACACTATGTCTTTAGGTCCCTTGTTTCAATTCTTTTTGGGCATATATCTAGAAGTGGAATTTCCGGGTCATAAAGTAATTCTTTTTAAATTTTTTGTGGAAGTATCATACTGTTTTTCACAGTGGCTACACCATTTTGCTTTCCCACCAACTGTGTACAAAGGTTCCAATTTCTCTACATCCTTGCCAACTCTTGTTATTTTCTGTGTTTTGGATAGTAACCATCCTACCAGGTGTAAGGTAGTATCCTATCAATGTCTGGATTTGCATTTTCCTAATCATTAGTGATGTTGAGCATCTTTTTATGTGCCCATTTGCCATATGTACATTATCTTTGAGAAATGTCTATTCAAATTATTTGACTCATTTTTATTTGTAGTTTATTTTTTCATATATATATATATATAATTGCACTTTAGGTTTTGGGGTATATGAGTAGATCATGCAGGATTGTTGTATAGGTACATACATGGCAATGTGGTTTGCTGCCTCCATCCCCCTGTCAGCTATATCTGGCATTTCTCGCCATGTTATCCGTTCCTAACCTCCCTACCCCCTGCTGTCCCTCCCACAGTACTCCACAACAGACCCCAGTGTGTGATGCTCCCCTTCCTGTGTCCATGTGTTCTCATTGTTCAACATCCCACTATGAGTGAGAACATGCACTGTTTGATTTTCTGTTCTTGTGTCAGTGTGCTGAGAATGATGGTTTCCAGATTCATGCATGTCCCTACAAAGGACATTAACTAATTATTTTTTATGGCTGCATAGTATTCCATGGTGTACATTTGCCACATTTTCCTTGTCCAGTCTCTCATTGATGGGCATTTGGGTTGGTTCCAGGTCTTTGCTATTGTAAACAGTGCTGCAGTGAACATACGTGTGCATGCATCTTTATAATAAAATGATTTATAATCCTTTGGGTATATACCCAGTAATGGGATTGCTGGATCAAATGGTATTTCTATTTCTAGATCCTTGAGGAATCGCCACACTGTCTAGCTCTTTCAATTTTCATGATAGGGTGTCAATTTTAGATCTTTCCTTGCTTCTCATGTGGGCATTTATTGCTATAAATTTCCCTCTAGACACTGCTTTAAATGGGTCCCAGAGATTCTGGTACATTGTGTATTCATTCTCATTGGTTTTGAAGAACATCTTTATTTCTGCCTTAATTTATTTGTCTATCCAGTCAACATTCATTTGGAAGTTGTTCAGTTTCCATGAAGTTGTACATTTCTGAATGAGTTTCTTAATCCTGAGTTCTAATTTGATTGCATTATGGTCTGAGAGACTCTTTGTTGTGATTTCCCTTATTTTGTGGTAAATTTTAGAGTAAGTATGACATGGTGCTGAGAAGCATGTATATTTTTTCTGTGCTTGAGTTCTACCTTCATTTACTCTTTCTGTTTGTTTGTTTTGAGATGGAGTTTTGCTCTGGTTGCCCAGATTGTAGTGCAGTGGCACGATCTCAACTCATTGCAACCTCCACCTCTGGGGTTCAAGCAGTTCTCCTGCCTCAGTGTCCCATGTAGCTGGGATTATCAGTACCCACAACCATGCCTGGCTAATTTTTTGGATACTTAGTAAGATGGGGTTTCAACATGTTGGCCAGATTGGTCTTGAACTCCTGACCCCAAGTGATCACCTGCTTTGACCTCCCAAAGTGCTGGGATTACAGGCATGATCCACTTGTGCCCAGCCTGCCTTTATTTACTCTTAATAATTTTCTTAATTATATTGTTGAGATTGTATGTATATATAATATATAAAGAGAAAAGCATAGAATGAGTGATAATTAAAATAAATTCTTGTAATTTTCCTGTATGACATTTAAAAATTGGTTAAAACGGTAAATTTTTTTTATGTATGGTTTACCACAATTTAAAAATTATCTAAGTTAACTGAAATGCAATACCTTTTGATTCTTTTTTCAGTATAATTTTATAAATGTATTCTGTGAATGGAGAATTGTCTTATCTGAAATCCTCTTTGTGAATCCAAGCTCTGGTATTTCCTTTGTTTATTTAGATGTTTATTCTTTCATATTCTGCTGAAAAAGGGCTTTCCTAGAGTCCACATCTTCTCAGGAATCTTTAAGTATCTTATTCTTCATTATCTGTAAATATAATAGGTGTCTGTGATATATCTAAGACTTATATTTTCCTCCAGTACACTCTAATAAATTCAGGCTAATTCCTCTCTTTAGCTGTTTGCTTGATGCTAAGGTGCGTTCTTAAACTGCATGTTCTATTCTATTTGTATTGAATTATAGTATTTTTATAAATTGTGGCAAAAAGTTTTTTAAAATAATTATTGTTGACATAAAAATAACTTTCTAAATGTATTTTGACCTGTAAATACAAGCCACTGTCCACCCCCACACACTGAGAGTTTGCTTGGATGCTATGCATCCTCTGAAAGTGGACTCCTTTGTGCTCTACAATATGACCAGTGTCTTCCAGGTTGTACTATTTCTGAATAGAGTTACTTAACCAATGTCCTTCAAAATGTGTTTCCCTAAGCACTGGTTCTGTTCAATATTTGCTTTTATGGAGGTTCTTTGATAGATTACATTTGGGAACACTATATTCATTTTTTCATCTTGGAAATTCATTGTATATTTATATACTAAAGGTTTTAGGAGGTATGGGAAGAAACAAACACATGAAACAAAACATTTTTAATGTTGTTCCCACCATGTTTTCCCAGAATTAATCTATCATGAAGTGCATCTCAAATGTTTTCAGTGAAATGGACTTTAGGAAATGCACACACTGACACATTTTTTATAAGTAATTTGATGTATTTTGTTGCTTGTCATTCATTTTTCATAGACACTTTTCATAGGTTTTTTATTTCAGATAAGTTATATTTTCACTTATTTCTTGCTACTGGAATTTATTCTTTAATACAAATATTTCAAAATAATGACAGCATTTATCTTCCTGAAGATATTTTTAAAAAGTCATTGTTAATTTTAGTTCATTACTCTCCCTCTGTGTCAGATAAAGGATTATTGTGTTTTCTTTGAATAGCTCAGAAAGGTCATGTGAAGATGATATTGGAAGTAGAGAATAGAAAGCCCACTGCAATATTAGCAAAGCAAGAAAAAAAAAGTTATATATATTTAAAGATTTTAAAAATCTAGTCATGCCAAGGTTCCTTTAGTAATCATCCTTATCACATGAATGGCCCCATACTTAATATTTTCATTCTAATAATACCTAAAGATTGATAAGTTGGAATATTAATTCAAAAAAACAACTCCTGTAGTACTAGGCTTAGCAAAGCTTAAGCATCTTCAAAGAAATGTCAACATACTGTGATGCACACTTCTTTTTTTTTGTGATGGTGTCTTGCTCTGTCACCAGGGTGGAGTGCAGTGGCGCGATCTCGGCTCAGTGCAACCTCTGCCTCCCTGGTTCAAGTGATTCTACTGCCTCAGCCTCTTGATTAACTGGGACTGCAGGCGCATGCCACCAGGCCCAGCTAATTTTTATATTTTTAGTAGAGATGGGGTTTGACCATGTTGGCCAGGATTATCTCGATCTCTAGACCTCATGATCCTCCCACCTCAGCCTTCCAAAGTGTTGAGGGTACAGGCATGAGCCACTGGGCCTGGCTGATACACACTTTTGACCACTGAAGTTAAAGGCATAAGTGTAAATGTACTAATTTCCAATATATTGCTTCCAGGTTCACTATTGTAGGTTGTGTGTGATATGTGTGGATCAGTTAAATATAAATTTTTTCCTTAGATAGCAATTAATACTCAAATATATGTTAGAATAAGACAAGCATACAACTTTAAGTAATAGTATGGGACTAAAATATATTCATCATTTATTTTGGAATGACATTTATATATTTTCTTATTGAATCCTCATACCAGCTCTACAAAGTCTGTAAAGAAGTGGCATATGCTGCAACTAACCTGTGTATTTTTTCCTTCTTCCAATATGCCCAGTATTCTGATGGCTTGTGATTGGTCAAAGCCAATCAAGACAGTCATGTTCTGGGATGTCTGAGCCTTCCATAAAGCCAGAGGTTTACCACATGTCTAAATTCCGGGCAGTATTAACTAAGAGGGAATCTTCTGGGTGCTGGGGAAAACCTGAAAACACTTCTGTTTTCCTAACAAAAGAAAACATAAGGAGACTAATATGACAGCATCTTTCCTCCTTTGCTGTTTACCATGAACCCTGTAATAATAAATGTGAACTGGCAGAAGTCATCTGGTGACTTTGAAATAACAAATACTGGGATAAAATATAGCTCTCTAAGAATGATATGGTAAGAACACAAAAACAGCTTGGGTTTATGATTTCATCAAAAACTAGTTTGATCAACAACAGTGATGCATGGCTTTGGGATTTTTAGTTAAAAAATTGACGCATATTTAAATCAATAATTGTGGTCATTGTTTTACATGTAGTTAATTACATTTCCAATGAATATATTACTATTTCATACGTGTGTGGAGGATACAAGGGGAACTGAGGACTAGAGATGCTAAATGACTCAAGGTTACACCAAAGTAAATAAAGGAGCTGAGATTTGAGCTAACTCATTCCATTACATACTTTATATTGTTAAGAGGGTAGTACAACAATTCATTCAGGGGAACAAAGAGGATGTTGCAGAAATAGAGTAGCAAGATCATCCTATGGGAAAGTTACACTGCTAATATTGAGACACTCATTGTTATCGGAAGATGCTTAATGAAGTTTCATCTTGTCCGGAAAAATATAAAACTAATATACACAAACACAGACACACGCATACATGTATGGTTTTATATATTTAACATACATATTGCTAAAGACAAGGGAAGAAGTGTAGAAGTGCTGGAGCTTTGTATATATTTCTCTTTTTCCATTTATTTTGTCGAAATTAAAAATGTCCTTTGGTTAAGCAAACATCCTTTTCTAGGCTTTTTAAAAAATCATAGGTAGACTGGGTGCAGTGGCACATGCCTGTAATCCCAGAACTTTGGGAGGTCGAGGTGGGTGGATCATTTGAGGTCAGGAGTTTGAGACTAGCTTGGCCAACATGGTGAAATGCCATCTCTACTAAAAATAAAAATATTTAGCCGGGCATGATGGTGGGCACCTGTAATCCCAGGTATTCTGGAGGCTGAGGCAGGAGAATCGCTTGAATCCAGGAAGCGGAGATTGCAACGAGTGGAGGCTGCAATGAGCCAAAATCACACCACTTCACTCCACCCTGGGCAACAGGAGCAAAACTGTCTCAAAAAAAAAAAATACAGTTAAAAATGTGTCTTTATTTATGAAGATAATTAGACATATCTGATCACACTGTCTCTCTTGGACTTTTCTGCAACCAATCAATGACTTGTTGACAATTTATATGAGCTCATTTATATGGGCTCTTTACAGAGTCAGCCTTCATGGGGCTAAGCCAGTATTGTGCTCTCTGAAGGCCATTCTATTCTATTTATGCTATTTGACTTGGTAAACCAGAAGGGCAAAATAAATTGTGAAGCAAAGCAGACCACAATCTTCAGTAGCTAAAGTATGAGCTGTACGACTTCAGAGGTCATTTACGTCATGAACATGCATGGATCTGTGATTTTTCTTTAATCTTAAATGGGCTCTGTTGATGTAATTACTGAAAACCATATTTTGTTTGAGTGAGTTTTCTACAATTTTCAGCAAGCTTTTCAGGATTTATTATTCCTATTCTCTTCCATTAAGACTATTCATTTTCTTTATTTTTAGTTACCTTATGAATGCATGAGCTTCCTTTTTTTTTTTTTTTTTTTTTTTTACAGAATCTCACTCTCTTGGCAGGCTGGAGTGCAGTGGTGTGATATCAGCTCACTGCAACCTCCATCTCCCAGGTTTTAGTGATTCTCTTGCCTCAGCCTCCTGAGTAGCTGGGCTTATATGCATGTGCCACCATGCCCAGCTAATTTTTGTATTTTTAGTATAGGGTTTCGCCATGTTGGCCAGGATGATCTCAATCTCTTGACCTCATGATCTTCCTGATTCCCAAAGTGCTGGGATTACAGGCGTTAGCCACCACTTCTGGCCAAGATTACTTTTCATATATTTTCACTTAAGAAAACTTTCAAGCAGTTCAATCAGTTCATTTTTCCTCTAAAAAATACTTGTGTGTGTGTATTTTTTTCATACAATATAAAATTAAAGGCAGCTTTCAAGAAAATAGCCTAAAATAAAACTTTTAAAAAGTTTAATACTGGTTAAGGCTTAAACATGTAAATTAGGAGGTAAAGACTTGTGGATAGATAGAACATAGATCTGTAAGTCACTTAATTTAACATAGTTTTAAAAGTGAGCCTCAAATGTTTTCCATAGCTACCATTTATCAAGTACCTACCATGTGTTACACAATATGTTGTACCCCAACCCCACCATCTGCCAAAACCACCACACACATATGAGAGACCCAGCTACAGTTAGCCAGTTGCTGCTTAAACATAGTCAGGACTAGGGAAGTCACCATATCACAATTTAACTGACTTTCATAACAAAGAATTTGTTCCAAATTAATCATTTAGGTTGAACTTAGATTTCCTTCTTTACGTTAGTCATGTTAGTTGAATTCAATTTAAGTTGGTTAAAATTACAAGGTGCCTATTTTATACATTAATTTAGGGACATATATATATATGTATATATATATATATATATATATATATATATATATATACAATCTATACAGGAAGAAGCCTGTCAATTATTTCTTTTTGTTAGAAATTAATACATTTTTAGGGAGTGTTTTTACCTTTTGTAAAGTCCTCTCCTTTCAATATATGTGGATGATTTGCTAGATCTCTTACTATTCTTAGTCCTTTTTCAACTGTGAAGGGTTATCAGCATTGGTATTTATATTTGCATTTGCAAATTGCTCTAAGTCTGACATTTTCAAGTGCTCCAAATTCACTTTAAGATCTGTCTTGATAAAGTATCTTGATAAATTATTTGTTTCTCTATAATAAATTTAACAAAATGCTAGCTATTCTGTTCCCCTAGCAATGACTGTGATGATTAATATTGACTGTTGACTTGATTAGATTGAAAAATGCAAAGTACTGTTTCTTGGTGTTTCTGTGAGGGTGTTGCCAAAAGAGATTAACATTTGAGCCAGTGGAGTGGGAGAGGCAGGCCCACCCTCAATCTGGGTGGGCACCATATAATCAGCTGCCAGCATGGATAGAATAATGCAGGTAGAAGAATGTGGAGGGACTTGACTTGCTGAGTCTTCTAGCTTTCATCTCTCTCCTGTGCTGGATCCTTCCTGCCCTCGAACATCAGACTTCAACTTTTTCATCTTTTGGGCTCTTGAACTTTTACTAGTGGTTTGCCAGGGGCTCTCAGGCCTTCAGTCACAGACTGAAGGCTGCATAGCTGGCTTCCCTACTTTTGAGATTTTGGGAATTGGACTGGCTTTCTTGCTCCTCAGCTTGCAGATGGCCTCTTGTGGGACTTTACCTTGTGATCATATGAGTCAACACTCCTTAATAAACTCTCTTTCATATATACGTCTATCCTATTATTTAAGTCCCGCTAGAGAACCCTAATACAATGACTTTTTAAAGTCTTCCTGGCATAGACACTCTGGGTCTCTGTTCTCTGTTGAAGTCGCCTGTTTTAATGTCTGAGACATTTTAATGGAAAAGTGGGCCATCTACTGTTGCATGTGAAAGAGTCATATCTGGATTGCTGCTTAATTTAGAAATAAATGTTTTGCTTTTATTGCCTATTGTGATTCCTCACTCTATAATAACACCATTCCATACCTAGTTATTAGCAGAAACATAGCATTGCTACTTTCAACCATTCATAGCAAATCTTTAAGCTTCTACTTTCACACTGAGGACAAGTTTTGTTAGATAGATGTATTAGTTCATTTTCACACAGCTATAAAGAACTGCCACAGACTGGGTAATTTATAAATGAGAGAGGTATAATTGAGTCATAGTTCAGCATGTATGTGGAGGCCTCAGAAAACTTACGATCATAGCAGAAGGTGAAGGAGAGGCAAGGCACCTTTCTTCACAAGCTGGCAGGAAGGAAAATGAACACAGGAGGAACTACCGCACACCTATAAAAACATCAGATCTCATGAAAATTCACTCATTATCATGAGAACACATGGGGAAGCTATCTCCATGATTTAATTGCCTCTACTTGGCTTCTCCCTTGACATGTGGGAATTATGTGAATAATGGGGACTGCAATTCAAGATAAAATTTTGGATGGGGAAACAGCCAAATCATAGCAATAGATATTTATTAAATGTGTGGAAAAAGTGGCATGTGAGATGAATAGCTGTTAACAAGCCAAAAGCAGAATTTTAACATCAGTAATTCCAAGGAACAGAGTAAAGAATGGTTGAATGCTCGCTATTTATTAAAAGGTATACTGAGTGTATGAACATTCACATGATTTGATTTCTAATACACATTAACTATTTAGAAAAGCTTTCACCTGTCCTGGAAGGTTTTCAAATGGCTTCTTTATTTTCTCAGAAAAAATAACAGTAAATTAACATTAGTTTACTACAGGGTAGCAACATTATTTACATTTTCCTCATGTCCATATTGAACAATGTTTCAATATTTCCAAAGGCTTTTTAAGAGCTTTCTCAACAAATTGGAAGAGCAAATCACACAAGCACCTGACTATTCATGCAGGACTTTCCTAGGTCAAAACATAAGTTGATTTATAGCAATCCAACTCTGTTTCTCTGCCTTTATAATTATGATTTTTTTCTTAGATATTTCAAAACCTTTTGAATCAAGACAACATAAAAATGAGAGAACAAAAGGGTCCAGGTATTTTTTCTTTAGTAACTAAAATCTTTGGGTTCCTTGAAAAAAAATTTTTTTTTGCTTACTATTTAGCTACCTGAAAAGTTTGTTAGCAATCAGAATGTTATTTTTAAATACAGCACAAGAATGTGGAATGTTTTATTTATTCTACTTCACCTAGCTTCTAAGAGAGCTGCATTAGCTATTTCTATTCCACAGCAAACTAAATATTTTTTGGATTTCTCTACCCCAACTCTAGGTGTAATTTGCGTTGGCTGCAAGTTTTATTAAATTCCTCTTTTGAGGAAAATTATAGTTCATAAAATATGGCACACAGCTTATTTGGTCATATCTTAGACCTGATTATTGCCAGTGGTTAGGATCAAGCTACAAATACTTTTTCAATTTTTTTTTTTAGTTTAATTTTATTGCAGCTTCAGATATACAAGTATAATCCTGTTTTTCTTAGTTTACAGTCAATTAAATGCACTTTGGCATTGTTTTATCTCTTTACTATTTTGTTAGGTCAGCTTTCATTGACATATGTTCACATCTATTCTAAGTGGTCAATTTTCATTAACATATGTTCACATCTATTCTAACCGTTAGCAACAAAGTGTATGTCTCAGTTGTTACTGGCAGTCACCTAGCCACTATGTTAGTAATTTTATCTGTCAGCTTAACTGGGATACAAAGTGTTCAGATATTTCATCAAACATTTTATTCTTCGTGTTTCTGTCAGGGTGTTTTATTGTGAGATTACCATTTAAGTTGATAGACTGAGTAATCAGATATCTCTCCTAATTCAGGTGGGCCTCATCTCATTAGTTGAAGTCCTGAATAAAACAAAATGATTTCTCTTCCCCTGATTAAGAGAGACTTCTTCTTCATGCCTGGCTGCTTTTGAACTGAGACATCAGTTTCTTCCCTACATTTGAAGTCAAATTTCAACATTAGCTGTTTCTGGTTCTTGAGCCTGCTGACCTTCAGACTTGAGCTACAACATTGGTTCTCCTGATTTTCAGGCTCTCAGATGTGGAATGGAACTACACTCTCAGCTCTCCTGGATGTGAAGCTTGCCCATTCATCCTGAAGATCTTGAAATTTTCCAGTGTCCATAATTGTATAAGCTAATTCATTGTAGAAAATATGTACATACATGCATGCATACACACACACACACACACACACACGCACACACACCCATCCCTCTGCAGAACTCTAATACAGCCACCATAAGCTAACACAAGTGTATGTGTTGCTTTGATCAATTACCGCTTGATTAAAGGGCCATTCTCCCTCTATATGGCTAACTTAATTATGGCACTCACAACCCAAGCTACAGAAGAGAAGTAAGATAGTGTTATTTAACACTGTTATTCAATATATAAGATACCTCAAGAAGCTTATGTTAAAGTCATATAAAATTATGTATGAGACTTTGATAGGGGAATGAATACAGATCAGACAGTAAGAGTGTTATTCATATGTTTTTCAAAAATGTGGACTTTGCTCTGAAAGAGTCTACACACGAGTCATTTTGACATGCTTTTGTGTTAGAAAGATCACAGAGCAGAAATATAGAGTGAAATGTGGAAGTGATAGAAAGCAGTAGTAGAGAAAGACTATTAGGAGTTTGGAAATGACCCTGAAATGGAGTGTGATTTTACCAGAAGACATAGTAGAAATCCTATTAACCTACAAGTTATGTGTCAAATGCAAGAACTTAGGGATCCTTGTGTCCAAAGACAAACAGTCTAGATGAAGTATCAAAATTTTGACAAGTGTTACTGATCAGGAGGACAAGGTAGGGCTGTTGTTTGACAAAGCATATGGAGAAGAATATGTTTGACAACTAGATGTTACACTTTGGAGTCTCTTTCCCAGATACGATGGTAGTGCCACAACCCTGGTCTAAGAAGAGCATAGTAAACAGGTATCTAGATGTCTCAGAAACGAGAAACTGGCAGTGTCACTTATTAACTCACTGAAACCAGCAGAGATTGTAGCTGAAGGCAATGGAGATTTGGGAGCACATATGTATAGGTTTCAGCTCAGAGACCAGCTGCTTTGGTAGACACTGTAAGTCACCACAGTAATCACAGTAACTTTCCTCTTCTACATTACCTGGAAAAAATCTCTCTGGAATTTTGAAGGTGCTGTTGCCCAAAGAGATACGAAAAACTGGGTGTGAGTAGCACAATGGATGAAATATTGTGGGCATGGAGAGTGTCTCCCCAATCATCATCAAGAATAGACTTGTTGTCCCAGCAATCTGCAGACAGCTGCCAGATGACAGATCCATCATGGGTTGTCTCAGCTGCAAAGAACTACCTTGCTGAAGGACACACTCCCTTCCTTGTATGGCCTGTAGCCCATTACTTGAGTGGGCTTTAATGTTGGCATAACACAAAGCTTTGATGAAATATATATGCCATATGGGTAGCTGAGGCATTTTTGTGACTGTGCTGCATTTCATCTTCTCTTCTACCCAAGACTTTTAAACTAAAAGTCTTATAGAATTTCATTAACTTTGTAAGAATTATAAATTTAATGAATCTATAACTGCTTGTTATAATAACATAGAACCAGGGTTGTATGTTAGGGTTAGGCTTAAGGTTTGGGTTGTGCAGTGTGGCTACTTGTAGTATTTTGGTTTTCTTTTTAATGAGACTGGGCATTTTACTGTTTCTGTGAGTTGCATTCTGAATAAGTTTCCTAGGACTGTGTTACTAGGTCAAAGTATTTAAACATCTTTGTAGCTATTGTTTCACATTACCTCATTGCTTCTTGAAGAGCTTATATCAGTTTATGATACCAAGAGTACTTTCATTAAAACTTTGATAGCAGTAAGTATTACAATTATTGTGGTTGTTTAGTTAATATAAAATGTTGCCTTATTAGTTTTTATATGTATTTTTTGATATCTCAAATTGGTAAACATTTCTATGACAGTGTTTACTATTTGAATTTCCTTTTCATTAATTGCCTCTCATATGTATAACTATTCAAAATTGAGCACCAAATAAAGAAGAATAGACATTTCCCCTATTTGGTAATCTTACATTTGATAATAAAAGAAAAACCAAACGATCACATTTTGAGCATTTCTATTAGGAGAGATACTAAATATATTAAGATAAGTGATACCTCTTGACATGATAATGTGACATATGATTGATGACTGAAATAAATGAAGAAAAACTCGATAGAGCATGTTTAGGATTTCTTAATGGTAGAGACTCTTTGACTAAAGTGACTCTATTGACTGCTAAAAGCCTAAAGGGAAAAATCAGATTGAAAGGAAAAATATGATAAAATAGCATTTGCAAGACTAAGCAAAGGATTTAAATGTTATATGTTGAAATCACACTTAAAAAACAGATTATAATTCTTCAGAAATTCACAATGCAAATAACATGACATTAATTTTAAAATATAATTAATTGCACTATTTTCAGGAAAACATAGATCAAGAGAAGAATAAAACAAGAAAGAAAAGTAGAAAAATAATTAGAGAAAGAGAAAGTGGCAGTAGAACATTAAGAAAAGTTGGTTGTTAGAAATTATTTAAACTTTCCTATCATTTTCTGTAGTCAATGAGGTCTGAAGTCATTAGACAGCAGTACTGAGATTGACAAATACCTACTGCTCTCCCCTTCCATCACTCCCTCCTGAGTCAAGCTACTCTTTTGTATTTCCTTCAACACACTAGGTACATCACTGATTTAGGGTTACTAAACATGGCTGTCTAGACATGTCAGTCCTCCCTAGAAAGCAGCAACATTATGAATATTGCTATTCATATATTATCATACCTCAAATAGAATATGAAGTAGAGAACATTAGAACCAAATGAAAAACACGAGAAAAACCCGAGAAACAGAAAAAGGGGGAAGCATGACCCCAACTCTGATGGGATCCCTAGGACCCTATGTGGCAGGGAAAGGTTAAGTGAGGGTTTTGGTTTCCCTCATCTCTGCTGCACACTGCCAGGATTCCAACTATGAGATATTGGCGAGATCAGCTCCCAGTACATCAGCGTGGGTTTATGATCTCTCAACGTGATCGAGTGGTCAGTGAAAAAGAAGGAAAGACAAGGAAAAGTTTTCCTTAAACCTGGGCCCAGGGGAGGCATCACATAATGCTGCTCAGTGGATGTCTGACATTCCCCTGAAAACTTGTTTTTTATTATGCTCTTTCAATAGGGAGGGGGAGCAAGGTTACACAAAGTTTCAGTGATAATTATACAAAAATAATACATTTGCAAAAACTGGTGCACAAAAATCACAACGTGGTATTATAAAAGCAGAACAGTGTAAAGATAACTTTTTGTGTGTCAGCATAGAAATCATACACCTTAGCAAGATTGTAGGTTAAACATAAGCTTATGATTATCAGCAAGAACATATTGGGCTCACAGCAACAGGCGGAACAGGATCTGACACAGGATAACCAGCCTGACCACAAAAACTGCAAGAGGAGGGAGCCTCCATGCAGGTCTGGAGGAACAAGGGAGAAGAAGGACTTTTACATCGTGTCTCAGCCACAGAGACAAATGCCCCTCATGCATCCGTTTATAGGCTCTCCATAAGGGTCGCATTCCCTTTCCAGGACCGTAATCAATATGCCTTTCCTGGAAAAGGAATCTAGGTAATATTCCTCTCCATTACATGTCCGTTTATAGGCCCTCTGCAACAAGAAGCCCATTATGCACTGTCATCTCTCTGCGGCAGTCAAGCTATGTGATTAGTCCCTTTCCAGAGTTCCTGTTTCTACCAGAACAATTCAGCAGAGTCAAAGTTACAAGTCACATCTCAGCATTTCACATCATCCTTCATTTTCTGAACTATAATTGATACAGTATGTAACAAGCATCACAAAGCAAATAAGTCATTTTGGGGAAACCAAATTCTAAGAGAATTTATAGGTTAAAAATCAACAACAATTTCTTCCTGTTATTTCAGATAGCTTGGGTTTTGCCAATTCTTCCAGAAACTTGGGGTTGCTCAGTCACCACAGAGGGGTCCAGAGTATTCCCAGGAATGAGAGAACTCCTCTGCCTTCCCAAACCCTGACAGTAGTGTGGGTGGTGATCTGGAGAACTGTAAACTCATGCTGAGTCACTCACTCACTTATTCTTTTTGCAAGGCTCTAGTGGCTGTGTGGCATAGTCATTGTGAGAGCAAAGCCTTCAGGGGACTGAATCTTGTCCTTGGAACTTGGGTCTTGGTATGTCCTCATTCTGGGAGCTTCCACTGACATTCCCCACTACCTGCACAGAGGGCTGCAATAACACAGTGTGAGTTGGACCCAAAGGAGCTACAAGGGTTCCCAGTAATCTACCCCTCAGGAAGTGCCACTTCTTGGAGATAGGAGAGTACAGCACACCAAAAAGACAACTCTTGGAACAAAGGAAATCAAACTCAAGAGCTTGCTGCTTGGGTCTGTGAAAAGTGGCCCTGCTTCTAGCGTGGGCATAAACTCCCTGCCTTGCAAGTGAAGGGTGAAATCCCCTCGTACCAGTTGAGTAGCTTCTGTGCTCCAGTGCAGGCCTAGAGAAAAGAGATTCTTCCTCCCCTTCTGCACATTGCTGCAGGCACATCCTCTGTTACTGCCAAGGGAAGGTGACATGGTTGAGCCAGAAGGCTGGCTCTTTCAGGCAAGAGTGATGGCGTGGTCTTCAGGCCTGAGCTTAAAAGGAAGGTGGGGCCCTCTCCCACTCCCTGCAGTCCTGTAGCACTGCTGCCACATAGAGCAACAGAGCCTAACAGCTTCTGTTTTGGGCTGTGCAAAGTGACTCTGACTTCAGCAGCAACACAAACTGTGTGCTGGGCTTTATAGGTGAAGAGTGAAATCCCCTTCCACTGGGCAAGCAGATTGTGCTTGCTGGAACTCAGGAGTAGAGAACCAGAACCCTCTCCTACTTTCACACACCTCTGAAGGCATAGTCCCTGCTGCTGCACTAGAAAGCTGGGGCAAGCAAGCTAGCAGGTGGCCTATCTGGCTATGAGGGGCAACTGCAACTCTACAGGCAGCATGGCCTCATGGTCTGGGCTTGCATCCTTCCCTCTTGGCATGGAGCTGCAGCACTGCTTTCACAGGCAGCAGGAGAGCCCAAGGTCTGGGCGTTTAGGGCTGTGGGAAGAGATTCCACATTGCATCCATTTCCAGCTGCCACAGAAGTTTAACCTTGAGCCAATGGGCAGGAGTTTCCTACATCCCTGAGACACATTGCGGTCTGAAGCAAACTGCAGTATCTAACCTAGCCAAATATCCTGAACACTGGGATAGAAGTACACAAGGGAAACCAATCACATTCCTGCCTGCTGAGAAAGTGGTGCTGGGACGACCCTTCTGCCCTGAGCAGAGACCTCATTGATGACCCATTACCTCACAGTTATTTCTCCAGGGGCCTGGAGAAAGGTCTCTTAGCACAGGCACCACCAATAGAATTTCCAGTACACCAGCACCAGCCTGGAGACTATATCCTCATCAAAGGATGAAAAGAAGAAAACACTTGAACAAGCCTAGGATAAACCCTACAGGACCTGCAACCCCAGATGATGCAGTGTCCTTGGATGACACATGCCTAAGACGTCAACTGGGAAATGTTGAAGAAGACAATGCAGAAGGCTGAGTGAATCCTGCTCAGGACACAGACACCATTCACTTCAGATAATCTGTTTATTTTTTAATTCTCTCACTCTTCCTAAAACTGGTACCTGCTACACTCTATCAGCTCATATCTTAAATCTGCTTTTTTCTGCCCTGTTACTTAGACAAACACCCCATTCCTAACTTCTAACAATGCAACTGCTTGGCTAACAGAAATTAATATATGCCCAGTGGGATTCCTCATTAATGTAATACAATGAAATGAGATGCCAAGTAACACTGTAGGTCACCCTTTGACTGGAAAAGAATGTTGCTAATTATATTCATGATTGTGTTTGTTATTTACTAATTCTAGGATGAAAAGCCAGAATGAAAGCAATGACAATCTCACCTGGCAAAACTGCTGCTGCATACATCTGTAATCTTCAATCAACAACACATGATGGAAAAAAGAGAAAAGGGGGAAATGTGGAATATCAGTCAGGATGGTTGGAAAGATTGTAAAATTATAGAATATAGTCAAAAACCTTTTTGGAAGGCCAAGAAGTTTGCATAGTTTCAGTAGAAGTTTTGGCTGAAGGCAGCCTAATCTCCTTTATTTGATAAAGAAGAGCAAATAACTAGGAAATATGGGGAACTTTATCTGAGAAACTTGTTTACTCGTGCTGTCCTAAAACTAACACTTAATATTTTATGGGCCTTACATCCCTCTCAGTGGGAGGCAACCAGATTTATTACCCACAAATGGTATTTTCTTTAGGCCCCAGAACTTGGCCTTTAATCATTATCCATAAGTGTGTTGACTCAGAGCCACTGTTATTAAATCTAAACTGAATAAAATGCATGGAGGGCCAGCTGGTCAGGGCCATGGCTGCTGTCTCTCTCAGGAGTGTCTGTGAGTGACAGTGGACCCCCAGCCCACTCTTTCACTGGAGATTTGTGTTTGAGTAAATTTGTTCATCTGTTGCTGGGTCAGGGTCTGCAGTTTGGACCCTGACAAAGACTCTGTATGATTCCTCTTGTTATAAACAGCCTTAGTGTAATGGTGTTCTTGAATGTCAGTTGTAGCAGTGGCATACCTAATGGGTGATTTGGCTTGCATTCTGGATAGCAAAGATGGTGTGGAGATGGTGGTAGTAGAGGTGGAGAGAAACTTGTCTTGTTCCTGAGTTCTATGAACTTGTGTCTGCACGTAAGAGATTGATCAGAATGGTGTGAAAAATTTTAGAAAATGCAAACCTTTTCGGAAGGCTGGAAGGTTTTGTAAAACCCTTGGGAAAAGTTTTATGGCTGAAGGCCGTCTAATCCTTTTACCTTGAGCTAAAAGCATAGAGCACATAACAAGGGAAAGTAGAGGAGTTTATCTAAATAGCTTGTTTACTAAGACCAATCTTTCATCTTCCATGGGTGCATGACTGCTCTCTACTTGGGGGGTTGGCAATATTAATTACCCTCTAATGGTGTATACTTGAGACCTTTGTCATTTAATCTGTACTAAATAATCTGTACTGCTGACTTTGGCAGAGGCCCCCCTGGTCACACTGACTGGCAAGCCTGTGTCAGTGTACATTTTTCATCTGTCACTCAGAGGAGTCCACTGGTCAGACTCAACAGTTGGTGCCCCTGTGTGAGGATGCTGCAACAGATTGCAAATCACAGTGAAACCCTCAAAAGCAAAGGTGAAAAGACTGTACAGTCAGTTAGTCAGTAAGTTGATAAGTCAGTAAGTTATTGGTGCCCACTTGGGATTTCCAAGTTCAAAGGAACAGTTCAGGCTAGGGTTTCATCATGGGACAGCAGTTATCAGCACAAGAGAAACAGTATATACAAGTATTGAAACAGCTGGATAAAGCTACTGGAGCCTCACTTTTGCAGGCTCAATTAAGGGACCTAATGCAAACTGTTGTCTTCCACAACCCACGGTTCCAGGCAGAAAGCATGCTAGACGTAGAGTTCTGGGAACGAGTGGGGAGAACTCTTAAACAACATAGTGCACAAAGGCAATGTGTCTCAGTAACATTTCTAATGTTGTGGGCTTTAGTTAGGACCACTATGGTTCTGCTCTACACAGAAGAGCCTAAAAAGGGAAAGGAGGAGGGACTGTCACCTACCTTACCATGTCCATCTCCCTCAGCCCGGTAATTACAGGGTAAAAATACCAAAGATGAAATGGAGATTTTGCCTGAGCCTTGTCCCCCAATAAATTCAAAAAAATAAAAAGGCAAAGGATACACTAGAGCTATAGGACCGTGTCTTAGCAAGCAGCATTAGAAGGCAAGCTCTTGGCCTGCTTGCTGATGCAAGATTGACAAGGCAATCAGGTATATGCTCATAAAGAGATAAGAAAAAGCATTAGAGAAAAATGGAGCTGCTAGTCTACTTACAAAAGGTTTAATTGAAGTCATAACAAACAATTTCCATATAAGCCCATGGGACTGGTCATTGCTAGCTAAAATAACTTTAAATGCCAGTCAGTACCTCCTGTGAAGGGCAGAATTTGATGAATTATGAGAACATAAGATGTCTTTCTAACAATGGCCACTGTTATTATTCCTCATCTACACCTGACATGACTCTCTCAACATCCTATTTGGGTGGAACAGTGGCTTTTTAAGGCAGAGAAATTATACAGAGCCCATGAATTAGTTGAGGAGCAATTAAATCCAGCCATATAGAACCACCTAACAGCCCTTGGTGTTTGCCCATTTTTGTCATTCTCAAAAAGTCTGGCAAATGGAGACTTTTGCATGACATATAGGCTATTAATGCAAATTTACTATCTATGGGGCTGCTTCAGCAGGGCTCCCCTCCTCCATGGCGTTTCCTCAAAATTGGCCTATTACCATTATTGACTTAAAAGACTGCTTTTGTACAATTCCCCCTGTAGAACAGGACAGAGAAAAATTTGTGTTTACAATACCAGCTATCACTAATGAAAGGCCAGCTTGCCAATTTCACTGGAAAGTCCTCCCTCAAGGAATGTTAACAGTCCCACTATGTGTCACTATCCTGTAAATCAGGCTTTTTACATGATAGTGACACATGGTCCAGTAGAAATGAACTACCTAATTGCAAGATTATTCATTTTATGGATGATATTTTACTGGCAGCCCCAATGGAGCCAGTACTTGTAAGTTTATATGCCTCTGTTAAAGGAATACACAGTTAAGAGGTTTAATCATAGCACCAGAAAAGTATAAATGTTCTCTCCTTGGAAATATCTTGGATACATATTAATTTCCTGATTAGTAAGACCCCAGAAGGTTAAATTAAAAATTAGCAACTTACATATACCTTAAATGATTATCAAAAATTACAGGGCGATATTAACTGGATTGCCCCCATCTTGGTTATAACTAGTGATAAGCTGCAAAACTTGTTTTCTTTCTTAAAAGGCAATGCTGCCCTGGATTCTCCCATGTATTTAGCCCCTGCTGCAAAAAAAAGGGAAATTGAGGAAATAAGGCTAGCTATCTCTCAGAGGCAGCTAGATTGAATAGACCCAACATATTCAATTCAATTATTTATCTTTCCCACTAATCATTCCCCAACAGGATTAATAGGACAAATGGTCCAAGGACTGTGCTTTCTAGAATTGGTTTTTTGCTCACATACCGGGACTAAAACACTACCTGCCTATATTCAGCTAGTTATTAAAGTTATCTATATGGGTCACAGATGATGCAATCAGTTGCTAAGCTATGACCAGGATGTCATAAGAATTTCTTTCAGTAAAAAGCAATTTGAAGCAGTACTGCCCTTATCTCTAGATCTTCACATAGCACTCTCTGATTATGCAGGGCATTTAGAACACACCCTTACTGCTGACAAACTGCTTCAGTTCTCACCTTGTACTCCTATAATTATGCCTGTGCTAAGAGACCTTTTATAATCTTTGTCAAAGAGCAGATCTGTGCTTTACGAAAAGCCTGTTGTGCTTTATTTTAATGTCTAGTTTACAGAAAAACTGGATGAAAACTTTTTTAACCTTAGCCGATAAATTTACACACATAATTTCTTTTACAATTAACGTTTTAAAACCTTCAAAACAAAATTATACATTTCCTGCATAAATTCCTTCCTATAACATTTTTTCATGACTTTCCCAGACAATTTTCAACATACCTTAACTTTCTTACTTCGTTTTCCTAACTTTCTTACTAAAGATGGCTTCTTATGTCTATAACTTTCTTAACATTTCTTTCTGTTCTTCCTACTTGATCTCTCTCCTTTTCTTTATGTAGCTCTCTTTGATCCCTGTCTCTTCTGGTCTCTTTCTTACTCATTCTTTCCCTCTGTTTCTTTCTCTAATCTATCTTGAGAGGTTTTAGCAAAATGTTTTTCTACAGTTGATTGAAATTTTTTTATCTAAATTTGAAAAATTAAGGGTAAAAAAGGCTTGTGCAATACTGTTTCAGGGCCCTTAATCATATTCCCCCTTTTTTGTTTTCTGAGCATATTTTTAAGAGTGGAATTGGCACATTCTACTATGCTTGGTCCTTGGGGGTTTAAGGGATGCCTGTGGAATGTTGGATGTTCTACATGTGACAAAACTGTTGAAATTGTGAGCTACCATAAGCTGGATCATTATCAGTTTTAATTTTTATGGACCACCCCATAAATGCAAAAGTTAAAGATGTTTAATAACATATTGAGTGGACTTTCCAGAAAAAGCATGAGAACTAATTAAATGTGAATTGATATCAACAGATACATGTACATGTCTTAATTTTTCATATTCAGGGATGTGTGTAACATTGGTTTGCCATAACTGATATGGTTCTAGTTCTCTGGGGTTAACATCTGTTGAAGGAGGGGAATTGCCTGTGAGTTGACAATCTGGGCATTGAAGTATAATTTATTTAGCTAGTCTCTGGGTAATTTGAAATTGTTTAGATAAGTTTCTCCAATTTTGGTGGAAAAATTGATGCAATTGTGAGGCTTCTTCAAGCACTGATGTCATAGCATGTAGGTCTGCTTGTTCATTGCCATAAGCCAGTGGGCAGGCAATGAGCTGTGGGCTCGAATATTTGTAGTAATAAAAATAGGATGTGTATGTTGATCCAGCAATTGCTGAAGCTGAAGAAACAGTGTAAACAGGATGGGCTTGAGTGAGTTCTTTATCAGAGCTGTCTCAAGATTCTGTAATAAAAATACAGAATAAGCAGAGTCATTGACTGTATTGATGGACTGACTGGAAAAAGTTTCCAAAGCCAGGATTAGTGCTCCAATTTAAGCTCCCTGAGTACTAGTAAATCCAGATCAAATGAGTGAATTATATGGTATCCACCATATTGCCATTTTTTCATGTCTATCCAAACCATCAGTAAATAGCGTTAAGGCATTAGGTATGGGGAAGTGAACTCTTTTTTGTAGGTAAGATCACAGGAGTACAAGATAAGAACTGAAGGAGCTTGTCAGCAGGAAGGACATGCTTTATTTGTCCTGTGAAACTGGAGAGTGCTATTTGCAAGTCCATTGATAAGGGCAATACTGCTTCAAATTGGTTTTTACTTAAAGGAATCCTAATGATATCAGGGTCATAACCTAGCCACTGACTGCATCATCTGCAGCCTAAATCAATTACTCTACTAATTAACTGAATATAAGGGGACAAAGTTTTAGTCCCGGTATGTGAGAAAAAAATCCATTATAGGAAGCATAGTCCCGGGACCATTTGTCCTATTAACACTTTTGGGGAGTGTTTGGTAGGAAAGACAAACAAAATGAATTGAATAGAATGGGTTTATGTGATCTAGCTTCCTCAGAAAGATAGCTTGTTCTATTTATTCCATTTCTCTTTTAGCTATAGGGGTTAAATATCTGGGAGAATCCAGGGTTGTATTGCCCTTTAAGCATTACTCAACATATGTCATAGTCATATCCTCAAGGAAAACAACAACAACAAAAATTCTCACCCCAAATAAAGTAAATTAAAAAATAAAATAAAAAGTGACTGTTTGTCCATACACAAAGAAATAAGAGTAATAATACTGTGAATATGAAAAAGCAGGCTTTTATGACACCTCAAAGGAACACAGTAAGTGTCTAGAAATAAACACAAACCAAAAGCAAGTCTACAAAATGTCAAATAAATAATTCAAAATATTGATACTTAAAGAAACTCAATGAGATGTAAGATAAATCTTAAAACCAGTGTAAAGAAGTCAGAAATGAATTTGGGATATAAACTAAAAATTTACCAAGGAGATAGACAGCTTAAAAAAAAAACAAACAGAAAGAACTACTCAAAAGGAAAAAATATATTGAAGAAATTAAAAAGTACATTTGAAAGTTTCAACAGTAGATTAGACTAAGCAGAAGAGAGCATCTCAGGAGTTGAAGGAGGCTCTTTAGAATTAATCCAGCCACACAAATAAAAATTAATTTAAAATATGAATTTAGATTTTGAGAAATATGGGACAACATAAAATGACTGAATTTATGACTCATTGGTTCTCAAAGGAGAAGCAAAAGTAAAAATTATTAAACCTTTTTAAGGAAATAATTGATTAAAACTTTCCTAGCCTAGCAAGAGATTTAGACATCCAGATATAGGAGAGCCAATAAACACTAGTAAAATACATTGCAAGATGGTTTTAACTAGAAACATAATCATCAGATGTGGCATATGCCACGTCCCACGCTGCAGAAGGGTTCAAGGACCTAAGAGGGAATGGTAGGGGATAAAGAAAGACACAGACACAGACACAGACATAGAGAAAACTGGGCAATGCGGTCTGGGAGGTGAGGATATTAGTTTCTCTGGCCCTGACCGGTCTTGGTGTACTATATTCTATATGTTCACAAAGTACATAGCACAGGGAGGGTGCAGTTACTTAGAACAGCCTGTGGTTATTATTCTCATATGTCCGTTAACATATGTCAGCTGAAAACTATCGTGCAGCAATATCAGCAAAAGCTGGTTATCTCTCTAGGCCCATCTGTTCTTCTCCAAGGCATACACATCTTCCTATTGTGGTTTCACTTCCCTGAAGTTCCACCAAAGTTCATATCAGCTTTGCTGCTGATTTCCCCAGAAGTGGTATGCTACTCTGGCGCCCTACAATGAGACTATCTAAGTGAGCAGTCCCCAAGGGCTTTGAGGAAGAGAATTTTTTCTAGGAACTGGGTAGGGTAGGGTTGGTTTGGGGATGAAACTGTTCCACCTATGATCATCAGGCATTAGATTCTCACAAGGAGCATGCAACCTAGATCCCTCACATACACAGTGCACAATAGGGTCTGTGCTCCTATAAGAACCTAAAACCACTGCTGATCTGACAGGAAATAGAACTCAAGCAGTAATATGAGTGACGGGGAGTGGCTGTAAATACAGATAAAGCTTCACTTTCCCACCCACCACTCACTTCCTGCTGTGCATCCTGGTTCCTAATAGGCCATAGACTGGTACCAGTTCATAGCCCAGGGGTTGGAGAACCCTTGTCTAAGATCAACATGAAGGAAACAATGCTAAAATTAGCAGAAGAAAAGCATCTAGTCATCTATAATATTAAGCATACCCTATCAGAATTACTGACATGCCTTATATGGAGAGTCTGTATGGAACACACTGTGTTATGTCAAGAGGAAAATGGACATCTTTTAGATGTCCAAGAGAATCAGAGGCAGACAGTTCATGTGGACAGTCAGGAAAACAAATTAATACAGATATTATGTATTAAAATGTTTCCTGTCTTTGAAATTGGCTCCTAGTAAGTAACCCCTAAAGGAAAGGAATTTCCTCAAGTGAAAGGAGCACTTTTGTTTACATATAAATTGAATTATTTTGAAAAAAATGGGAGTTAATTAATTAAGAATGAATTCATCATCTCTTGGCCAAGCTAAAGTAGTAGAAATTGTACTTAAGCTCTCTCCTGAAAGCACAATAGCAGCAACAACAACAGCAGTAATGGCCAACAACTTATGAACAATAGTTTTCAAGACACTGCACATTAAACCAGATCAGTGATCATTAACAGATGAAAAACAAGTCAGGAAATCTCTAAAATTGCTCCTTCTTTCTATGTTGAAAAAGTTTCCTGTCAATGTAAAGTCACTGGATTCCCTGAATTGAGAATGTGGAACTAAGTTTCCAGGTAAGGGCAAAACAAATGAACTACATAGGGCACAGGGAAAGTATTTGGGGATGATATTTATGTTCATTTTCTTGGTTGTGGTTTTATAAGTCTGTTCTCACATTGCTGTAGAGAAATGCCTGAGACTAGGTAATTTATAAAGAAAACAAGTTTAATTGGTTCACGTTCTACAGGCTGTAAAGGAAACAGTGGCTCCTACATCTAGGGATGCCTCAGGAAGCTTCTAATGGTGGAAGGCAAAGGGGAAGCAGTCATCTTACATGGCAGGAGCAGGGCAAGAGAGAGAGTGCAGAGGTGCTACATACTTTTATACAACCAGATCTCTTAAGAACTCATTTACTCTCTTGAGGACAATATTAAGGGGGATGGTGCTAAAGCATTCATGAGAAAACCACCCCCATGTTCCTATTACTTCCCACCAGGTCCTGCCCCAAATATTGGGGATCAGAATTAGACATAAGATTTGGGTGGCAACACATATCCAGACTATATCAGTGTTGATGAATTTGTGATTGTATACATATGCCAATTTATTAAATTATATATTTTTAATCTACAGTTTATTTATATGTTAGACTTCAATAAAGATGTTAACAAAATGGAAGGATATTACCTTTTGGTGACAAATACAACATTAAAAATGAACTCCCCTTTCCCAATATTGAAGCTCCTAAGAAACACAAGTAGAAATTATATTGTTGTTTCATGTGCATGGCCTAATGAAAGTGGGTAGTTTTGGGAGCCTGGTTTACCTCAAAAGCCACTTGAACTACCCTTAATCGACAAAATAATATTTGCACACTGTATGTCTCCATCAAGATCTTATACATGTTATATTCTAATAGAATATCTAAAACATATATGGCATACTATTTGGTATAATGAGCATAGATATGAATATTGATTTTGATTAAGTTGCCATTTATTTTCTATAACTGGTTAGATTACAGTTTTTGTTATAGTTTTATTCACTTAAGTGTATTCAAGTCTCCTTGATTTTGTAACCAATTTGGTATATTTAACTATAGTTATATATCCTTATTATTTTATTAGTGGTTAGTCTCATTCTATTTTTTTTTTTTTTTTTTTAGACGGAGTTTCACTCATGTTACCCAGGCTGGAGTGCAATGGCGCGATCCCGGCTCACCGCAACCTCCGCCTCCTGGGTTCAGGCAATTCTCCTGCCTCAGCCTCCTGAGTAGCTGGGATTACAGGCACGTGCCACCATGCCCAGCTAATTTTTTGTATTTTTAGTAGAGATGGGGTTTCACCATGTTGACCAGGATGGTCTCGATCTCTTGACCTCGTGATCCACGCACCTCGGCCTCCCAAAGTGCTGGGATTACAGGCTTGAGCCACCGCGCCCGGCCGTCTCATTCTATTTTTAATGATTAATTATAACTCATTTGTGACTGTGAATCATTTTAACCCTGGGTACTTAAAGAATTATCTTGTTTAAATTGATAAGATGAAATATTCTTTTTGGAATCTGGATATTTCGGCTGGCAAACTCCTATTGCTGCCTCTGTTATGGTCTGAGTGAATAATGAGACATAATGAAGCACTTACTAAAAATTTTGTGAATGTGGACATAATTCAGAAAATTTCTTTTTTAAAGTTCAGATAAAACTTATTGAAAGAAAGTTAAATTTGATAGCAAAGTTATCAATATTGTAACCATTACTCATAAGCATAGTTAACATCCAAGTTTCTCTTGTGTAGTAGGCAAAATGTAGATTTTATTTGAAAAGCCATGAAGAACCATTGAAACATTTTGAACAAGTGTTATATGAACAAACTTGCATACAAGAATACACACTGTTGCAGCATTGTAGAGTCAATCTTTACCAGGATGAAACAAGAGAGAGGGAGACACAATCACAGTAATAAGTGAGGCCTAGGAAATATGACCTAGCAAGTTGACAAGTAAAAAATTGCCATGGCAGGAGTATGTTTAGAGCTAGATACACACACACACACACACACACCTGAGTTTTGTCCAATGGATCCTCATTGGAACTTAAGAAGTCTTGATAATGACCTGAAATTAGCATCAAACATGGAACCATGTCTCCACAATTTTGTTTCATCTAAAAAATAAAGGAAAAGTTAATATCAAAATATTGGAGGACTTGAGCAGAAGAATACTGGGGGCATATAGTTTTTAAGAATTAACTTATTAATTAAAAACTGGAGCATTACTGAATACAATTTTAAAGATTTAATGAAATATATGAAAATATTTTGTACAAACTGACATTTTCAACATTTGAGTGTGCAAAATAGTAATTGTTAATCAGAAGGTATGGTTTCTAGTCATGTTTCTTATATTTGCTCAGCTGGAAAAATGATTAAGAATATCTGTTGTGTTTTGCATATTTTCAATAATTATTTATTGGAAATTCCTACATAAGGAGAGATATATGATTTGTCTTGCTTTCTTTAAATAAATCGGTCTCTAGAACTTTTTGTTTTAGTGTGCATGAATTCACTAATAGAAGAAAAGAAAGACCTTGGTCCTATGATTTTAAACAATCCTAAAAGATGAAATAATAATTGTGTCTATTCATTGAGCACCTATGAAAATTTGACACTAATAAATTTTAGCTTACTTATTGACATGAACTTCAAAATTAATTCAAGAGATGATCAAGTAAATAGCTTGTTTAATATGTGTTCCACAGATATCAGTTGGGACATATTTTATCCATAGATTTCAGGAAATAAAAAGTAAAGTAACTCTTGCTTAAAGAGTCATTTGGTACTCTGTGGACTCTGTTAAGGTCAGAAAGAACTTTTGTTCCTAGGACCTCTTTATTGCTTTCCAGGTAGTTGTCAGCATATTCATTCTAAGGAAATAACCTGAAGTGGTGTAACAGCAACTCTTAAGGGAATTGTGTGAGCTCTTTGCAAAAATCTAAAATGTAATACCACTTAACTTCTCAGGTGTCCTGGGACTGTTCCCAACTCTTTGTTTGTATATCTGCCTACCTCAATCAATACTCTATTAGGTGCAGCAGTTTAGTAGCACTCAGCCATAAAATGGTATGACTAGATTTTCCATCCTGTTGCTTCTTTAAAGGACAAGCAGCCCCCTATGTAATGTTACTAGAATACTATAGATAATAAGTCCATGTAATGATAGTGAACAAAATCAATCTTGTCCAATATTAAATTTAATGAAAAGTAATTCCCACAATTACTAGTAGATTATCTGAGTTTTCTTACTAGTTTAGTTAAATTTGTTGAAAGACCCATTGACACTCTTGAATGCGTTACTAATTTTTTTTTACATTGCTCTAAATGACTCACAATTCAAAGTACATATATGTATAAGCTGCTGAGATCAGTTCTCAGAATGCAGGCAAGTTAGTACTAAGTCAACTTAGTGAGATAGTCACAACCAAATTGTCTTGCCTTTATCAGAAATGCCTCACTGAGTTTCACATGGTTCACAGAGTTACAAAGGATTCTAATATTTTATTGTAAGATAATGTGCAAAACACAGTAAATATTCCAAATTATCATAAATGATAGTAATGTCATATTCAATGGGCATAATTATTGTTCATTGAAGGCAAGGCAAATGGTGTTTTAAAAATTGTTTTATTAATCAGTCTTATTTCAGAAGGTTTGTGAACAAGGTTGATACAAAAGGCATGTCAGATTGTAAAGTAAAATATTTAATTTAGATAAGAAGAAAATAGAATGACATAGAGGTCTGTGGGTGTTATTATTCTCAAAACTGCTGAAGTGGTGATGCTACTTTCAGTCTGTCATTGCATTTGCCTCTGGAGTCTCTTAGAAGTTAAGGATGGATAGATGGATGGAAAGGTAGAAGAAAGACGAAAGAAAGAAGGAAGGAAGCAAGGAAGGAAGGAAGGAAGAAAGGAAGAAAAGAAGGAAGGAAAGAAAGACATAGAATTTATATATTCTTATTTTATTCATAGTAGTTGGCATTATTTGAATGTTTAATATTGTTGGGGGCATTGTGAGAAATCATCTTCCCATTTAATTCTCACAACATGTGAACTGGGTAATGTTATTATCTTTTTTGTACAGACAAGAAAATAAAGGTTTTTGTAACTTATCCAAGGTTGTAAGTCTCTAAATGTCAAAAGCAGGTTGCAAAGTCAGAACATTTTATTGTCATGACTTTTTAGCTTTTATTCATTGGTGAGTGAATTATATGAGGACTCTTTATCAGAGTATTAGATTATATACTGAACAAGGTTTACAACACCATATCTATTCCTATCTTTTTAGCACAAGGAGGATTCATAGAAAGCTATTGATACAAAATTCAGTTTTCTCAGTTTTGTTTCATCTACAACAGCCATGAAATAAATCAAAGTTCATATGTGATTCTTAGCATTAAATTTGACATATTGTAAAAGTAATATTTATAATAAACCATAGATGTTTGTTTTCAGATTTGAAGAAGAGAATATATCAAAACCTCCTAGTACAGTGGCTTATCTATTATGTTTTAATAAATATTATTTTTATTTCATATTTTCTTCATGATTATATTAAAAAAAGAAATTCATGTCTACAAACTATGTCCAGGTCATTCTATACAATGGATCTCTAAATCATTAACTGTAACATAATGATTTTGTTGATATTATGATGAGTTTTGATTTTTTTCTATGATTAATTTCTATTCAACTGATATTTTGAAGTATTACACCATATCAGTTTATGAGGCTTTCCCAGCACCATCTTTGCTGTATGTTTTCAAGTTAGAATGGTCAAAAAAGGAATTTCCATGAGACTTGTAATGCTGAAGGGAAGCAGCAACACTGCATGTGAGAGGTCATTGTCGTTAGATATAGAACCAGTAATCACAAAGATGCTCACTGGATTCCATTTGAACTAACATTTCCTGACTTTGCATCCAACTTATCTTCCTATGTTCAATACTAATGGTAGCAGGAGCATCACTAGATGCTTGGCTAGAGATTCACACACAGGCAATACCTTCTCATAGATTTGTATATACATTCTTCTTTCATGATTTTATTTTATTCAGTTGATGCACTTTTCTCTATCTGGTTTCTTTGTATGATCCAACTTCTCTACCCAAGCTAGCTTTAGACACTCATGTTAAGGATCTTTTCTGTGATCCTCTGATTTACCCTTCTGGACTTCACTTCTCTATCACCTCCCATTTGTGTGTAAGATCTAATTCATATATAAATTCCTTATTCTCATAATATTTATGAGAAAGAAAGAAGTAGTTCTACTTCTTTAGGTGAACCTTAATTAACACAAATGTCCAAAAGTTGTAAATTCAGCAATATATGAATATTTTCAAAGTTCCATTACAGTCCACCTTTTATTGATAATTTATAAATTGTTATAATACATTTGAGGAATATTATTAGTAAAATTACTTATTACATTTTCACTTTCTTCTTACTAATTTCTCTTATTTTCGCTTAATTACTTAAACTTTTTTTCACTTAATTACTTAAATGTGAGACTTATTTACCAGTGGGAGAGATTATGCAAATTAACACAAAGGGTCAAGTTTCTGAATTCTTTCCACACCATTCTAACTTCAGTAAATCAACTACGGAGACAGTAGTATAAAAATTTATAATTTTCAATTGTAGGAGTCAGGAACCTGAGAAAAAAAGGCTTCTATTGCAAGATTAAAATGTAAAGTTTTGAAGGAAGAAGGCATAAAATTTATCCCTAAAAAATTAGTTATTCAACTGAGAACAAATAAACTTTATGTGATAAAATGTTCTAAGAGTTCATTGTGGTGGTGGTTGCAAAGTTATATACAATTATTTAAAATAATTAATTTGCATGAAGTGATTATAAAGTTAAACTTATTTAGATCTAGTTTTCCCCTTCTGAGTAGCAAGAGTTGGATCAGCTCTGGAAAGAGGAAGACAGGGCTTTAAAGACTCTGGCACTCTTATCTTTCCAGTGTTAAACTCCTGTGTGATGTTGCATTAATTGACAGTCTTCGCAGATAATTTAGTTAGCTTGCAGTGTATCACATTACAAATAGTATATTCTACTTTACAGTGATCATATTTTCCAATGTACAGAGAAAATACCATTTACAATTTTTGTCTCAGCTTAATTATTAGTAGTTTCCAATTTTACTCTGGAAATTATTTGAACAATACATTTCTATACCTAGTGCTAAACAATAAAATCATAATTACTATAGAAGGTCTCCAGACCTTATACATTTCAATATGAAGAGAAGCATCTACTAATACCCTTATGGTCCCCAAAGTAGACAATTGGAATTGACAAACCCATAATAAAGAATGGAAAGCAAACTGAAGAGAGGACAACAAAATGTAGAGTGTGTGAACCTTGCAAATAGAGGCCAGTGAAGGGCACTACAAAGCTGCAGGGACCTGACAAGAGAAATAACCCTAAACCAGAAGCTAAAGGGAATAGAGAACAATACAAAGAATTATTACACACCTGCCAGTTCTTGCAACATTCAAAGAATTTTGGTTATGAACAAGATGAGTGAGAATTTTAAAACCTTATACAGGAGGGACTGAACTTCGTTAGGCTGTTAATGCAATTTTGTGTTGATGTTTTCAAATAGACTTTCTCTACTTCTTCTACATACAACACACAAGTCTTCATCTCCCTGAATCACAATCATAAGATGTCTATGTATCCCAGCTCTAAATTTTTAAGTATCAGAAAAATCTGTAGACTAGCCATTCAATCAGCTATAGCATTGGGGCAAGGTTAGGAATTCCAGAATCCTTCATCTGGAAGATGGAAAGAGGGTGAGCTTCCCAGAGAAAAGGTGACATAGTGAATATGCAAACATCCAAAACATGTCTACTACAAGAATATAGGTTAGTTTATATTGATTGTAGTATTTAAACTTTCATTCTTCTCAGTAATTTTTCAGAGCATGCCAGTTAGGAGTCTAAAAAGCAAACAAAAGCTATTGCAACTTGCTCATGGCATCAAGCATATACATATATAACTCTGAATTATCCACAATTGTATATAATACATTTTCTTGAGTGTTGGTGAGATCTTTGAATATGAGGGAGTATGACATTTTGTGATTATGTTATGCTACATGGCATAATCAAATTTTGCAGATGGAATTAAGGTTTTGAATTAGAGCTAATCAAATATGAAATTACCTAGTGACCTAGTTAAGTAGCTTTTAAAACATATCCTGGTGGTCAAAGTAACTCTCCCTTGCTGGCCCTGAAGAAACAGCCTCCATAAATTGTATAGCTTCAAGGAAATGAAATTTTCTAAAAGTCTCATGAACTTGAAAGGGAACCTGAGTTTCAGATGAGTAGCCCTGATTGACATATTAATTTTAGTTTTGTGAGTCCTTGAGCAGAGAACTCTCCTATGCCCAGACTTCTGATCTATGGACAATGTGAGATAATAAATAAGCATTGTCTAAAACATCTTCGTTTGTGGTAGTTTGTTATAAAACTATGTAATACAACTAGAGTCACAAAGCTGATTGTCAAGTCTAGGATTTGCATCCAGTCTGGGATAAATTCAAAGCCTAAGAGTCCCAATAACACAGATATTAAACCTTCCAATTTGCTGTGTATTGTGTGTATTTGTGCACATGTGCGTATGTGCATAAAAGAGAGAAAAATAGGAACAAAAGAACAGCAAGGAAGGAAGACAAGAAAAGAAGAAAGGGAAGAAGGAAGAAAAAAACAGTACTAACCATGTAAACTTTTTTCTGGAAGATGATTGTTTCTTCAATTACTGCACTAATCATGAAAGATACTATACTTACGCATCGGATCTTATGAATTATTTTCTTATAGTACTGGTAAATACGCTAAGATGACCAATAAAAATTATGTTCTTGTGGAAAAAAGATTGTTAAATTTCTATTTCAAGAAAGCGACAGGAAACTATGTTATGTTCAACCAAGGAATTACTTTAGCTTTTCCATACCCTACACTTTGGATTTGATAAGATTATGTGAGGGTACATAGCACCTCAGTATATAATGGTAACCTTGGTCTTTAGGGCCTATAGTTACCCCTGGGTACATGTTCTCTTAATGTGTTCTATACATTCTACAACAAAATTTTCTGCGGTGCTCTTGTAAAATATAATATGAGTAGCTTGGGAAAACATGATGAATGTTCAATGCTTGGAAGATTGGTTTCAGGGAGAGGGATATTTACATGTGTGTGTGTTTCTGCTTATTATAGCATAACTTTCTGTTGCACTAATCATAAATTTAAGCCTTCTACAATTTGTTAGCCCTTATTTTCTTAAATTCAGGTTGAAGATAACTGAAATTGTTTCCACAAAATATTAGAGAATGGTTGACTGGTTGATAGTATAATATTAATTGCTTTGAAATGACACTAACTGAGTCTCATCTACCAGCTTAGTGTGTTTTTTTTAATAGGCACAAGATGGGATGGGGTGTGGGCATGAGAGGTTTAGGAAAAAGCAGCATTCTAGTGGGAAAGCAGAGGTATTACGTTTTCACTTTGTGCTGTGGTTTCAGGTGAGGTTTTGACAAGGACTCACCCTTTTATGCTGTGGCTTGAAGGTGGGGTTTTGACAAGGACTCACCCTTTCTGCCTAGAATTTCTCTGCCTCTTTTCCCTAGTATTGTTAAATTTTATTGAAAGCCTTTTCTACAGCTATTGAAATATGCATGTGATGAGTCACATTTATTCATTTGTGTATATTGTGCATATCCCAACCTTGCATTCCAGGGATAAGGCCTACTTGATTGTGGTGGATAAGCTTTTTGATTTGCTGATGAATTGGGTTTGCTAATATGTTGTTGAACATTTTTGCATCTGTATTCTCCAAGGATATTGGCCAGAAGGTTCATTGTTGTTGTTATGTCTCTACCAGGTTTTGGTTCCAAAATGTTGCTGACTTCATAGAATGAGTTCGAGATGAGACTCTTCTCCTCAATGTTTGAAATAGTTTCAGTAGGAATGATACCAGCTCTTCTTTATAAATCTAGTAAAATTCAGCTATGAATCTGTCTGGCCCTGGGCTTTGTTGTTGGTAGTGATAGGTTTTTATTACTGATTCCATTTCATAATGCATTATCAGTCTGTTGAATGATTCACTTTCTTCCTGGTTCAATCTTGGGATGTTGTATGTGTACAGAAATTCATCCATTTTTTCTAGCTTTTCTAGTTTGTGTGGGTAAAGGTGTTCATGGTTGTCTCTGAGGTTTTTTGTTGCTCTTTTCGTATTTCTATAATTCAGTGCAATGTCCTCTTTGTTATTTCTGATTGTGTTTATTTGGATCTTCTCTCTTTTGTATTTTGTTAGTCTAGCCAGCTATCTTATTTTTTCATAGAAAAACTCCTGAATTATTATTTTTTTGCATGTTTTCTTAAATCTCATTTTTCTTCAGTTCAGCTCTGATTTTGGTTATTTCTTATGGTAGATTTTTTTTTCTTATTTCTCTAGATCCTCTAGTTATGATGTTAGGTTGTTAATTTGAGATTGTTATAACTTTCTGATGTTAGCAGTTAGTGCTATAAACTGCCCTCTTAACACTGCGTAGGCTTGTCCCAAAGATATTTTGAATCTTTTTTTTTCCTAGTTTCATAGTATTTCTTTCTTCCTATTGGGTTGACTTTGTGTTTCATTATTTACCCAAAGTCATTCAGTAGCAGATTAATTTTAATGTAGTTGTATGAGTTTGAGGTTTTTTTCTTAGTATTGATTTCTATTTTTAGTGTGTTGTAGTCAGAGTGTGGTTGGAATGATTTCAGTTTTTCTGAATTTGTTAAGGTTTTAAGTAGCAGATTAATTTTAATGTAGTTGTATGATTTTGAGGTCTTTTCTTAGTATTGATTTCTATTTTTACGGTGTTGTAGTCTAAGAGTGTGGTTGGAATGATTTCAGTTTTTTCTGAATTTGCTAAGGTTTTTTTTTTTTTTTTTTTTTTTTGTCTGATTGTGTGATCAATTGTAGAGTATGTGCCATGTTGTGATGAGAAGAATGTATATCCTGTTGTTTTGGGGTAAAGAGCTCTGTAGATGTCTAGCAGGTCTATTTGGTAAAGTGTTGAATTCAAGTCCTGAATATCTTTGTTAATTTTCTTTGTTAATCTTTGTTAATTTGATGATCTGTCTAATATAGTCATTTGCGTGTTGCAGTTTCCTACTGTTATTGTGTGGAAATCCAAGTCTCTTCAGAAGTCTGTAAGAACTCGCTTTATGAATCTGAATGCTCCTGTGTTGGGTACATATATATTTAGGATAATTAGGTCTTCTTATTGAATTGAACTCTATAGCATTATGTAATTTCCTTTTTAAAAATCTTTGTTGCTTTAAAGTCTGTTTGTCTGAAATTAGAATAAAAAATCCTGCTGATTTTTATTCACCATTTGCTTGGTAGGTTTTTCTCCATCCCTTTATTGTGATCCTATTGGTGTCACTGCATGTGAGATAAACCTCCTGAAGTAGCATTAACTGTGTCTTGCTTCTTTGTCCAGCTTGTCACTCTGTGCCTTTTACATGGGGGTATTTAGTTCATTATTTTCAAAGTTAATATTTATATTGTGGATTTGATCCTGTCATTGTGTTGTTAGCTTATATTTATGCAAACTTGTTTGTGTGGTTGCTTTGTAGTGTCAATGGTCTGTGTGCTTATGTGTGTTTGTGTAGTGGCTGGTAACAGTCTTTTCTTTCCATATTTAGTACTCCTTTTAGGACCTCTTGTGAGGCAAGTATGGTGGTAAAAATTTCCTTCAGTATTTGCTTCTCTGAAACAGATTCTGTTTCCCATTTATTTATGAAGCTTAGTTTGGCTGGATATGAAATTATTGGTTGGAATGTCTTTCTTTCAGAATAGTGAATATAGGCCCCCCTCTCCTCCGGCTTGCAGAGTTTCTGCTGAAAGGTCTGCTGTTAGCTTGAGGGGTTTTCTTTGTAGGTGACCTATCCCTTCTTTCTAGTTTCCTTTAGCATTTTTTTCTTCCATTTTGACCTTGAGGAATCTGATGATTATGTGTCTTGGGGATGGTATTTTGTAGTATTTTGCATGGGTTCTCTGAATTTCTAGAATTTGAATTTTGGCCTCTCTAGTGAGGTTGAGGAAGTTTTTGTGGGCAGTATCCTGAAATATGTTTTCTAAGTTGCTTGCTTTATCTCTATCTCTTTCATGGATGCCAATGAGTCATATATTTGGTCTCTTTACATAACCTTATATTTCTCAGAGGTCTTATTTATTCTTCTTGTATTCTTTTTTCTTTACTTTTGACTGAATGTGTTAATTCAAAGAACCAGTCTTCAAGCTCTGATGTTCTTTCAACTTGGTCTATTCTGCAGTTAATACTTGCAATTGCATTATGAAACTCTTATAGCGTGTTTTTCAGTACTATCAGATCAGTTTGATCCTTCTTACAATGACCATTTTGTGTATCAGCTCCTGTATCATTTTATTATAATCTTTATATTTCTTGGATTGGGTTTTGACTTTCTCCTGAATTTCAATAATCTTCCTTCTTATCCATACCCTGAATTCTCTTTCTGTAATTTCAGGCATTTCTGCCAAGTTAAGATCCCTTCCTGGGGAATTAGTGTAGTCATTTGGAGGAAAAAAAGACACTCTGGCTTTTTGAGTTGCCAGAGTTCTTGTGTTGTTTCTTTGTTATCTGTTTTGGTTGATGTTCCTTTAGCTGCAGTGAAATTTGAGTACAGTCACAGTCGATAGACATTTTTTTTTTTTTCTGGATATTTCAGAGGGCTGAGCTTTGCACAGGATCTTTATTTATAGTTAAATTCTTGTCCTTAGTTCCCCAGGGGATATATTAGCAAAATATTTTTGGTGTTGATGTTACACTGTGATTCAATAGATGGTGCTTAATAGAATGGCCAGTGGGTAGACTTTCTTTTAGCCACATGGCTCATCTGTATATGCTCATGATTGCAGTCATGTACCCTCTCCTTGCTCTGAAAGCATGTGCTCTTCTTCCACTTGAGTGTTGGTTGCAGATCTCACCTGGGCTCTCCTGAGCTGTATGCCACTGCTCTGGGGGGAGCTCAAGTTCTATGTTCTCTCCCCAGCTTGGAAACAGCAGAGAATGGGATCTTGATGGTGTTTGTGAAAGAGGTTTTTTCACTTGTCTCTTGGGTGTTCCCTCAGAGAGATTCAGAACCACTGTCGATCAGTGTAATCAGCCTAGGGTAGGGCATTTGTGCTGTGGGCTCAAGTCAGGGGGTCTTGCCTCTTGACAAGTAGGGAAGTTAGGGAGGTCATGAGGGAGACAGACTGGCCTCTCCATCTTAGGACAACTGCAGCTTGCTGATGGCATGGTTAAATCACTCAAGAGTCTTTGAGCCTTCCCCAGTCTGAGGACAGCAAGGATAGTACAACTGCAGAGGCAATGGCAGAGGTATTTTCAGTTGCCTCTGGGAGCTCCACCTCAGAGAAACATAAAACCAGCACTACTGGGAATGTTCAGCCAGGGGCTGGATGACTGAGCTGCTGGCTCCACTCAGGGCTCTACCTGTTGAAGAAAATAAGGAGGGAGGTGGGGTGTCAAGTGCTCACAGGGAGGAGATACTAGGCTTCTCTCCCTGTGGTGAGTGTAATGTGCTGGAGGCACAGGTGAAGTCCTCTGGCTCTTTGTTTCTTCATCAGACCAAAGGCAGCAAGGGCAGAACCGCTGCTATTTCAGTAGCAGAGGGCTTGTCAGTTGCCTCTGGAAGCCCCTCCCAAGGGAAACAGAGAGTTACCCATGAATATGCTCAGCTGTGGTTGGGGTAGCTGTTGTTTTGTCCTGATCTGGGGGGCCTGCCTGGTCATGAGTGGGGTGTAGGAGCTCATAGGGAAGAGAGACTGGGCTCCTTTTTGTATAATGGCTGCTGTATGCAGGAGGTGCTAGAGTAATGACCACACCTTTTGCTCCTTCCCCAGCCTGAGGCTGGTCAGGGCAGTAGCACTGCAGTGGCAAAGGCAGAGAAGCTGTGGTTTGTCTCTGATACTTCCTTCTAAAAGAAATTCAGAGCTGCCTCCAACTGAGGTGTTCAGGCAGGGGCAGGGGAGTTTTGCTGGAGTCTCAGGCCAGGACGACCCACCCAGTAAGAAGTGGGAATGGGGACCCACATGAGAAACAGTCTTGCCAGTTTTTCAGAGGGTGGCTATACTGTGCCGCGGTTCTGCACCAGTCTCTAGTCACTGGGCACACTCTAGAGCTGGGGAGTAACAATTGTGAGGGCTGCAGGGTAGCAGAATTGGTGGCCTGCCTGCTCCCAGTGGGAAATCTGTCCCAGAAAAGTGCTGAAAATTATTTTAAATGTAGCCATATTCCTTAGTGTAACACAGGAAAAAAGTCATTTATATGTATGTTAATAATTTCCTTTTTATATGAATGTTGAATATTTCCACTTTACCCCCTAATAAAGTCAATTTAGGTTAAATAAGGTGTTTAAATTATTATTTAAATTTTTACTAGTAAAAGTTGAAGGTGATCATTTTTAATAAATTATACCATGACATTTCTCAATAGTCTATCATCAAAATAAGTTGAGATTGTTAATAAATTTTAATTTGACATCACAATTATGATAAACAATAAACTAATGTGTATTTTTAACACAAAGTAGTCATAGTAGAAATTTAATGTGTTTATTGCACATGTTACATGTTTTCTAATTTAGTCAAATAAATGATGATATGGCTATTCTTCACAAAGCAGCTGTTATGTGCCAAACAATTTATATATATGTGTGTGTGTGTGTGTGTGTACATATATATATGTGTATGTGTGTGTGTACATATATATACACACACACACACACACACACACATATATATATATATATATATAATCCTAATACTTTATGAAGTAGGTATTATTATTACACTCAACTTACAGTTGAGGAAACTCAAATATGTACAATGATGCCACCTTTAGTAAGCAGCAAATGAAATATATATTTACCAATACCAAAAGAGATAATTAAGACCTGTGTTAAATAAAGTCAATGAAACAATGACAACCTAAGCCCACCTATGAAATTAGAATAAATTCAAATATATATTATAAAACCATATGTAATATGCTATATACATATATATACATGTGTTCATGTAATGTTATATATAGGTATGTATATATATGCAATAATCATAATGTAAGCATGTATGCATATGTGTGTGCATGTGTATGTACAGAAAAAGATCTCATATTTTAAATATAAGGTTTAGTAAGTTTTCATATCAATATCTAATGCTTCCCCTCTAGGTAAGTACTAAGACCATTGGGCAGATATCACAAAGGAAAAAAGCACAAACCTGACGTTACCTGCATCTTTTCCTTTTCTTTTTTTTTTTTTTAATTGCATTTTAGGTTTTGTGGTACATGTGAAGAACATGCAAGATTGTTGCATAGGTACACGCATGGCAGTATGATTTTCTGCCTCTCTCCCGTTCACCTATATCTGGCATTTCTCCCCATGCTATCTCTCCTCACCTCCCCAGCCCCCCATCCCTCCCCCATTTTCCCCCAACAGACCCCAGTGTGTAGTGCTCCCCTCCCTGTGTCCATGTGTTCTCATTGTTTAACACCTGCCTATGAGTGAGAACATGTGGTGTTTGATTTTCTGCTCTTGTGTCAGTTTGCTGAGAATGATGGCTTCCAGGTTCATCCATGTTCCTACAAAGGACATGAACTCATCATTTTTGATGGCTGCATAATATTGCATGGTGTATATGTACCACATTTTCCCTGTCCAGTCTAAATTCATCACAATTTTATGTTGCCCATTAATCTTCAGATTCTCCTATCACTTTACATTGAAATGGCACTGCAGCATGTGAATTAATTAAAAGAAACCTGTCTATCAGCCTATAGTAGATCAAGCAAGATCTCTGCTGAGTATATTGACTTGTCTAGTGCAGCTACTCTGCACATTTGACAAATCATAAGATGAGGAGAGTCTGTTCTTTAAGAATGACTGTCATAGTTATCTGGAGCACCTCCTCTGTGGCTCAGCAGCTTGAAGAGATAATAGAGGCTGACTTTTGGCAGGAGGATCATGTCTACACAGAGTTACCTCTATAAAATGATTTTGTTCTCTGCAGAAGTTATTGACACTATTAATTCATGTATTATTAAATCAAGTCTCCCATGCTTCTCGCTTTAAATGTCCAGGGTTTTGTTGTATAATTAAGAATTCTATACTTCTTATGAAATAAAATTATGAATAATAATACTAATTATGATTATTGTATTATCTGCAATGTGTTTCAAGCAACTTCAGTATACATAGTTTAAAATGCCTGTATGTGTTAGTTTTTTTCTCTATATTGTGAAGTTAGTCAATTTTGGAACCTTGCTAATCAACAATATGCCCTCCAGGGATACTGTTCTACATGTGCTTTAATATGGTTATATAATTTTCACTAGACTATGCTAGTTACAGTAAGTGATGATAAATATTTTTTCATTGATGAAATAAATTATATAACATTTATGGATTCATTAGAAATATTGTACTCTGAACTCTGACATTATTAAGAATATAAAAATGTAATAAGTTTTAGCAGTCAAATTCCCCATTGGTGCTCTTAGTCTAGGATTTATAGAAGTGGTTCTTTCATCCAACTGCTAGAGCTGTACAGGCCAATTTGATAGAAGGTAGCCACATGAAGCTACTTTAATATAAATTCACTAAGATTAACTAAAATTAAAATTTAATATCTGTCACATTATTTGCATTTCAAGTGCTGAAAGGCACATGTACCTAGTGACCACAGTATTGGATAGCCAGGATATAGCATAATGTATTTTGGTCATCCGAGGATGTTCTATGGACAGCAATGTACTAGAGAATTCATATTGCCTAATTTGACCGTAAAATTAGCTGAACCGGCTATTATAAATTGTTGCATCTGCCTCAAGAGTACTTTTTATATAAAGTTTTTGGTGGAGTTCTCATAAGTTTGAGATCTAAAATTTCATCAAACTTAAAGAACAAGGTTATATAGCTATTGTGTGTGTGTGTGTGTATGTGTGTGTGTGTGTGTTCTTGCTATTGAAAATTTCTTTTTAGGCAAGATCTAAGTTGAAACTTTATTCCATTTAAACATGTTACCTTAGAGAAAGGTTGTGAGGATAGCATATAAGAATCCTCAAACCATAATTCAATAAAACCAATGAAATCTGTTAGCTATCTATTGCTTCCTAGAGAATTACTCCAAAGCTCCACAGCTTAATAAAAGTTTTATTATCTCACTTTTTACATAGTTAAGAATTCAGGTGTTACATCTGAATTTGAATCCCTGTGTCTCCCAAGTTTATAATCAAGGTGTTGATTGAAATCATCTCAAGGCTTGATGAGTGAAGGATCCACTTCCAAGCTTCTTCAATTGGGTCTTGCGTGGTCTCAGGCCTGGTTGTTTTACAGAGACATCAGTTTCTTGCCCCATGGGCCTCTGCATAGGGAAGCTAACAATGACATATCTAGATCAATGAAAGTGAGAGGAAAAGGATGAGAAAGAACAGGAAAGGACAAGCAAGAGACAATCATAGTCCTTTTGTTGTGACATAATCTCAAAAGAGACATGTCATTACTGTTACAGAATTTTGTTTGTTATAAATAAGTCACTAGTAACAATTCACACTCAGGAGAAGAGGATTACACAAGGACATGGATATGAGAGGTAAGGATCACTGAAAAAAATTTAGAGGCTGTCTGCCACATCTCTAAAAATAACACACGGTGGTGAAGTTCAAATTGGCTCATGTCAGTTTACAACAAATGAAAATAAAAGACTGCATCTATAGAAGGGTAACAAAGCCAAAATAGACAAATGGGATCTAATTAAACTTAAGAGTTTCTGCACAGCAAAAGAAACAATCATTAGAGTGAACCGGCAACATACAGAACGGGCAAAAAATTTTGCAAGCTACCCATCTGACAAAGGGTTAATATCCAGAATATACAGATAACTAAAGCAAATTTACAAGAAGAAAAAAAAAACGACCCCATCAAAAAGTAGGTGAAGAATATGAACAGACACTTTTCAAAAAAAGACATTTATTTGGCCAACAAACATATGAAAAAATGCTCATCATCACTGATCATTAAAGAAATGCAAATCAAAACCACACTGAGATACCATCTCACACCAGTTAGAATGGCGATCATTAAAAAGTTTGGAGACAACAGATGCGGGAGAGGATGTGGAGAAATAGGAACACTTTTACACTGTTGTTGGGAGTGTAAATTAGTCCAACCATTGTGGAAGACGGTGTGGCGATTACTCAAGGATCTAGAAATAGAAATACCATTTGACCCAGCAATCCCATTACTGGTTATATACCCAAAGTACTATAAATCATTCTATTGTAAATACACATGCACACATTTGTTGATTGCGGCACTGTTCATAATAGCAAAGACATGGATCCAATGCAAATGCCCATCAATGATAGACTGGATAAAGAAAATTTGGCACATATATGCCATGAAATACTATGCAGCTATAAAAAAGGATGAGTTCATGTCCTTTGCAAGAACATGGATAAATGTGGAAACCATCATTCTCAGCAAACTGACATGAGTACAGAAAACCAGGCACTGCATATTCTCACTCATAAGTGGGTGTTAAGCAATGAAAACATATGGACATGGGGATGGGAACATCACACACTGGGATGTGTTGTAGGGTGGGGACCTCGGGGAGGGATAGCAGGGGTTGGGGAGATTCTGGAGGGATAACATTGGGAGAAATATCTAATTTAGCTCACAGGGGGACAGAGGCAGCAAATCACCATGGCATGTGTATACCTATGTAACAGTCCTGCAAGATCTACACATGTACCCCAGAACTTAAAGTAGAATAATTATATATATATATAAAAGAAGGGTTGCTAGGAGATGGACAGTGTACTGAGCACTTTATTTGCATTGTCACATTTAATACTTGGAAAAGATTATGAAAGAGGTAATATTCTTATTCTGAAATGAAAAAAGAGATGTAAACATACGCATATGCACACATAAACATAAAATTGCAACTATTATACAAACATAAATTTATTTTATGATTTTTATAGCATTATAAAAGCCTTTTCCTCAGGATTATAAAATATTTATAGTAATTATAATTGAATAGATGTGACATTTGTATTAATGCATAAATTCCAATGTTATGAAATTCAGTTTTTCATAATTTTAAATAATTAATGATGTACTGGTGAACATTTCTGCACATAAAGTTTTCTGTTTTTGTTTTGCTATAATTCTTGGATAAATCACTTGGGGACAGATTTTGAAGTAATTAGAAATATTGCTACATATTGCCTTGTTTTTTAAAAAAAAATCTATACCACCATACAATGCAAAAAGTATAGGCATGCTCCAATTTTACTGTGTTTTAGTAGCAATGGTTTCAACAATTGTAATTTTTAATAATGTGTTAGTGTGAAAAATCGCTCCTTGATATACCTTTATATGCATTTATTTGATCTCAATTATACATTTATACACATTATTGTCACTTAACAAAGGTGAGTATTTTCACTTTTATATATTTACTGCCTGCCTTTCTTATGTCAACTGATTATTTTGCATGCATGTATTTTTTAAAAATTTAGCAACAAATGTAGAAGGTTACATTTTTTCATTTTCTCTAAATTTTGTAATCATGACCTGCTTGTTAAGAGTTAAAAAAATCAAAAGGGTTCACATGGTATTTCTATTTGCAACATTGTTACATCCATTTGAGTGAATGACACATAATAACATAGTGTCAGATATATAAAAGATCTCTGGGAATGGTGGAATAAAAACTCCCAAAGCAACTTCCATGCTCCCATGATTCCAGAAACTCTTTCATAAACCTGCTTTATTGACAAGACTTAAAATATTTGAAAGGCAGAACAGAATTGAAAGGATAAAGTTTAAAAACTAGAATTTAGAAAGCAAGGGCAAAGAACAAAACAGTTTCATTTCTCATCAATACTCATTTAAAAAACAGACTATAATTCTCCAGAGTATATAGGGCAAATGATGTAGAGAGTGGATTTAAAATGTAATTGATTGCATTTTTTTGCAGGAAAACATAATCCAGGGACTGCCAAAACAATGGTGAGGGATAAAAAAGAGAGAAAGATTTTGGCATAAGGAGGTTGAAAAGATAATCTGATTTGTTTAAATAAATTATAGATGCTTCTTTTACATTATCCCATTTCCCCTCTAGTTGCAATACTTGGAAATACAAATAACATACCAGAGTTAGAAACTCCCAGAAGTTAACTAGCCCACATTATAATATTATTTTGTAATAATTAAATAGACTTCTTTCTTACTTGTAATGTAAAGTAGAAGATAAGAGTTGAAGGAATACTCTGAATGAGTAGAAAATCTTCCTTAAGTTTTTATTTCCTGCTCTCATGGAGAAAATGCATTCTTCACAATCTGATTCCTCCATTGAGGCTGACTCACTCTCTTTAGCAACGTGGAATAGAAATGCCTCAGCTAATTTTGCTATCCATCTACGTGGCTGAAAATATGTTTTGTGTCCCTAAATCTGTAAATCATCACCTTGGATACATTTTTATATTTGGGGAAGATAGAGTCTTAACCTGAATACATGTATGTTCTGAAATGGTGTGGATGGATTTTTGAGGCAGAATGCAGACTGGTGGTATAGGATTTCAATTGTCCTGCTATACACTAAAAATTTACAATGGACCAAAGTCAGACAGCCACAAGTTTAAATCATAACTCCATCATCTTCAGTGGTATGACTGTTAATGTGCTGTTTTTTTCCCCAAAATATATAAACTATTGAGAAAATGTCACTTGACATGTTGGCAGGATTAAAATCTGCTATGTAGTAGAAATCTTGTAAAAGAGCTAGCTCGAGGAAGAAAAACAATGCTGTCAAATGCAATATTTTTATTTAAAAGATGTTGATGTTGGAAATTGGTGGCAATAAAGTTGGGGTGTATTCTCAAGTCAGATCTTTATGCTGAGAGGTCGAATGCTATCTAAAATCTTTCCCTCAGAGTGAGATTCATAGTAATGACAGGAGGAATTTATGTAGCTCTGTCTTCTCTCATCAAAGATGAAAAACTTAAGTACATGGAAGGAGAAGGGAGACTTGCTGGAGTTCCACAACCAGAGCACATTAGAGGGAGGCCCATGCTGGGTTATTCTTATTCCCCAGTTGTGCATTTTTATATTTACCATAACTGTTCCTCTGTTTCCTGGATAATTGCATAATGCTTATATCCATTTAGATTGTAGAAGCAAAAAAGTCTCAGCATACCTATTCAATCCATGTATTTTTCGAGCAACGTGTCAGTTGGAGATAGCTAACAGAGTGTAGAAATAAAGATCAAAGCAGATGATAAATTTCTCTTCACTGATTAATCTATGAATCTTCAGCAGAAGAGAAATACAATTTCTCTTCTTCCCCTATTAAATTTAATAAAAGCCTTTATTCTATTGGATAGTTTTAACTTTCTTCTCCTTCTTTAAAAAATAAATGTGTCAGCACTTTCTTGTTCAATATGTGCCACTCTATTAAATGGTGAACCTCTAATTAAGTAGTAAAGCCAGCAACAACTTTTACAAGTATTCTTCCATGTTACTCAGGGAAGAAAAGGGTCTGGGAAGCCTTAGTTGAATTACAAATTGAGACAATATATTGGAAAAATTATTTTTATATATCTAAAATTAAAACTCTCATATAATTTGGCTTGATAATCCCCACAGAAAGAAATTTATCTTTCGAATATAGTCTCAATCCAAATTCTCAACCCTCAATTCTAAATTGATATACATACATACACATATAATCGGAATTATTAGGGATTGTTATTGTAAAAATTAATCTTTCTGATTAAAAAGTATAGTATTAATTCATTCTAAAACTTTGTAACTATAGCATTTAAGATAAAAAATGATTGTTGATGAGAACGTAGAAAAATTGGAAGCTTTTTGTACTTTGCTGGTGAGAATGTAAAATGGTGCAGGTTCTTTAGGAAACAGTGTGGCAGGTCTTCAAATATTAAATGTAGATTTATTATATGTCCCAGCAATTATGTCCAAGATAAATAAAAGCACTCATAGGTATACATGCAAGATAAATGAAAAAAAAAATGCTCATGCAAGCTATCTACCCGTATGCCCGTAGTAGCATTATTCTTAAGAGTGAGAAAGCAAAAACAACCCCAAATGTTCATCAGTTAATATGTTAATAAGTAAATCATGGTAATACTGTTTGACAGTAAAAGGAAATAAAGCACTAACGCACACTAAACCAAGCTGAGACATGAAAACAATATGTTAAGTGAAATAATCCAGTCCCAAAGACCACATATATCGTATGATCCATTTATATAAAATGTCCAGAATGCACACATCTATAGACACAAAAAGTACATTACTGGTTGCCCAATTATGTATAGATCTTGCAATCTGACTCTTAAAAAACATTTTTTTTAATTTTTAAGATTGAGGGAGTGCTACCTTTCTATAGCCCAAATAACTGACTACAAATTATGTAGTCAGTTTGTTCAATTTTGTTTATGTTAGATTGTGTTATCCAGAAATTTTACAACAAAGTTAATTGTCATAATAATTGTGGCATATGGGCAAGATAGAGATAAGAACTGTACTTTAGAATAATTTAACAGTACTTCAGATAAGCCATTTGTCTAAAGTCTAACTTCTAGCATAAGTTATGTGTAAAACTTGAACACAAATTATTTGCGAAGACTCAGTTGATTGTTGGATTTATATAGTATAGAAGATATTCACCCCTTCCATAATATGTAGGGCAATACGACCTTTAAAAGACTTCCTACATGTTAGAATTTATGATTCTGTCATTTCACTTTTTATTACTTGGAGGATCTTAAAATGCTGAAAGTGAGAATAGAGAGGGTGAACAACCTTCAAAATAAATGAAAGTTGAATGTTATACCCTTTCTGTAAGATGAAAATTGTCTATACATGGAAAGCAGGATATGTAGTTCCAAAAGTTTAAACCTGATGAAGGAAAGATCCTCCAACATTTTCTCACTGAATTATACTTCTTTGGTCTCTTTTACCTATTCTTCATAAAATGTCCAAAATTAACTGTTAAAAATAAGTAACAGATTAAATAAACCGACATTTTATTACAAGAATGTTATTTGATTTGAATAACATGTGAGGATACAATCTACGTGTCTAGAATTTCCTCCCTCAAAATCCTGGCGATAAAATTAAAAGCTTGAATGAACTGATAAAGCAAATATGCTCTAAGCCTGTCCCTTGGGTTAAGTCAGGCTACAGACTCATGCCAGAATTGATACAGAGTCTAAAGTAAGTGATATGCTTGAAACAAAAGGATAGATAACCAGATGTCAGGATTCTGAGAGCAGTGATGGTGTCCGATACATTTTTATAACCCAAGCAACTTAGCTCAGGCCTCGCACAAGGCTAGTACTCTGTATTTAGAGCTTTAAACTCAGGGATCCTGAAGTTATGTGTCTCAGGAACATGCAGAATTTATAGGCATAGAACCATTAGAATGAGAAGGAGGAAAATGATGAGTCCATGATCATCAAAGTACATATGAGGAAAGTGGCAAATGGAAAGAAGATTTGAAACAGAGAAGGGAAAAATACAAAAATATTCAGAGACAGACACAGGAAGAATAAACATTGAAATACTATTAGTCTCATGGTATAATTGGTTCTTTCTTTGCTTTTTATTTCTTTTCTATTTTTGTATTACATTCTTAATTTTTAGAGTGGCTTTAGATTCACAGCAAAATTGAGAGGAATAGTTAGAGATTTCTCACATAACCCCTGACTGCACAAATGCATAGCGTCTCCTGTCATTAGCATCCCCCACCAGAGTATAATCGAGCCTTTGCATCTGTGGAAAATTGGTTCCAACACCTCCTTTGGAGACCCAAACCTACAGATGCTCAAGTCCCTTATATAAAATGACATGGTATTTCCATATAAACTATGCATATACTCATGTATTCTTTAAATCATCTCTGGATTATTTATAATATCTAATATAATGTGAATCCTATGTAAATTGTCATTGTGCTGTATTGCTTAAGGAATAATGACAAAGCAAAAGTCTGCATATGACAAGCACACACAGCCACAATTTAAAAATACATTTTCTATCTATGGTTGGTTGAATTAACAGATGTGGAACCCATGGATACAGAAGGCCAAATGTAGTACATTTGTTACAATTGATGAATCTACACTGACACATCATTTATCAGCCAAACTTTATGATTTACATTAGTGTTCACTCTTGTTACTGTATATTCTGTGGATTTGGACAAATATTTTATGACATGTAACTACCATCACAGTGTTGTGTAGAATAGATTCAGTGTGTTATAAATATTCCGTGCTCTGCTTATTCATGCCTCCCTCCCCGTTAACCCCTGACAAGTGCTGATCTTTTTTCTCTCTGCAGTTTTGTCTTTTCCAGAATGTTATATAGTTGGAATCTTATGGTATGCAGCCTTTTCAGATTGACTTCTTTTTACTTTAATATGCATTGAAGTTTACTCCATTTCTTCTCATGGCTTGATAGCTTTTTCTTTTTAGTACCAAATAACATTTCATTGTCTAGCTTTACCACAGTTGACCTATCTACACCTACTAAGAGATATCCTGCTTGTATTCAAGTTTCTGCAATTATGAATGAAGCTGCTTCAATATGATCATCCTTGTTCAGATCTTTGTGTAAACATAAGTTTTCAACTCCTGTGAGTAACAAGGAGTGTGGTTACTGTGTTTTTTCTATTTTAATTTATTTTTGATATTTGTATAAAAGTTCTCAAGTGAAACATTATATCACTGTGTGCTCCATGAACTAAGCTCTGCCTTCCTCTCTTCTTCTATCTCTTTTCTGAACCAGATCCATGCCAAGACATCCACAAGTTCAATTTCTTTCTCAAGTATACCAAGAATATTACATCTTAGGCCTTCTTACTCTTCCCTCTTTCTGGAAAATTCTTTCCTCAGTTTTTGTTTGTTCTGTGTGTGTGTGTGTGTGTGTGTGTGTGTGTGTGTGTGTGTGTGGTTGGATCTGCTATGTTCTTCAAATCAAGGAACTAGGCACTCCATCTAAGGAACACATTCCATCATCTCCTGCCTCCAGCCATCATCTGTGAAGTTACTGACGTATTTTCTTCATGGCACCTATCAATGATGATTTTTAGTTCACTTAGTTATTATCTTTATTTCAGTCCCTGAAAGAAACTTCACAAAGCAGAGACTTTGCCTAACTTGTACATTCATATATGCCCACACCTAGGATAATATCTAGTTCTCAGTAACTGATCATGAAGTAATTGCTGAATAAAAATGAATAAATATGTGTTTACCGTAATTTTTATATTCTATTCAAGTAAAGTAGAAAAATACAGATTTATTAAGATATGAAAATGGATACTAAGGAAAGATACTCTAGTGTTTAAGTTGCATGCTCTAGCTTGATTGTGTAAACATACCAAATTGATTTAATAATTATTCAAATAACTATCTCTGAAGTAAAATATGGGCTTCATTAGTGGGGCTATGGTGAGGGTGGGTAGGTGTGGATCATTATTGTTCTTACCCTGGCTGAATTCAGGTCCAGTTTGGGAATTAGCATTTTTGATTGTTGTGCCCAGAAGATAGTAAATGTTGCATAATGCTTGTGTTCAGAATGATGAGGAATTAGGAAACAGAAAAAATGGAGTGACAGGGTTTGGAAGGGAGAATCTGGAAATGCCTTCTAAGGGAAAGTAGCAACAAAATAATAGCCTCCCTTGTCCTTGGTGAGCAGCTATTACATTCTAAGCATCTTAAATACCTCATGCTGTCTCACAGAAGGCATCATCTCAATCCTTATAACAAACCTAAGACAGAAGCAACATGAGTACCTCTTGTAGTGGTTGGAGTGGTATAAAATTAATCTATGCAACAGTTTTCTATTAAGGTTGGCATGGAGCTAGGAATATCTGCAAAGGTAAAAATTCAGGATCCTTTATCTACTTTTATTCTGAAGGTTGTGATAGGGCATACTATGATGGGAAAATTATGCTTTCTTCCTTTATTTGTCTCAAACCCATATGAGGCTGTTTAGTTAGTTGTAATGGAAATAATTTAGAAACAACAGAAATCCTCTTTGGTACCGCCTAAGACCTCTTTTCCTCTAAGCAAACATTAGCATAAAATAGCATGGTTTCATTCTCTTGTAATATAATCTGAATCCACCTAATCCACTAAAAAAAAAAAAAAATCCCTCTGAAGCACAGGCCACAAGAGAGGAAAAAAGACGAATCATTTTAGCCATCCAATTGGTTATTCATTTCTACTTAAACTCATTCTTAGCTTGGGATAGAGTTTACCATTAAAATTGAGAAATGTAATCCACATGGACCTGGCATAGTTACATTGTCAAATTCATTATGATGCCTACAAAACTTACAAAGCAGCACACTCACCCGCCCCGTCCACATTTTCTATTAATTCCCCTCTTTTAAAATCTGTTCCAGAAACAGAATTTTCTTTACGGTTTTATAAATATACCAGCTATGCTTTGCTTTTAGGCCTTCACTCTGATTGCCTGCTGTTGGCAAGGAATGCTCTTGCTCAGATAGCCACATGACTCACTCTCTACCATTCTTCAGGTCTAAGCTCCACTTTAAGCTTCTCAAAGAGGCCCTTCTCTGACTATCCCTTTAAAGTTACTACTCATTCCTCCTTTCCTCCCTTTTAACTTGTTCTACTTTTCTTTTTCCGTAACATTTATTCACTAATACACACTACAGTTTACCATGTTTGTTGTTTCCTGTTTCCGCCCCCTCCTGCTAGAATGTAAGCTCAATTAATACTGGAATGTTTGAGGTTCTTCACAGTAAAGGGTCTCAGCTGCATGATAATGGAATAGTGAATAGCTTTCCTTTGAGCTCAAGAACAACTACTACCTAACCAGATAATAATTATGACATCTTAAAAGTCCTTCAGATAAAGATGTGAGGGATACAAAATAAAAATCCCCAGCAGTGGTCTCTAAGATCAAGACTGTATTTTTCCCCTAAAAAATTGTGCCTTCTGGGCTGAAAAAAAGACTGTGATCCCACTGAAGAAATGAGGTCTTCCAATACAGGCACAAAATTGAAAGGAAAATATATGAGCAATTTAATCTGAATCTCCTTAGAGTTTTTTCCTCTTAGAAATTGATTGCTTATTTTAAGAGAAAGAAAATGAGAACACAAAACATAAATTTTTCATGTGTTGATATTATAGTAAAGTTCAGTGTTGGTTTCAGTACTGACTCTGCAACGCGCGTGCACACACACACACACACACACACACCCCACTCTCTCTACACTCAGGATTTCATTGGTAATGACTTAATTAAAAAACTGGTAATCTTATCACACGTTATAGTTACACATGTGACCTATTAGAAAGTGTAAGTTCAGCAGATGTACAAACACAGTAAAATCCCTTTCTACAGTCACAAAGTATTAGTTATGGTGACTATAGCTGAGATAATGAAAATATTAATGTTCTGACTACCTTGGTCTGAGACAAAGAAAAACTTCTAACTACCTTGATGCCTGCAATAGTAACCCTGACATAATGTGAATTTCAAGTTTGCTTTTCCTGTCTACTTCTGAGACCTGTCTACTATATTTTGTTTACTTATTTTTTCAGATGGCATAATACGCTCACATATTCTGACATCTCCAGCTCCGTAGTCATGAAACAATCTGTTTTGCCAAGGAAAAGAAATGCAAAGTGTGTGGTCATCACTTCTTTTTGTTGTGTATGTGTAAGTATATGTGTCTGTGCTTTCTTCCTCTCTACCTCCATCCTCCCTCATTTACTTCCTTCCTTCATCTCATCCTCTTCCTTTCCGTCTCTTTATTGCCCTTACTTTCTCTACTCTGTCTTTCGTTATAGAATATCTTGTACTTTCACTGAGACTTATTTTCGCAGTGACCAGCTTCCTGATCCAATTTATTGTTCAATCACTTATATCCTCCCTGTAACAAAGACATATAAGAAGACATTTCTTGTTTTGAAAGATGCTAAAAAGTACCTTAAGAGATATAGCACAAATGTATGAAGAATTAAATAATAGCAGAAAGATCCAGAGAATGATAGAGATGATAAAGTTAGAATTCAAGCATAGTAGTATAATGATGATGATAAATATAGTAAGTGGAGAGTATTTAAAATATACTATACACAGTCCTATGTCCTTTACATGTAATTGTCTTAACAGTTTTATGAGAAATATGTTGAACTAATTATCATTGTGAGGAAACTGAGATCACAGGTGTTAATCAACTTACCAAATTTACCTAGTTGGAGACAGATAAAGCCAAGGTTCCATCCAGTTCTATCTGTCTCAAAAGTCATAGCTTTAAATCACATTACTTTGGATGAGAAGTAAAATAATCAGAAGTAGCTCCCTGTAAGGCTAGAAATTGAGTGGTCTTGAAAGTCATTAAAATTTAGCTTGCTAGAAAGGACAGGAAAGAAAAATAGAAGCCCCAGCATAGGGATAGTAATGTGACACGGTAAAAGCCCCATAAAACTGCATACCTCAAACATACCTTGGCTTTCTGTTGAAACTGCTCTCTGTAACCCTAATGTGACAGGCAAGCAGTCCAAACCCATGCCATCTTGGCCCCTGTGACTTGTAATAAGTAATTAAGGTCTGTAATTTCCACCCTACCCAGACAATGTGTAAACTAATGCTTGTCTTGATTTCTGTGAACCACTTGAGTAACAATCGGAATGTCCAAAGTCCCCTGGCCCTCGGAATGTCCAGAGCCCCTCACCCTCATCTCCGCCCAGGAGGTGATTTACAGAATCCACCAGAATGTCCAGAGCCCCTCATCCTCATCTCCGCGCAGGAGGTAATTTACAGAATCCACCAGCCCTCAGAATGTCTGAAGCCCCTTACCCCCATCCCTGCCCCTCACACTCACCCTCACCCCCAAGGTGGTTTTACGGGTATAAAAGGTTTGACATCCTCCTTTTGGGGCCACGGGTTGGAGATACATGAGTCCTCCGTGGCTGCCAGCAATAAAGACCCTGCAATTTGGCATATTTTTGTCTTGGTGTTGACTTTCTATGCTCGCTCCAGTACAACAGTAAAGTAAGTTTATTACCTCTGTAACATAACATGGTCATACAGCTTTCCCTTGGCCAGTGATTTTAGGGACCAGCACAGGAAGTCATTTGAAAGTTACTATAAATATCTTTGTTTCAATATTTATTTCTACTCATCATGAATTGAATGAGGACAGAATAAATCTGTCAGAACTTAGGCTTATCAATATGATCCAATATTACTGAAGTCCAGGGTTACTGAAAAAGTTTTGAGGAGAAAGTTTGACTCCTTTCTCTTAGTCTCATTGTATAAAAAGAAAAAAGAAAAATTAACTTCCCATGCCTAGCCAAGTGTATGATACCTTATTTCAGGGCCTGAAGAATTCATCATTTGTCAGACCAGCGGCATTTCTGTACTGTTTATGATCTCAACCAATACAAATTGAATTTTTAGTTGAAAAAAACTGAAGAAGCAACTCAGATTAATGAACAATGTTGTAATGTGCAAAAAGTCATGTTTAAAATGTGAGTTATAAAGAGCTTAAGGAAGATTAGATATGATAAAGTTTTAAGAGGCAAACACTGGCTTTTAATGAACCACAGGTTTGTTTGCATTAGTAATGGTAAGAAGGCTGTGACCCTGATGGACCATTTAGGAGGAAAATCAGCAACCATCACCTACTATCAAGCTACATTCACTAGCGCAGACTACTCACTTTTGTCTCTACCACAGGAAATAAGTCAATTTCACTTTGGCTATTTTGCATTAACGAAGATGGGGATTTTATTTTATTTAGATATATTATCATAAATTGAGGCAAACTTTGCATACTATTTGTTTTTAAGAGGAAAAAATGTTTTCCTTGGGCTAAGTAGCCTGCACAATCAACCTGGAGATAAAATAGCAAGAAACTTTATATTTTGACCTGTGGTTAGCTGTGAGCATACTGCACTACCACATCCCATAACAAACACACACACCTCTTGAATTTCTTGAAGGCAGTTAATATCTTAATGGCATTTATAGTGGTAGCCCCAATAGCCAGAAACACTGCTGCATACACTGTAGGTGCTCAACATGAAAGAAATTAAAATATTTTCTTCTGAGAAATACAGATTTCACACAAATATAGTGAGTGTTATTTTGATAGATTAAAAAAAATCTTAGCTTCTAACACACTAGGAGAAAAGCTGTGAGTGGAAGAACAGCCTTCGTTCTTCTTAGCCAAGTGGTCTTGCTTTCCAGAGCTGTACAATGTTCTTCAATTATCATTAAAATTTTCTTTTTGAACAGCAATACGGTCTTCTTGGCTTTTATGCATCAGATCTCATCTTGTTTATGCAATTAAATATTTGCACCCATTGTTGTCTTTAACAATAAAGGATTTATCTGAATTCATCTAAATGTCATGCAATTCAATGGTTTTCCATACAAAATGGGCTGATGAGAACACTTGGATTCCATAGCAGCATTGGGTGACTCTGACTTTGGCTTAATAATTCAATTAGAATGTGAATGAAGGATGCAATAATACAAAGCACCATGATTCAGCTGCAATGATCACAGAACATTTTCTAAATGCTAATGTCCTTCCTTTGTAATATCTCAATTGCAAGAAGTCTTTTTGAAGTACTTTGTCTTTACAGTACTTTTCAGTTTATATTGTTCTGTAGTTACTTCATGCATTCTCTTAAACACACTGAGGATACATACAAATAACATAACATGAAAAAACACAGGTAATAGAAAAATGTGTAAATGGCAGAAAAATGTGCTAGTGTGACAGTTTATTTTGGATGTCCACTTGACTTGACTAAGGGCTATCTGGACATCTGGTAAAGCATTATTGCTAGGTGTAGCTGTGAAGGTGTTTCCAGAGGAGATGGGCATGTGAGTTGGTGGACTGAGTGGGAAATATCCACCCTTAGTATGGGTCTGCACCTTCCAGTTGTCTGGGGCCTTAGATACAACAAAAAGTCTGAGGAAAGACTAATATCTCTCTGTCTCTCTCTGTCCCCAAGAACTAGGTCACACTTCCATTGCCCTTAAACGTTAGAACTCCAGGATCTCCAACCTCTACACTTGCACCTACCCTCCCCAACTCCTGCCCTAGGTTCTAAGGTCTTTGGCCTTACAATTTCTAGCATACCCTCAACATTTTATGGCACACTGGAATTTCTATAATTGAGGAGTTCCTCCACTACTTTGTATTGTCTTGATTAAAATAATAGTGATCTTTAAGATTTGCTGCATAGTTATATGTGCCTTGAAATCCCAATATAACTTCATTCTATAAGGACATTCTATGTTTGAAAGACATTCTAGAGATAAACTACTCGGACATTCTATGGTTGAAAGACATTCTGGAGATAAACTACTCCAAGGATAATAAGTAAGTAGCAATACAGATTCTCTAACTGATTTTTTCAATTACTTGGAGAATTGTGTTGAAAACACTCTGAGCCCTCTCAGATTTGTCTGTTGGTAGATGTTAGTGATGTCTCCCATGGTCCTAGAAGAAGATATTTGTGACCTATGCACCAGATATTTGATGTGACAGCCTTTAATTGTTAAAAACAAATTTTTATTAACATAAAATTTGCATAATATAGACTTCACTATTTTAATTATTAAAGAGTGCCTTATAGAGTATTTGCGATGTTGTATAATCATCACCACTGTCGAGTTATAGAAAATTTCTACCATCCCAAAAAGAACTTCTGGCCTTGTCATTTGTCCTTTATCCTCATCTCCTGGCAACGCCTAATTTACTTTATTTTCCTATGAGTTTGCCTTTTCTAAATGTTTTATACAAATATCATCATAACATATTGTCTTTTGTGTCTGGCTTTTTTAACTTACCATGATGTTTTTATAATGTTCATTACTTTATTTCTTCTTATGACTGAATAATGTTTTGTTGCACAGACATATCATTTTTATTTATTTACTCATTAGTTACTGGATTCAGTTTTACACTAGATAATTGAAGTTTTCTTTTTTATTGTTATTATACTGTAAGTTCTGGGGTACATCTGTAGAATGTGCCGGTTTGGTACATAGATATACATGTGCCATGGTGGTTTGCTGCATCCCTCAACCCGTCATCTACAATAGCTATTTTTCCTAATGCTAACCCTCCCTTAGACCCCCACCCCCTGAGAGACCCCAGTGTGTGATATTCCCCTCCCTGTGTCCATGTATTCTCACTGTTCAACTCCCACTTATGAATGAGAGCATGTGGTGTTTGGTTTTTTTATTCCTGTATTTTCTGAGAATGATGGTTTCCAGCTTCATCTATGTCCCTGCAACGGACATGAACTCATCCTTTTTTATGGCTGCATAGTATTCCATGGTATATTACGTGTCATATTTTCTTTATCCAGTTTATCACTGATGGGCGTTTGAGTTAATTCCAAATCTCTGGTATTGTGAAGTGCTGCAGTAAACATACGTGTGCCTGTATCTTTACAGTAGAATGATTTATAATCCTTTGTATATATACCCAGTAATGGTGTTGCTGGGCCAAATGGTATTTCTGGTTTTAGATCCTGAAGGAATTGCCACACTGTCTTCCACAATGGTTGAACTAATTTACAGTCCCACCAACAGCGTAAAAGCATTCCTATTTCTCTACATCCTCTCCAGGATCTCTTGTTTCCTGACTTTTTAATGATCACCATTATAACTGGCATGAGAGCATATCTCATTGTGGTTTTGATTTGCATTTCTCTAATGACCAGTGATGATGAACCTTTTTTCATATGTTTGTTGGTCGCATGAATGTTCTTTTGAAAAGTGTCTGTTTATATCTTTGCCCACCTTTTGATGGGGTTGTTTTTTCATGTAAATCTGCTTTAGTTCTTTGTAGATTCTGGATATTAGCCCTTTGTCAGATGGATAGATTGCAGAGATTTTCTCCAATTCTGTATGATACCTGTTCACTCTGATGATAGTTTCTTTGGCTGTGCAGAAGCTCTTTAGTTTAATTAGATCCCATTTGTCAATTTTGGATTTTGTTGCCATTGCTTTTGGTGTTTTAGTCATGAAGTCTTTGCCCAGACCTATATCCTGAAGGGTATTGCATAGGTTTTTTTCTAGGGTTTTTGCGGTTTTAGGTCTTACATTTAAGTCTTTAATGCATATTTAATTAATTTTTGTATAAGGTATAAGGAAGCGGTCCAATTTCAGTTTTCTGCATATGGCTAGCCAGTTTTCCCAACACTTTTTATTAAATAGGGACTCCATTCCCCATTGCTTGTTTTTGTCAGGTTTGTCAAAGATCAGATGGTTGTAGATGTGTGGCATTACTTCTGAGGCCTCTGTTGTGTTCCATTGGTCTATGTATCTGTTTTGGTACTAGTACCATGCTGTTTTGGTTATTGTAGATTTATAATATACTTTGAAGTCAGGTAGTGTGATGCCTCCAGGTTTGTTCTTTTTGTTTAGGATTGTCTTGGCTATATGGGCTCTTTTTTGGTTCCATATGAAATTTAAAATAGTGTTTCTAATTCTGTGAAGAAAGTCAATTGTAGCTTGGTGGGGATAGCATTGAATCTATAACTGAGTTTGGGCATTATGGCCCTTTTTACTATATTGATTCTTCCTATGCATGAGCATGGAATGTTTTTCCATCTGTTTGTGTCCTCTTTTATTTCCTTGAGCAGTGGTTTGTAGCTCTCCTTCAAGAGGTCCTTCACATCTCTTGTAAGTTTTATTTCTAGGTATTTTATTCTCTTTGTAACAATTGCGAATGGGAGTTCACTCATGATTTGGCTCTCTATCTGTTGGTATATAGGAATGCTTGTGGTTTTTGCACATTGATTTTGTATCCTGAGACTTTGCTGAAGTTGCCTATCAGCTTAAGGAGATTTTGGGCTGACACGATGGGGTTTTCTAAATATACAAGTATGTCATCTGCAAGAAGAGACAATTTGACTTTCCCTCTTCTTGTTTGAATACCCCTTATTTCTTTCTCTTGCCTGATTTCCCTGGCCAGAACTTCCAACACTATGTTGACTAGAAGTGGTGAGAAAGGGCATCCTTGTCTTGTGCCACTTTTTAAAGGGAATGCTTCTCGCTTTTACCCATTCATTATGATATTGGCTGTGGGTTTGTTATAAATGGCTTTTATCATGTTGAGATACATTCCATCAATACCTAGTTTATTGAGAATTTGTAGTATGAAGTGTTGTTAAATTTTATGAAAGGTCTTTTCTAAATTTCTTGAGATAATCATGAGATTTTTGTCATTGGTTCTGTTTATGTGATAGATTATGTTGATTGATTCATGTATGTTGAACCAGCTTTTTCATCAGGGATATTGGCCTGAAATTTTCTTTTTTTGTTGTGTTTCTGACAGATTTTGGTATTAGGATGATCCTAGCCTCATCAAATGAATTAGGGACGAGTCCCTCTTTTTCTATTGTTTGGAATAGTTTCAGCAGGAATGGTACCAGCTCCTCTTTGTACCTCTGGTAGAATTCGACTGTAAATCCATCTAGTCCTGGGCTTTTTTTTGGTTGGTAGGCTATTAATTACTGCTTCAATTTGAAAACTTCTTATTGGTCTATTCAGGGATGTGACTTATTTCTGGTTTAGTCTTGGGAGGGTGTTTGTGTCCAGGAATTTTCCCATTTCTTCTAGATTTTCTAGTTTATTTGTGTAGAGGTGTTTATAGTATTCTCTGATGGTAGTTTGTATTTCTGTGGCATCAGTGATGATTTCTCCTTTATCATATTTTATTGTGTCTATTTGATTCTTCTCTCTTTTCTTCTTTATTCATCTGGCTAACAGTATCTATTTTGTTAACCTTTTCTAAAAAAGCAGCTCCTGGATTCATTTTTTGAAGGGTTTGTTTGTATCTCTATTTCCTTCAGTTCTGCTCTGATATTAGTTATTTCTTGTATTCTGCTAGCTTTTGAATTTGTTTGCTCTTGCTGCTCTAATTCTTTCAATTGTGTTGTTAGGGTATCGATTTTAGGTCTTTCCTGCTTTCTCCTGTGGGCATTTAGTGCTATAAATTTCTCTCTAAACACTGCTTTACTGTGTCCCAGAGATTCTGGTCAGTTGTGTCTTTTTTCTCATTGGTTTCAAAGAATTTATTTATTTCTGCCTTAATTTCATTATTGACCCAGTAGTCATTCAGGAGTAGGTTGTTCAGTTTCTATGTCGTTGTGCAGTTTTGAGTAAGTTTCTTAATCCTGAGTTTTGATTTGATTGCACTGTGGTTTGAGAGACTGTTTGTTATGATTTATGTTCTTTTGCATTTGCTAAGGAGTGTTTTACTTCCAATTGTGTGGTGAAATTCAGAATAATGTGATCTGGTGCTGAGAATGAATATTCTGTTTATTTGGGGTAGGGAGTTCTGCAGATGTCTATTAGTTCCACTTGGTCCATAGTTGAGTTCAAGTCTTGGATATCCTTGTTAATTTTCTGTCTCGTTGACAGAGGGATGTTAAAGTCTTCTACTATTATTGTTTGTGAGTCTAAGTCTCTTTGTTAAGTCTCTAAGAACTTGCTTTATGAATATGGGTGCCCTATATTGGGTGCATATTTATTTAGGATAGTTATCTCTTCTTGAAGCACTGAGCCCTTTACCATTATGTAATGCCCTTCTTTGTATCTTTTGATCTTTGTTGGTTTAAAGTCTGTTTTATCAGAAACTTGGATTGTAACCCCTGCTTTTTTTTCCCCTTTCCTTTTGCCGGGTAAATCTTTCCCTATCCCTTTATTTTGAGCTTATGTGTGTCTTTGCATGTGAGATGGGTTGCCTGAATATAGCACACTGATGGGTCTTAACTCTTTATCCCTTGCTCTTGAGGAGTTGTGATCCTTTGGAGGAGAAGAGACGTTCTGGTTTTTTGAATTTTCAGCCCTTTTGTGCTGGTTTTTCTTCATCTTTGTGTATTTATCTACCTTTGGTCTTTGATGTTTATGACCTGTGGATGGAGTTTCTGTAGGGACCTCCTTTTTGTTGTTGTCGATGCTATTCCTTTCTGTTTGTTAGTTTTCCTTCTAACAGTCAAGCCACTCTGCCACAGGTCTTCTGGAGTTTGCTAGAGGTCTACTCCACACCCTGTTTGCCTGGGTATCATGAACGGAGGCTGCAGAACAGCAAAGATTGCTGCCTGTTCCTTCCTCTGGAAGCTTTGTCCCAGAGGGGCCCCCACCAGGTGTCAGCCAGAGCTCTCCTGTATGAAGTGTCTTTCGGCCCCTGCTTGGAGGTGTCTCTCAGTCAGGAGGCTTGGGGGTCAGGGACTCACTTGAGGAGGTAGTCTGTCCCTTAGCAGAGCTCCAGCACTGTTCTGGGAGATTCATTTCTCGTTCAGAGCTGGCAGACACAAATGATTAAGTCTGTTGAAGCTAAGCCCACAGTCACCCCTTCTGCAGGTGCTCTGTCCCAAGGAGATGGGAGTTTTTGATCTATAAGCCCCTGACTGGGGTTGTTGCCTTTATTTCAGTCAGAGATGCCCTGCTTAAAGAGGAGGAATCTAGAGGGGCAGTGTGGCTACAGTGGCTTTGCCAAGCTCTGTTGGACTCTGTCCTGTTCGAACTTCCCAGGTAGCTTGGGCTTGGTTTACGCTATGAGGGGAAAATCCACCTATTCAAGCCTCAGTTATGGCGGAAACCCCCTCTCCCCATCCCCCCACCAAGCTTGAGCATCCCAGGTTGACTTTAGACTGCTGTGCTGGCAGCAAGAATTTCAAGCCTGTGGATCTTAGCTTGCTGGGCTCCATGGGGGTGGGATCCACTTAGCTAGACTACTTGGCTCCCTGGCTTCAGCCCCCTTTCCAGGGAAATGAATGATTCTGTCTCACTGGTGTTCTAGGCACTACTGGGATATGAAAAGAAACTTCTGAAGCTAGCTTGGTGTCTGCCCCAATGATTGCCTAATTTTTTAATTAAAACCCTGGGCCCTGGTGGCCTAGGCACCCAAGGAAATCTGGTCCGTGGTTTGGGAAGACTGTGGGAAAAGCATAATATCTGAGCAGGAGTACAGTTCCTCAGGGTAGGGTCCCTCATGGCTTCCCTTGGCTAGGGGAGGGGGTTCCTCAACCCCTTGCACTTCCCTGGTGGGGTGCAAACACCCCACCCTGCTTCTGCTTGCCCTTTGTGAGCTGTACCTGCTATATGACCTGTCCCAATGAGAAGTCATATACCTCAATTGAAAATGCAGAAATCACCCATCTTCTGAGAAAAAATAATCTTTACAGTAATTATTTATTTATTAGTGAACTTTTACTTTTATATATATATATATATATATATATATATATATATATATATATATATATTTAGCAGCTTTGATATGCTTATTTAGTTCCAGATTTTTCATGGTAATAGAAGAGATTTTACAGGAACTCTAATTTTTTCTAATGGAATAAATATGTGAAATAACCTTGAAGTCACAACATATGTATTTTTTAAACCCCTTTTTATGTTCAAAATTTGACATAATGAAGACAAAATTAAAACCAAGATCTGTCCAGAGTGGGCAAAGGGATGCCAAATGAATATATAGTTAATATAAAATAGAAAATATCTGTACTATTAACAATATCATGTATAAATTATTATTAATGGCACTCAGCCTCATGGCCTAATGGAAAGAGTACAGGTTTTGTAGTTTGGCAGATATAGGTTTGAATATGAGGTTTATTATTTCTTAATTATATGTTTTTAATGTTTTTTAAATTTCTCTTCTATAAAAGGAGGAAAATTATAATCTCCCAAACAGGGACATGGTAAAAGACTAAAGGAGTTAAAAATATAAAATATCTAGTACATGTAACATTGAGCTCAAGAAATACCAATCCTCTTCCTATTGCACACACTGTTTCTGTTTCATAATTAAAAATTTTAATGCCTAGTAAATGCCTAGTGGCTGACAACTTTTTCCAGTTAGTCATCATCAGGAGGAGAAAATTACATATCTATTTTTTTAATGTAATATGGATGATTTGACAATATTTTGGAAAATGTAAGACTAGAATTTTTTTGTTTGATATTGATCTACGTTGTACAGAAAAGTCTCTCCGTGATATAAGATGGGAACTAAGAGTACTTTGATTGGCTATGATACCTAAAATTAGTGACTTTTCAAAAATAAGGCAACAGCTACCGCTGTGTTAAGACCTATACTGTATCCTGTGTCAGGTCCATTCTGCATGCTTTCTCAAATTTCATCTTTGTATCTTTGGAGAGAACAGCAGTATGCGCAATATAAAGTAGTTGTTCAATTATTCTTTGAGAAATTTACTCAAAATTATTAGTTGGGAATCCTGGCTAAAGGCAATCTAGGAACCCCATCCTTCACTTACTTATGAACTCATTGGTTAAAATAAGCTATAGCCTCTTAGGATACTGTGTTTACCCACAGTATTTAAACATGGACACACCCATCTGTAATTGCTACATGTGTAAGTCACTTGGGGTAGTTTGCCATTGCCAAGCACAGTGACATATGCCTTCTTCCAGACTCAATGTAAACTCTTTCCCATTCCAACACAAGATTCATAATACTAAAACTTTGGAAAGGAGTATGTCCAGCCATTGTGTTTCAATCTAATGTATTCTGTGGAGAATAAGAATATACGGTATTGATCAACTTACCACCTATGCAACTTAACAACCATTCGACTTTATGACCACAAGCGCTAGCCACGACTGCTCCGCGTCTGGCAGTGCAAATGTTGTCCAGCTGGGCGTACAACAGTGTGGACCAGCTTCCGGCAGCACTACCATCTCCACATGCACCATTTCAACTGTACATATAGCCTACTCAACTTACGACCAAATCGTGTTACGACCAGTCCGCAGTCCCGACCGTGGTCCTAAGTCGAGCACTAGCTGTAAAAGCCTGGCATGTGAGCCCCTGACTGCTTTTTCATCTCTTTCCCTTCAAGACTTGATTGATATTAGCAACTGTGGCCATTTGTCACTTCTTTTTGCCTGTTCTCCTCAAAGGCTAAGTTTCTAGGCAGCATTGAATAGTTTATGCCAAGATTTTATGATCGTTCCTGCTCTCTCTTACTTTCACTGACATCAAGGCTTTCACCCTGATTCATTTCTCTCTTTGGAAATGCTAGGTTACTTTCAAAATACATCAGAGTAGGAATGTGTCAAGATGTACTTATGCTACATTACTCAATGCAAAAGTTACTGTTTTTCATAATTATGACAGAATGAAAGTGGCAAACAATTATTAGACATTACCCTCTACTAAGCGATAAAATTTAGCCTTCCTCTCCTTGCATTTTCACCTAATTTAAGTAATTTCTTTTGACCAGTTGGATACACTGGAAGTGACACTATGAACATTCCATGTTAGGTCAAAATGAGTTTGCAGGCTGGACACGGTGGCTCACGCCTGTAATCCTAGAACTTTGGGAGGCCAAGGTGAGTGGATCACCTGAGGTCAGGAGTTCAAAACCAGCCTGACCTACATGATGAAATCCTGCCTCTACTAAAAATACAAAAATTAACCAGGCGTAGGGGTGTGTACCTGTAATCCTAGCTACTCGGGAGGCTGAGGCAGAAGAATCACTTGAACCCAGGAGGAGGAAGTTGCAGTGAACCGAGATCGCACCACTGCACTCTAGGTTGGGCGACACAGTAAGACTCCCTCTCAAAAAAAAAAAGAAGAAGCAGCAGCTTGAAGCCCCAAAGAAAGCTGAAGTGATAATTATTTATGCCAAAAAAATTACTTTACAATTTCTATGTCACCTCATTTTTTACACACTATATTGCTTCATTTATATTATCAGCTTTAATAACTATCAATTATATATTTGTTAATATTTGTTTACTAATTATTTTGCTAGGATATATTTGGATCATTGCTAAAATTATTTTGCCAGGATTTCTTACATTATTACTTTTAAAAGGAAAAACTGCTTAAACCAAAAAAACTGACCATGGACCATTTTGTATGAAAAAGTGAAGATGAGGAAAAATTTAAAATCTTGTGAAATTAAAATAGCAAGATTCCATCCAAATTTGTCTAGGTTAAGGTGTCCTGTTCTATGTGGATTGAAGCTTCCTTAATTATTATCAACTAATAGCTACTATAATTTTTGTTTTCATTAATTACAAAACGTAGCCAATTTATTATAGAGTTAACTTCTATTGGAAAAAGCAGCAAGGGAGAAAGGACTTACAGAGTGCCTGCATAAACTGGATATGAGTAACACATAAATAAGGAAAACAAACTGTAGAAGGCTGCAGGTGGCCTCTGAGGAGGAAGGACTCTCCATGCCTCCTGTTGCAGTGCAGAGTGGCCTAGGCTCTGTTACCATAAACATTGTGCTCAAGTATGTAAAATCCCTTTGTAGCACTATGAGGTAGCCAGACTTGTAGCCTCCTTGTAAGGCCTACATTCCATCAGCTGCACAGATAATAGGCTAGAGATAATCACATTTTGTGTTTTGTGAAACTCCCAAACCACCACTGTTATCAATCCTTACGATGACACACCAGTTCCGGCTCACTGATTCACTCCACCATTATGCCACCCTCTCCCCACCATTACTCCACCCCTACCCTATGGATCAAAGTGATTGTAACCAATAGAGTGGATGATCAGAGCTCAGGGCCTTCACTATCTCCTCCAAAGTAATAAAGTGATAGCCCCCTCGCACCACTTTCTCTCTTAATCTGTCTTTTTCTCATTCCTTTGTCCCACCAGACTCAGGGTACCCACAGGTGATGTAGGGCTGGTTCCCTATAACTTTAAAAGTCATGATAGTTAATGCTGTTTATTAAGTGAACTACAGTCATTTATGATAGTAACTTGAAAAAAGGTTGTAAAAAATTACACAAGTGATTAAATAGGCAATTATTTCAATCTTAAATTGTTAGTAATTTATGTATCATAAAATTGTTTAATGGTGAAATAAATATGCCGTTCATTGTTAAAATAAAGTGATGTTTTCTAAAATTTAAAAATACCATGAGAACATTGTACTACAAAGAAAATGAGGAGTACAGATATAGCTCTATTTTGTATTAGCTTTCATTTCCAATTTTAAAAGAAAATTTAAATTTTATCTAGTGTTATTTAGACCAAAAAATGGTTTGTATTTATATTCAAAGCAGTCTAATTTCTGATAGAAGAGAAACTAGAGTAATAAAATTCCTGGAGCTATGTATCTTATGGTATAATTATGGGCTAGAGGCCTAAGAGATGAGATCAAGAATATTAAAAAATATTTTTAAAATCATTAATTTTTTTTTAACTTTTACATGCATAATCTCATAGACCCAGGACATGTATTTATATTTCTAAATTTTACAAATAAAGATTGAATACTCTAGGCAAAGCCACTTGGAGACAAGAAATGCATTTAAAATTCTCATAACTGTCAGATGAAGGAGGTGAAGTAAATTATTCATAAAATTCACATTTAGTTGTAACAAAATGTCAGGCATTACCTAGAGACTGAGCATGGTGAAGTAAACAAGATCAAGTTCTTGATTTACAAAGCATATATTCAGTGAGGAGAAGAAGCAATAAAGAAATCAATAACTAAATTACTATTACCACATGAGTCCTGGAAAATATATAGATAAGGTATAGAGAGTATAGAATGATGAAGGGAATACTTTCACTTTGAGCATTTTAAGGACAAAACTCCTCTCTAGAGAGTTAGAATTTGAGGAAATCATGAAAAGTCCTGGAGGCAGGTAGTCCAGCCTGAACCTCTTAGCAGAACTGAGCTTGATGTGGTCCAAACTTCAAGAAGACCAGGTGATAGAACAGAGAGAATAAAAGGAGGAGCTATAGGAATTTCCATTTAAGAATTTACCAGTGGCCTGATTCTGTCTAGTCCAGTTGTAATTTTGGCCAATGTAAGGGAGGTTTGGATTGGGGAAAGCATATTAGAAGGTTATTGCAATAGTCCATGTGAAAGTTGATGGTGGCTTGAAAGAGGCTATAAGGGTAGAGGTAATGAGAAACCACTGGTTTTAGTATATTTTTCCAACTCTTCAACTCTTTCAACAATTCCTGCTGAAACAATGGAAACTATAAGAAATGGGAGAAAGTAAGGTGTATGTTTGGACATAGCAAGTTTACATTAAGATGTTGAAAAGTAAGGACTAATTTTGATTTTTGTTTGATATATTTTTGGCAGTAAATGATGAGTTCTTTTCAGAAATGTTAAGTTACTTAGATGTTTACCTAACATGATGTTTTATCTAATTAATAGCAATATTCTAACATACAGAGGTTAAAAATTAAAATTTTAAATATTTTGAGGAATATAAAAATAAGCTCTGGAATTGTATTCAAATGTATGAATATGCTTCATATTCAAATTGCATAATTTATTATTATTAACTACAGTCACCACGATATACCATAGAACACCAGAACTCATTCCTGCCTCTAACTACAATTTTGTACCCTTTGATCAACATCTCCCTTCCACCCCCAGCCTCTGGTAACCAGCATTGTACTTTCTATCTTGCTTTTCTCCCACCTGCTAAACTCTTGCTGAAGCCCCCTTTGGCCTAACTGAACTAGAATCTCAGTGCTAAGGAGCTCTAGTGGTATGATCCATAAAGGTCACATTCTGGAGCAAAGAGGATGGCGAAAAGTTTAGAGAGGACTTAAAGGATAAATACCAAGCACAGTGACCTTTTATTTTTGTGTATTCTGAAATATACCTGGAAAACTCACACCACGTACTCACCCAAGAAGTATTATCTTGTGAGTTTTGTATATTGCAAACAGACCAACTAATCCTCATTTTATTCTAAAATTTTGAAATTTGAAGTTTAAGATTCTCAATTGAAAGAGACAGCCTAAGTGACATACAGTGATACAAGTATCCAATAGAGTTGTTCTTCAAGGAAATAAGCGTCAGGGAGATAATAATTTGTCAGAGACTATGTTTTGTTTTTTCATCCTTTCTTTTTTAAAAACACTACACACACACACACAGTAATTGCATACTAAAATTACATCAATTCTCAGAAGTTGTGATGGACAAACTGAAAATTAACAATGCTTCTTGAATTCAACAGAAGGCAGAAGTTGCAGTGAGCCAAAACTGCACCATTGCACTCTAGCCTGGGTAATGGAGTGAGACCCTGTTTAAAAAAAAAAAAAAAAAGAAAGAAAGAAAAAAAAAAAGCTATGTTCATACAGTGAATGCTAATTAGCAATAAAAATCCTGAACTACGGACACAGATAACAACAAAATTGATTCTTACAAGCGTTATGCTAACTGATAGTAGACAAAAAATACTGAATCATATATGATTTGATCACATGACGTTTAATAGAATCAAATTCACAAGGATAGAAAGCAGATTAGTGATTGCAGCTCTGTGGCAAGGGAATCTTTGGGGTTATAGAATTGTTGTATATGGCAGATGATTAAGCAATTGTATATATTTAACAGAACACATTTTATTATACGCTCACAAATGTGAATTTTATTGTATGTCAGTTATACCTAAATAAATATGACAATTCCAAAATATAGTTATAACATCTCATGATCTCTGAAACCTTCCTGGATCGCATATTTCTAAAGGCACACATTCAAATTTTCCTTGGTTTCTGTGGGATGTTCTAATGCATTTCTCTTTTATTAAACCAAAAATAAACAAATAAATTAGGCATATAAAAATAATACAATATGCATTTACATATTGTCTAATTATTTATTTTTAGACCAAAATAGAAAAGTTCACATGGAAGAGATTTTATTTGGGTACTCAAGAGAGCAAAGATGAGTATCAATTTAATATATAAATAAAAAGTATACATTATATATATATATATATATATATATTATATTCAGGTGAATTTAAAGAGGTAGAGAAAAAATTAAAAAAAGTAGTAGTATCCACACAGGAGCTGAATGACAACATCATGTGAAATTCATAGTGAAAAATATAGCCCATTATATGTATTTTATTTATTTGTAGTGAACTTGAAACAGAAACACAACTAGGCAGATTGAGAACCCATCTAGCAGATTAAAGAGTATCCACATGCAGTAAACTTTTGTTTCCTTATTGTGGTAATTCTTGTTTTTATGTAGACAGATTTCACTTTTTTTCTTAGACTTTATTGTCTTTTAAGAAAAACTATATATTTTACTTGTGTTAGGGATTTCTAACTCACAATTCTCTATGAAAGTATCTCCCCATGCCTCCCCAATATCAAGAGTAGTCTCTATGTAAAGAATCATAACTACCGGAAAATTAGAGCAACAACTTTGGTAAAATCAGCCACCTACCATTAATGAAATTATAGTACAAATAAAAACAAGTGATGGAAAAGAGTGAACAATGTAGAATAATATAGGTTAAAATACCCATGTGTTAATCCTGCTTTGATACCATTATTTTCATAGCCTTAGACAAATCATCTCACCATTGGGAGGCTCTATTTCCTCATGTGTAAAATGAGGATAGCAAACCATAGCATGAGAAAAAGATGAAAGTAGAGGAAATCTTTTTCTACACTTTTAAATATTAAGCACATGCTAACATTAAGCATTCTTAAAATAAAGTGTCATTCTTATAATGATTAATGTTAGCATACACTCAATACTTATTCTTAAAGTAGACTAATAGCAATATTAATAAGCCTATGGGTAGTTTGAGAATTTCACAGAGATTTTGATTCTTCTATGTGAAATATATTCAAATACATTAAAAAGTATATTCTCCCTGGATAATATAAGAAGGTACTTTAAAACCATGAATCTCAGTCAGATAAGATGTGCTTCTATATGAGCTAGTTGTGTTTGTGTACTGAAGCCACTATTTTCATTTTGGCATACTTGAAAAGCTGGTTAAATCTTTGGCAGCACAATAGAAGATATTATATATTACTCAGGGATTGGCCTAAGTGATTACTTAATGTAAGTAGTTACTACCTTAATCTAAGAGAGAAAAAATGGCTTAAATGTATAACCAAATCCTCATCCCATCACATTCCTAAAGTTTTTTCATAACCAGTTTTCTTCTAGTCTCGATGTTAGCTCTTAGATGCTATTATGAGCTTAGTACTGTCTATCTAGATTTCCACAACAGTTTTTCATAGTTCACCTCATTTACTTTTATAAATATCAGATGAGTGATATTTTTATGATAAATATTCAACTATTCCTCTTAGATATGAGGATCAGATGGTTAGAAATATATCCATATTATAAAATAAGCAAGGACATATTACAGAATAAAATTCCAATACTTGATTTCTTCATCTAGACAAAAAATGCTGTCATTTCCATGTTTAATAGTTCATGATTTTGACTTGATTTCTCCCTCATCCATTATTTGGTAAATGTTTTATTCTTCTTTGTTATTTTTACTTTAATTCTCAAATTTCTCTTTGCAAATCTACACGGAAAGTGTCTTGTATGTTTATTTTTAATCCATTTCCAGGCTATTTTGTTGTTCTGCGTGCCATAAATACCAATCAAAATATAAATATTTCAAATGTCAGCATATTGAAAAGTTTGACTTAAATAATGTTCATCACCTTTATTTTGCCTCCATTACAGTATACAACTCAAAACCACAAAGTTTGTAAGTTAGAGCCAACTCTTTTTATTTTTTTACTTTTCCTATAGCTAAAAGAAATTATTTCTTAATAATGGTGCAAAAAATTTCCAGCATAATTTTGCTTGGTAGGAACAATTTAGGAATAACTCATTTTCAGCACATTATTGACATACCTTTAAGAAATAGCAGTTATTCACAGTGGAAGCCAGTGCTATACCAAAAGGGAACAATTATTAGAATTTAATATCAAACACACATTCAGAGTTCCCAAGTTGTCAGCAAAATCATGTGCAAATTATCAGCAGGCTAAAATTAACAGACTTGATAAAGATAAGTGCAATAAACTGTACACAGCATGGGAATCTCACTAAGTATAAAACACAAGTTTAGATTTTGGATCTTTGGAAAATAGGCCCATGGGTGTATTTTTTCATTATGTTGCAGTCTGTCCAAACTGCTTTATTACTGGCCTAAGATAATCACTGCCTGTGTTTACAAGCTTGATTATTTATAAGATAATTAGGTTTGTTTTTAAGTATATAAAGCAATAAATGTCTCCCAAGGCTCAGACTATTTTCAAATTATTTCTTGCCCTTTGGAGCTTGGTTGCCTTTGAGGTTGGAGGCTTTCATATAGAATGTTTTATTTGTTTTAACTTAATTTTTCTTTTGATTGCAACCTCAGCTTAAGTGCTTACAAATTCCACAATTTTAGTTACTTCACAGAGAAATAATGTGAGATTGATTGTAGAAGGGGTAGAATGATGATATGGAAGTTCAGAGAATGTAATGTGGAATTTTGCTTTCAATCTACAAAAGGTAAACCCACCTCAAATTTGACAGAACTCAATATTTTAAATTCTCCTATTGTCCCTATCTCATACAGCACAATTATTTTTCAATCTCATAACAATTATTTCTAATAAAGTAGAACATGAAATTTGATAATACTCCTATGTTATTAAGGCTAATGGTTAAAGGATATTAAATTACCACTCCCCTCCCCCAGCCCCTGACAATCACTGTTTTACTCTCTGAGTTGATTTTTCTAAAATTTCAAATATAAGTGAGATCATGCAGCATTTGTCTTTCTGCATATGGCTTATTTTACTTAGCATGATGACCTCCAGATTCATCTACATTGTCACAAATGTCAGAATTTTCTTCTTTTTGAAAGAGAGATGATATTCTATCATATGTATTCACCCATTTTCTTTGTGGCATTCACCTGTTGAATGCCACTTAGTTTGTTTCCACATCTTGGCTATTGTGAAAAGTACAATAAATATGAGAATGAAATTATCTTTTGAGCTTATGATTTTATTTCTTTTAGATACATAACCAGAATTGCTAGATAATCTGGCAGTTCTATTTTTAATCTTGGTGAGAGTTTGTCATACTGTTTATAGTAATTACCTAAAACTCTACCTTTAACTCAGACTACAACATGCACATAAGGACTCAATGCCTATTGCGCATAGTATTCAAGATCTCTTCAGGAATGAAAGTTTGAACCTACTGACTGCATGCTTCCCTTTATGCCTCAGTTCCTACCTTGTTTCATACTAATTTGCTTAATTCATCATCCTTTTCCAGCATTTCACTTGTGCCTCAAATCTAAAGACATATTTTTCCTCTGTGGTTTTGATGCTGGCCCTTGATTGTTTAACTCACTTTTGTATTTGTTCTTTCTTTACTGCTGGCTGCCTGGTCAATTACCTCACCTGCTTCAACTATAACACTTAGGACCTCACCTATTTCAACTATAACGCTTAGCATCAGTACAAAAGGACATTATCCCTTCTTGTTCTTTTCATGCATCATATAAAGGAAAATCAGGCATCTGTAGATCATTCCTTCACTGTTTAAATGCCCAAGGCAAAAGTTTTGTCATTGGTAACTCACTACCATGGACTGTGGAAAGAACTTCTTAAATTGTTTCCTCACCTTCAACTTTACTCCTATTGTTTATACCACCCAAAGTGATCTACAAATTCAATACAATTCCTATATAAATCCATTTTTTACAGAAATAGAAAAAGCATATAAAGACCCCTAGAATCTAAATTAAGACTCCTAGTAGCTAACTTCTTAAATGATTTCCTCCCCTTCAACTTTACTCATTAAAATGTTCATGCCACCCAAAATGATCTACAAATTCAATACAATTGCTATAAAAATCCATTTTTTACAGAAATAAAAAAACAACATAAAACTCATAGGAAGACCCTAGTAGCTAAACGAATCTTGAGAAAAAAAGGAACAAATCTGCCTCACACTTTTGATTTCAAAATATATCACAAAGCTACAATAATTAAACTATTTTATCAGAGACATAAGAACAGGCATATGGAGTAATGAAATAGAATAAAACCTGAAAGTAAACTTACACATATACAGTCAGTTGATCTTTGACAGTGGCATCAAGAATCCCCACAAAGGTAAGAATAGTCTAACAACTGGTGCTGGAAAAACCTGAAAATCACATGCAAACAGATAAAAGTGAGCCTTATCTTACACAAAACACACAAAAAATCAAGTAAAAATGCACTGAAGACTTAAATGTAACACCTTATACTGTAAAATCCTAGAAAAACACATAGGGGAAAATTTTTATCACATTCTATTTACAATAATATCTTGGCTATGACACCATATAACATAGCCAACATACAAGCAAACATAGACAAGTAGAGCTTTGTGCATGAGTGCACACATTTAATTTTAAAGTTCTGCAGATATCTCTTTAATATGCTAATGTCTTTTCTTTTGGATATATACCCAATAATTGGATTACTGGATCATATGCTAGTTCTATTTTTAATTTTCGAAGAACCTCCATACTGTTATCCACAGTGATTGCACTTCTGTATGTTCCCACCAACAGTGTTAAGAGGATTCTCCTTTTTCCACATCCTTACCAGCAGAAACCTTCTTCAACTCATTTCACTCCTCAAATATGATCTTCTTTCTTCTTTTTCACAGAAAATACATATATTTATCACCTCTTTGTCTTTATCATTTATTCATTAATTCACTCCAATTGGGTGACTTTATCTTCACTCCATGCCAACAACTCTCACTTTTGTCATCATTGGCCTTTATGTCTTTGAAACTTTGGATAATTTCAATCACAATTTTGTTTACACTTTTAACAGCATTATACATGACTAATAGATTAGTCTTGAAAAAGTGTTCCTCTGCTTTAAATACACCACATTCTTTTTGATTTCCTTCTATGTCTCCAGCTTTTTATTCTACTGACTAGGATAAAAGTCATTTAGGATACTCTTTCCCTTGACTCCTACAAAAAAACCTGGAAAATTAAACTAGCCTATTTTTTTAGCCTTTTTTATAGCTAGCTGTGGCTAAACTATACATTGCTAATATGTTCTGGAAAATATAATTCAGTCAGAAGTGCCTGACGCAGGTTACGTTTTCACTTTGCCCATTGTGCTCATCTCTGTTTTTACTTTTACTTCCTGACCCACACATTCCATTTTTTATACATGGCAGTGGTTACTCTGAACCCATGAAGATAGGTACCATATGGTAAGGATTATAGAGCAAAAAAATAGAAAGTGTCTGCCTTCCTGATGACATTCTTGAACAGATGCATCAGCCTTGGACCATATATTCCAAGATTTCTTATTGCACAAGTCAAATTATTAGGTGTTTAAGGTTGCTTTTTCAGTCTTCCTTTCTTTCTTATTTTTTTTTTTTTTGAGACAGAGTTTCACTCTTGTTACCCAAGCTGGAGTGCAATGGCGCGATCTCGGCTCACCTCCGCCTCCTAGGTTCAGGCAATTCTCCTGCCTCAGCCTCCTGAGTAGCTGGGATTACAGGCACGTGCCACAATGCCCAGCTAATTTTTTTGTAGTTTTAGTAGAGATGGGGTTTCACCGTGTTGACCAGGATGGTCTCGATCTGTTGACCAGGATGGTCTCGATCTCTTGACCTTGTGATCCACCCGCCTCGGCCTCCCAAAGTGCTGGGATTACAAGCGTGAGCCACCGCGCCCGGCCAGTCTTCCTTTCTTTACAGCTCAATATATATGTCTCAATCCTAAAATATTCATTTTATTTTCATCATTCTAAGGATATGTTAAAAAGGCTCAAGCATTGGTTACAAAAGCCTTATACAATTAGGCATTTTCTTAGACTTCCACTCTGTTTGTTTCAGTACTCTTCATATTGGTATCTTTTTGGTTTATTGCATTTACCATATTCTAGCCTGCCTTTGTATACACTTTCTTCTGCCTGTAATTCTTTCCTGTGCTCAGATCTCAGTTCAAAATCACTCGTTTGGAAAGCATTTCTCAAAATAAGTTTCCCTGTGTTTCTTTTCATTCACCATTGTATCCTCAGTACATAAAGTTATGTCTGACATCTAGGACGTATTTAATAAATAATTTCTGAGAAAATTGACATAGAGTGATATTAGACTCCCCCCATAGATGTTACTCTCCCATCTTGAGTTTCCTATTCTTCACCTTACTAACCTTCCCTATGTATCCATTTTTATAAAATGATATTATAAATACTATAACAGTTCTTCAAAAAGTAGACTGAGATTTAGTTTAGCAGGTAGGCGTTTCATTAGGGAGTGCCCTTGAAATCATCACCTTCAAAGTGAGTGGAAGGAGACAGGAATGAGCAGAGGAAGAAGTCAAGTCCCAGTTGTCTTTGAAGTCTAATGATTGTCTTGCCCTATATACCAGATGTCTCTGGAGCTAAAATAGCTCATTAAAGTTCTCTCAAGTGGGGCTGAGATGGTCCTGCCTTTATCTTTTAGCATCAATTAATCATTGGATGCAGACTAGCTATTCAAAGTTGTCAGAGCAGGTTATTGTAAAGTCAGAAGCAGTTTCAGTGTTAGCGCTTCCAGGTAGCTTTTTGTTTACTTGATGAATTTGATTTTAAATGTTTTCTCTCAAGTTGCATGAACCTCCACTGAATTTAGGTTCTTTACTGAGTTTGTTTTCATTGCAGTAATGGTGTTAGCTAGGACAGAAAATGGGACATGTGTTTCTTTTATTATATACTGAAATTGAATAAAATCTATAGCTTTTTTTAGTTTCCTAAAAATGGACTAGGACATGGTTATGGGAGGTGCATCTAGAACAATACTTATGGAGGAAAGAAGGAAGTGAGATGAGGCAGAGGGAAAATGTGAAATGCTCTTCTGAATCACAAAGGTAATGTGAAGTTGGGATGGCTTTCCAGACTGTCCTGAGATAAGGAACAGGGACTGTGTCATTCCATATCCACATCCACCAGTTACTGAAAGAGGGCTACCTCCTAGGATGAAACAAATCTTTTGGAGGTAGCCTTTTAAATCCTTTCATACACATGTTAGCCAATAATTTTTGTCAAATGTACATTGGATTTTTATTTCTCTACTTAAAATGTTTGTTTTATTAGCTTCTTTTATAAACTGAAAACAATATTAAAATCCCTCAATATAGTCTATATGTGATCTGTGGCACTCTGCCTTAATTCAGTTCTTTGGATGTGTAAAATTCTTCATATCCATGTGACCTTTAAATTAACTATATTCTACCAAAAAAAGTATTCCAAGGAACAATATTATCCAGAGAATTAAGCTGACTCATATTTTAAGCCCAGCTTTGCTGGAGTGGTAAAATTGAGTGCCAAGCCAAATCAAGAGAGCAAGAATCTGTTGGTTCCAAAGTTTTAAATCTATGTAAATATAAATGTGTAAAATGTATATAACATTCTAATATATATAAAAATATATAACATTTTATTTTAAAATATTATTAGAATATTTCTGTCATATTAAACTACATTTAGATATTTTTAGGTCTGATTTTATGTTTTAAAGGATATAGTCAATTGTATTTCCTCTAACTCAATAAAGCCCATTGTTAAATTTTGAATGAAGTTACAACCATCTGGCCCTTAAACATCAAATCCATTTAGAAAACTTCTTTTTCTATATTGATGTATTTCCTTTATAATACTGAAATAATATACTTCATAGTCCCAAATAAAATGTTTTTTTTTATTCCTTTATACAAATATATTATCTCCTTTTTAAAAAAGACAATATATTGAATGGCTCTTTCTTGATTAATCACAGTCAGTGTGTATATCTAAACTCAAGTTCCCTGTGATGGACAGAACCTTTGTGTGTTTTCTTCAATTCTCTTAACTGTCCTCTTGCTTTTTATTCACTCTTGTTTTGTTCTTTCACTTTGTCTGTTCTCCACCAACGCTGGGTTGACTCTACTTTTAGATTTGAATGAAACAAGACACCACAAAATGTGGGACCTGACTTACTGCGTATTCACTGAGGGAGGGTTTTGATGCAACCCTGGAGTGCGGAGGACTCAAGGTTCCCTATCAATAGGTATCCTTTGAATAGGGAGCAAGAGAAGGAAAGAAGCAAGGCAAATTCATTCCTCTTTTTTCGTGGTGGAATGGCTTCTCTCTGAAGTCTGGATGAGAAATTTGAATATTCTAATGAATGCACCTGTAGAACAACTTGCTGCGTCTCTTCCTGGAATATTGTGTATCAGTTGCCAGTACAGTGATACATTGATATTATATTATTATTGATGTATATTTGTTGTTATTATGTAAATCTTTGGTAAATTTTTGCACAGATACGATAACAGGAAGTGAGTCTATGATAATTTTAATATGTTGTTGCACACTTTGAATTTCTTTTACATACTTATCTCTGTCTTTAAATAATACATTGATTTAAAAAACTTGCAAGTTTGTATAAATGATACATGTCTTAAATACATGTCTTTTGAGGGGGATATCTTTTTCAAATATCTTTCTTCAGCACCAGGATATCATTTCAGTTAGACCTCATAGACAAAATAGAGGGTTGTACAATAGCAATTAATTAGTTCAGGTTTGAATTATGATTCCTACTTGCTTCTTGGGTCTTTTAGGTAATCTAGTTACCAACACCCCCAGTTCTGCTCTATTAATATAATTCTTTACAGGACTATACATAATTTATTTGCCATCATAATTTTACACAAAGAATATCATACATATATTTTCTGACTCTTGCATTTCTTCTCAATAATTTCTTAAGGAAATTATTTCAAGTCTTCTGGTGTTTTAAAAATCTATTACTGCTATGGTTATAACTTAGTTTATCTGGTTTTTCTAGCACTAACATGGTACATTCAGGAAGTTATCAGCAATTATTACTTTGGTTAGAGCATAGCTGTTAAGGGGGAGAGTAGATCTACCTACTACATTATTTGGGCAGGGATGTGCCCATCTTCTGGTTATTTCTCCTTACCTAGACACCTGGTTCCTATATTTCTTGGCCCTGAGCATTTCCTGTGACTCCTGGCACTTCATTTCCAATTCAGAGCATCTCTGATTCTGGTTGTAGAGTTATCTTCAGCCTACTGATGATGTCCGGCCTCACATCCTAGTTTTTAATTACTTACTTTGGGTTTCTCTAAATTTAAAGTCTGTTCACATTTTCTTAACCAATGACCATGCAGTCCATAAAGAAAAGTTTTGACGAAGAAGTGCAGTAATCGAAACTATAAATAAGAATGTCTTTGTTATATGGGTATTTTATTCAGATACTTAAATGTTTGAATTTCAGGTAAATAAACTTGGACTAAATATGATTTTAGCTTCATGACACACTCTCAGCATTGATCCATCCTGGTCAACATTATTTACTTATTGAACTGAAAAAGTGAAACTCAGTAAAAATTAGGCTGAATCAACTTGATTATAAAGAAACTGATTATTACTATGAGACACTGTAGCCAAAAACTTAAGCACAATAATCTTTTGTTTTTAACACTTATCTTTTTACTTGGAGTGGATAAACATACACACATCAGACTAGATCATTTTGATGTAACATGTTGGCACAATGATATTTTCATCATTAATATTGCAGTAAAGAAATCTTAAATGTTTTTCTACTTAACTATAATACCATTTTTCACATCCAAGAAAAACCCCTCACATTACATAATAACTAGTCTAACTCAGATTTTCTTAATTTTCTCTTAATTTTTCTTTATAGGTATACAGCAAATGTACACACATATGCACACAAATACACCCCCATTCCCCAATAAGACTGTGTTCATATAAGTGATTCTTGCTCCAAGTAGCCATTGTATTTACTGCCATTCAGACTCAGGCCCTGATGTCATCTGAAGACATAGTTTCTACCATACCCTTCAGTGAGGTTTAAATAGTATGAGTTAGACTTTCGGCCTAGTCAGTTTTGATCTCTGTACAATCTGAGTCTGTGATAGTCCAAAGTGGATAATAATTCAAAAGAGGACTTTCTGTTTCCATAATAGCCTTACAAGCCCTTCAAGTTCTATTTACTGATTTATCTAAAGTAAGTATATACAAATATATTTTGATAATATCATACTTTTTACAATTAGGATATATCTTAAAAAACAGAGTTATTTTATTAAAAAAAGAACACCCAATAAAACCAAAGTCAAGTAATTTCTGAATTTGTAAAATGAAGGAGTAAAAGGAATAAAATTTTTATTTTCCCATTACAGCTAAATGAGTTTTACCACATTACTGAACTGTTCATGTGCAAAATAATTTTTAAAGTGTATTTTCAAAGTTAAAGCTTTTACCCAATGGAAAAGGGAATTTAAATCAAAAAGGAAGGTATTTTCTGACTTTAATAGGGCTCAAAAAGATGGGAAATGGAGATCTATGTCACTTTCTCAGAAAGTGTGTCTTCATTTCTCTACTTAAAAACAGACACCAGAGATGAAATATTACCCAAGGAACTTGGTGTGTGCTTTAATTTCATTTCAGATCACTCAAGTTGCCTTGTACTCCTTCATGTGCTATCACTTTGTTCTTTACAGGATATTACTCTTCTGTCACGCTTCACTAACTTTATTTTTCAAGGTCAGGCACTTCAAAAATTCTAAGATGAGTCACTAATGAGCACAGAGCAAATGACCAGTATTGCTTGAAATCTTCATGCAGGAACCATGCATAGTGTGGTCAGAGGAATATATGCAAACTACTTGCTGACATCCTTCAGTAGAGAAAACTCATTTCATAGTCTAATTATGACTGTGATTTGACATGCATTATATCATGAAAGAATTTGTCACTATAAAATAGAGGTGTTATATATGCTGGTTATTTGGCTCTTTTCTTTCAAAAAATTATATTTTTTTCTATCTCAGTTTCTCTTAGACACATAAAGGGCATGTCTTAAAGGTTGTATGATAGGTATTTTTCTGAAAGTGGTGTGACGTGTTCACTTTATATCAATTATGACATCTCTACACATTTCTAAGTATGTATCGAATGATTTGGTCATTCCCTTTGGTTGGACTGCATACACAGAATTTCTATTCACCATTGGAAATGTCTGGAAATAGCAGTGATATATTGTGCTGATAGGGAGTCAACAATCACCATGCGTTCTAAATCAGCTCCATTGCCAGACAAGGAATTTAAAAGGAAAGTAATTGTTGGATGGCATGTCACTATTAATTCTGGAATTTGCAGCCCACTCTCTTAAAAAAAAAACAACCAACAAAAACAAAAGGCAACTTTTTCTGCTATTTTGCAATCAATTTGTTAACCATCCTAACACTTCTGTAGCAAGTAAATTAGAGCTATACGTTTTGTCCATAGGGATTTCTAAAATGATTCACATTCAACCATCCCATTGACTGTGAGGCAGTATGTTGCAAAGATACTAATAGGCAGAAGAATGAGTCTCTGAAAAATTTCCAACATTTGTTGCCAGGTGTGGTAATTTATTTCTCTTGCTAAAGTCACTAGAATAACTTTAGCTTCTAATTCCAAAGCTTATAGCAGAATGTCCAAAATTTGAGAAGTGTGACAAATTCGCACAATGAACTTATCTCCCGCTCACTGGCTCATTAGCACTATAATTAATCATGATCAGGAAATTTTACAGCATTTTCTCTTGCAAACCAAATGAGATTATTCATCCATGGCAGCTGTTACTTGGGACCCACACACTGGAACAAAAGCTGTGGCAGTGGGGGTGACAGACTGAAGCATTCCCAAAACACAAGTAGATCAATAAAATCCTCACTTAAAGCATAAACAAAAAGAAAAATAAATTTTAATATTCAAAGAAATTAGAAATTACCTTCAAAAGAAGAGCAGAGAGAGAGGTGCTTTACTAGTTCCATGATCTCAAACCAAAAGAGATTTTGTTCTATTAATCAAATTTAGTAGAATAAAGAGGCCTTTAATCATAGTGAGCAATATCTGTAGGACAAAGATTTTTTCCTCTTTCTTTTTAAATAGCTGTCATATTTATATTAGAATTAGTTTTTTAAATGTTTTCTATGCACTTAAAATATTACAAAGCTATTTGTATGTATACTTTGGTGATGAAGAGAAAAAGCATTCTCTCAAACTATGATCATAGGAGACATTTTTTCAATCACTTTACCTCTCTTTTTTTAGAATGTCATTATAAACCATGTTTTATCAATGAGGCCTCTTTTCTAAGTGAGCCACTTTCAAACTGAAAGCTTCAGAAAGCAGTAGAGATATATTAAACCACAACAGTCAGGAAACATGTATTCCTGTCAGGGGACAATCTCTCCAACCATACATAGTGCTGCCGTGGATTTTTATCTTATATAGAATGCCCAGGTGACCTCCATAGAGGGGATGAAAAGTCTATCTCTCTTCTGATCTATCTACTGTGAGTTTTTTAGTAGTTATTGGGGAAAGGGGTGGGGTTCAGGATCCGTCTCCTTTCCAAATAGCAGGTTGATTTTTTTTTGGAGAAATTATTACTGACTCCCATATTATACAGCATTGTTGGAGAGAATGCTTCTCATTTTGGAAACTTACAGCCTCACATAACCCTGACAGGGAAAGAGGGCAGGATCCTGACCTCCTCTTCCCTAGCCATATATTCCATGTATAGGTTTTAATCATGAATAAAGAAACATAAAATAGAAGAAGTCTTTTTTCTTAGCTATGGCACCATGGCCAGGGTATTACTCTATGATACTGTAAACTACAAATTTACTGCCTTACTTCTCAGAAAAGCAATCTTCACCTTCAAGTCATAAATAATTACAAATACTCTAGCACAGAAAAATTATATAATATGAAAATTTTGGTATTACATGTTTTTAATATAAATAACATTTTAGAGAAAAATTTCCATGATGATATACAATGTATAGCTTATTCTGCTAGTAGGAATGTTCCAGGATCTCTGAGTATATTTTGATTCTACCCTTTATTATAATATTCTTACAACAAATACAGGGCCAAACATTTCATAAAGCTTATTTCATTAAAGCCTGATAATGTGACCTCCTCGACCTATCCCCATTCGTAAAGCTGAAATATCCCTAGCCATCTTTTAAGACTCTATTAGAGAGTTCAGTCATTACTTTCCCATTTTCAATTATTTTATAATTACTTTGTAAAGGAAATCTTAATCATACCATCTAAATATTTAAGAGTCACAAAGGTGAATTGCTAAATTGAGTTAAATAGTATTTTTAACCTAGCAACAGGAGTTCTGAAAATGTGAAATTGTTATGAGAATTGGGGTAAGGGATTATACCAATGAATAGGATAGCATTAAAGTGGCAGGTTATCATTGCAGATTCCTAAACAGAGTTAGACTGTGTTGTATGCAAAAACAGAGTTAAGAGGATTGTGTAGAAAAGCTACCCAAAGATAACTTCATAGTAGAAACACAATCTGGGTTTAGGGACAAAGGTAAAGGGAGATGCAGGAAGACGTCTATGATTTGGTTGTAGGTTTATCAAGAAGCCAACCTAGCATGACATTGGCAGTAGGAGTCTTATACCCCTGCCCTTTAAAAATTAAACAAATGGATTTTTAGAACTGCATTGGTATGAAATACATAAACAACAAATATCCAAACAGGCCGAGGGTCCCTCGGCTGTGTGCTGTACTTAGCTTGAATGTTATTGGTATATAGAAATGCTACTAATTTTGTATACTGATTGGATATTGTGAAACTTTACTAAAGTATCTTATCAAGACTGAGTGTTTTGAAGGAGTTCCCAGGGTTTTCTTGTTATATCATGTCATCAGTGAACAAAGGTAATTTTATTTCCTCTTTTCTGATTTAGATGCTTTTAAAATATTTCTCTTGCTTGATTGCTTTGACTAGAACTTCCAGTAGTATGTTGAATAGAAGTGGTGAGAATGAATATCTTTTGTCTTTTTCCAGGTCATAGGAGTCGTCTATTCAACTTTTCTCTATTCAGTATGATGACAGCTGTCAGTTTGTTATGTATAGATCTTATTATTTTGAAGTATGTGCCTTCAATGCCTAGTTTGTTAATTGTTTTATCATGAAGGGATGTTAAATTTAATCAAATGGATTTTGTACATCTATAACAATTATTATTATTATTATTATAAGTAATAAATGTGATTTAGTTTTTAAATCTGTTATGTGGTGAATCTCATTTATTGATTTGTAAAGGTTTAACCAACCCTGTATTGCTGGAATAAAGCCCAATTTTTCGTGATGAATTTTCTTTTTGATGTGCTGTTGGATTTAATTTGCTTATATTTTACTGAGGATTTTTGCATCTATGTTCCTCAGGGATATTGAACTGTAGTTGTCTTTTTTTTGTTGTTTTTATATCCTTTATTGATTTTTGTATCAGGGTAAAACTGGTTTTGTAGAATGAGTTGGGATGCAATTCCTCCTCCTTCATTTTTGGGAATAGTTTCAGTAGAATTAATTTCAGCCCCTTTTTGTACATCTGATGAAATTTGTCTATAAATCCATTGGATCCAGGGTGCTTTGGTTAGAATATTTTTTATTACTGATTCAATTTCTTTACTTGTTACCAGTCTGTTTAGGATTTCTGTTTCTTTCTGATTCTTTCTTGGTAGGTTGTATGCATCCAGAAATTTATCAATTTCCTTTAGGTTTTCTAGGTTGTGTGCATAGAGATATTCATAGAAATCTCTGAGGATCTTTTCTTTTCTCCTTATCATTGCAATGTCATCTTTATTATTTTTAATTGGGTTTTTTGAATCTTCTCTCTTTTATTCTTGCTTACACTAACTAGTAGTCTATGGATTTTGTTTGCCCTTTCAAAGAACCAACTTTTCATTTCTTTCATCTTTTGTATTCATTTTTGGTCTCAGTCTCATTTAGTTTGCTTTGATCTGTGTTATTTCTTTTCTTTTGTTAATTTTAGATTTGATTTGATTTTGCTTTTCTACTTCCTTGAGATATGACATTTGGTTTTTAACTTAAGATTTTACTATCTTTTTGATGTAGGCATTTAACACTGTAAGTTCTCTGTTTAGCACTGCGTTTGCCATATTCCAGAGGTTTTGGGATGTTCTGTATCTATTTTCATATTTTTATTTCTGCCTTAATTTTGTTGTTTACTCAAGGTCATTCAGTAGCAAGATGTTTATTTCTCATGTATTTCTGTAGTTTTCAGAATTCCCCTTGGCATTGATTTCTAATTTTATTCCACTGTGGTTTAAGAAGATATTTAATAAAATTTTGATTTTTCAATTTATTGGGACTTGCTTTGTGGTCAAGAATATAGCCAGTTTTGGAGAATATTCCATGTGCAGATGAGAAAAATGTATATTCTGCAGTTGTTGAGTAGAATATTCTGTAAATGTGTATTAGATCCCATTTGGTCTAGAGTCCAGCTTAAGACCAGAGTTTTTTTGTTAACTTTTTTCCTCAATGATATTTCCAGTGTTGTTGGTGAGGTTGATGTTCCCCCCTATTATGTATTGCTGTCGCTCTATTTTCTTAGGTCTAGTTGTATTTATTTTCTGAATCTGAGTGCTTAAGTGTTGGGTGCATATATATTTAGGATAATTAAATCTTATTGTATTGAGGATTTTATCATTATATAATGTCCTTCTGCTTGTGTGTGTGTGTGTGTGTGCGTGTGTGTGTGTGTGTGTGTGTGTGTGTGCCTATGTGTGCATGTGTTTACTGTTGTTGGTTTAAGGTCTGTTTCATCTGATATAAGAATAGTTATTCAGCTTGCTTGTGTTTTCCATTGGCTTGATATATCTTTGCCCACCTCTTTACTTTCTGTATGTAGCTGTCTTTAACCATTAGATTGATCTGTTTTTTTCTTGGTTAAACTAACCAGTAGCCTATTGATTTTATTTCCTGTGTCAGAATGTTGGGTCTTATTATTTTAATTCACTTTTCCAGTTTATATCATTTAGGCATTTATGTTCAAGGTTAATGTTGACACGTCAGGTTTGTTCTTGCCATAATTTTGATAACTAGTTACCTTGGAATCTCAATTGTGTAATTGCTTTATAAGATATGTGAGCTCTTTATCTACATATGCTTTTATGATGGACAATATTGTCCTTTTATTTCATGTTTAGAACTCTTCTGAGCATTTCTTGTATGACCAGCCAAATAGTGACATATTCGCTTAGAATTTGCTTGTGTGACAAAGGCTTTATTTCTCCTTCATTTTTGAAGCTTAGTTTGGCAGGTGTAAAAGAATAATATCTTGGGACCCCAAAATCACTAAGCTCAAGGGAAAAGTCAAGCTGGGAACTGCTTAGGAAAAACCTGCCTTCCATTCTATTCAAAGTCATCCCTCTGTTCAGTGAGATAAATGCATATCTGATTGCCTCATTTGGAGAGGCTAATCAGAAACTCAAAGAGTACAACCATTTTTCTCTTATCTACCTGTGACCTGGAAGCCCCTTCCTGCTTCCAGTTGTCCTGCTTTTCCAGACTGAAACAATGTTCATCTTACATATGTCGATTGATGTCTCATATCTCCCTAACATGTATAAAACCGAACTGTGGGTTGGGTGTGGTGACTCATGCCTGTGATGCCAGCACTTTGGGAGGCCAAGACTTGTGGACCACAAGGTCAGGAGTTCGAGATCATCCTAGCCAACATAGTGAAACCCTGTCCCTACTAAAAACATAAAAATTAGTCAGGTGTGGTCGTGGGCACCTGTAGTTTCAGCTACTCAAGTGACTGAGGCAGAAGAATCACATTGAACCCGGGAGGCAGAGGTTGCAGTGAGGCGAGATTGTGCCATTGCACCACTACAGCCTGGACAACAAGACTGAAACTCAGTCTCAAAATAAATAAACAAATAAAATAAAAACTGTGCTCTGATAACCTTGGGCACATATCATCAGGCCCTCCTGAGGCTGTGTCACAGGCGTATGTCTTCAACCTTGGCAAGATAAACTTTCTAAATTAGCTAAAACCTGTCTCAAATTTTGGGAGCTCACACAGGATATAAAACTTTGGCTGACATTTTTAAGGATACTAAAGTAGAACCTCAATCTCTTAAGGCTTATAAAGTTTCTGCTGAGAAGTCCTCTGACGGGATTTCCTTTACAGGTGATTTGACACATCTTTCTAGCTGCCTTTAAAATTTGTTCTTTCATTTTGCCCTTGCATAGTCTAATGACAATATGCCTTGGTGATGCTTATCATGTATAGTATTCTCCAGGTATTCTCTGAATTTCTTGTGTCTGGATGTCTTCTAGCTGATCTATAAAATTTTTCTGAATTATTCCCTCAAATTGGAATAATTTTATGATGAATTAAATTTTTTTTCTACTTCAGGAATAAGTTGTAGACTTGATATATTCACATAGTCTTGTATTTCTTGAAGGCTTTGTTCATTTTTAAAAATTCAACTTTCTTTGTTTTAATCTGCCTGTGTTAATTAAAAAAAAACAGTCTATAAACTCTAAATATGTTTCTTCTATTTGGTGTTGTATATTGTTAAAACTTTCAACTGTGTTTTGAAATGCCTTCAGTAAATTTTTCATTTCTGTAAGTTCTGTTTTATTCCATAAAATATATCTGCCACTTCTCTCATATCCCAAGTTGCTGTTGCATTTTTATTATGTTGGCTTCCAACTTCCTCTAGGATCTTGTTGAGCTTTCTTACAATACATATCTTGAATTCCTTATTGGTCAGTTGAAAAAAAAAGTTTTCATTTTGTTAGGATTAACTGTTAGAGAGCTGGTGTGTTCCTTTGCGGGGATATCACAACATTCTGTTTCTTCACGGTGCTGGAGTTATTGGGCTGGTTCCTTCTTATCTGTAGAAGCTGACATTTATTATTTTTGCACTTACTTTCATTTGGGTAGAAGTTTTTTTCTTTCTTTCCATCTTGAAAGTGCACCTGTCATGCGTGTCAGGTGGCATCCTTTGGCTTTGCACCTATTGGTTTTAGGCATATTATGAATTTCTTGGTATGAATAGCCTTATTGTAATGGTTGTCTCAAATGCTAGTCATTTGTTGGTTATAATAAAGGCATGTTGGACATGTGGTCAGGCTCACTGGCTCCTACAGAGATGGGGATGTGGATGTCTTTAAAGGCTTATTCCCCAGTGCAATGTACTTGCTGTCAGGAGGAATTATATTGGATTTTTTAGTTCACCCTAAAGGCCAGCAGATGGTTTTTGCAGATAAGAGCCAGCAGAGCACTGTACACTGATATCACCAGATGTTGGAATAGAAAATGCGATTTGATCTTCAGGTTAGTAGGTGGCACTTGAAAGCAAGAAGCAATTGCATGCAAAATAGCAGTGAAATTTTTACTTGTCCTTTGTTAATTGGAGAAGGTACTGGGATGTCCCTTATGACAGGGTGACCTGGGGCTCTCAGGGATTCCATCCTACACCCTACAGCCTAAGCAGCTGGAAAGTGCAAAACTGGGTGAGATTGTGTCCAGTGAGCCTATGATCAGGCTCTCTGCGGTGGGTGCAATTACCAACCTTGGTGGGTGTCTAGTGGTAGATGGAGCATAGTGAGTGAAATGGAAGTTGATCTGAGATATGGACAGGCAGACAGGATCAAGTTTTACAGGAACCATGTGGACCAGACTTAAGCATTTGTATTTTATTCTGAAAGCACTGGAAATCACTGAAGTATTTTAGGCCAGTATATACATGATATGATTTGCCTATTAAAAAGGGCACTCTGGCAGCTGTATTCAGAATAGATTGATCAAAAAGTTACTGGAAAGCAATTTTGCAATATGTATCAAGATCCCTTGCAAAGGCATAAGAATGATACAGTGGACTTTGGGGACTGAGAGGAAGGGTGGAAGTGGGGTGATGGATAAAAGACTACACATAGTGACTGTACTCTGCTCAGGTGATGAGTGGACCAAAATTTCAGAAATTACCACTAAATAACTTATTCATGTAACAAAACACCATCTGTTCCACAAAAAAACTACTGAAATAAAAAATGTGTCGAGACCCCTAAAATAATTACTTTACATACAGTAGTATAGAAAGAAAACTTGCAAAGTAGAAAAAAGATTTCTATTAATTTTGATAAGAGAAACATGAAAAATTTATTTATTTATTTATTTTTTAAACAGAGTTTCACTCTTGTTACCCAGGCTGGAGTGCAATGGCATGATCTTGGCTCACCGAAACCTCCGCCTCCTGGGTTCAAGCAATTCTCCTGCCTCAGCCTCCCGAGTAGCTGGCACTACAGGCGCGCACCACCATGCCCAGCTAATTTTTATATATTTTTTTAGTAGAGACGGGGTTTCACCTTATTGACCAGGATGGTCTCCATCTCTTGACCTCATGATCCACCTGCCTCGCCCTCCCAAAGTGCTGGGATTATAGGCGTGAGCCACCGCGCCTGGCCTCAAATTTTTTTTTTTAATAATTTTTTCCCATGATTCAAATAGTCACAGGTATGATTTATCTCCTACTTGGGTTTTTGTTTCTGCACTATATTTATGCCCAGTCTTCACTAGAATGACATATTGCAGAATTGGCCCAACCAGCCAAATATAGGTGCATTTTTATTGTAAAAGTCAATTGAAGTACTATGTAAATGAACTCAAATTAGTAGTGAAGGCAAAAAAGAGATATCTGTGAGATTAAAATGTCTCTAAGTCTACACACACAGAAGATAACATTTTTTGGGTATATATATATGCTGAATTAGGAGAGCTGAACTTTTAAGTCTTGTTTTAAAGTTGTATCAATATGTAACCTTAAAATGTTCTTTCCTCTTCCTGGACCTGTTTCTTCAGTCTGTAAGTGATAGGGCAAATCTGTAGGACGCCTTCCTATTTAGCGAGGCACAAAATAAGAACATGTGAGCTAGTCCAAAAGAAAGAGCTCTTTCCTTAGGTATTATATTCATCAATACATATATTAAAGCAAATCATTTTAGCAATTGGGAAGCAAGTAGGAATATTTAAATGAATAGTTTATTTTACAGTGCTCTAACAGAGAAAACAGATTTTCTTTTTATCACTTATGTTCCAGAACCCTTTCTCTATTTCTTTTGATATGTGTTATCTTTGTTTTGCTCCTGTACTTACTTATATTTTATGGTAAAGAAAGAAATTTATTATATTTCAAAGCATGTCTATTATTTGCCTTTATTACAGTAGAAGAAATATAGTCAGTGTTTTTCAAAAGTGATTTCAAGGAAATATAAACTGTTTGGGTTCCTGAATTTACCTTTTAATGCCATTTAAAATATTTTTTTCCTTTCATTTCTATTTTTCTCTTTAACCATTTTAAGCCTAGACAATGAGACAGCTGGTATCCTGGAAAACTCCAAACGTGTTGATGGAAAAGAATGCTGTTTCTTTGCTTGTTTCCTTTTAAATGTATTCTTAAAAACAACCAACTACTAAACATGGAACATGCCTAAATGAACCTTCTGTACTTGGTGCTGAATTTTGAAAAAATGCATGAATATAAAGAGGCAATTAACATAAGAAAGGCAGATAGCAAATTACCCTTGTAATTGATTAAAGAAATATGTATTAAAATAATCTCCCAGCACCTGATTTTATCTTAAGAAAACAAACGGAATTAAAATTATAATACCCATGGGGCCATAGATTTATTGTGATTGTCATGATAAATTGGTATATTCTTTTTAAAAGGCAAAAAGGTAACATGTGACAATATGTATACAGGCATTTATATACTCAAATCTAGAAACTGGACTCTAGGGATTTATAATTATAACTCAATAAAAGCCCAACAATTTAATATGGAGAGATAATTACAGATAAATTCTGTATGACTAAAAATTTTATAAAATGCAATTAAAATGAACTTGTATAATATTATGAAAACGATACATTAATGCAAGCAGCCATTACATTGTCATTAAATGTTTAATTATTATAAAGTCAAAGCAGAACAAGGAGAGGAAGTGTGAGCTTTTAAAATCTTATCTAAAATCATAAATTTATATGAATATAAAGATTATGCTTACATAAATGTATATCCCTCTGTATAGGCTTGACTCACATTATCCTGAATATCAGGGTAAAATTGTATCTAATTTCTGGGTTTGTTGTGAGAATTAAATGTGTATTACATATAACATACTCAGAATAGCATCTGACTCATAGCAAGCCTTCAACAGATGCTACCTATTACTGTTTTTATTGTTGTGAACTGATTTAAGTCAGTTTGATCTTCATCAAATTTGGGTCCTTTATGGTAGATATTATGGGTTTCGTATAATAACTAGTAGATGACTGGTTTCTGTATGCAAACGAATCAACTATATAAACTATCATGAAGTTGCTTTCATATGGTAAATAATAAATATGTTAAATAATAATTACAGTTTCAGAACAGCATAGAAGGATTGTTAGAAGATGTGACCACAATCTTATTACTAGGTCAATTGTTTTAATTAATTCAAATTTCAGTTTAAATTCTGCTGTAAATACCAATATTTATTAGCAAAAAAAAGCACACATCTGAAAAAGTATTTATACAAACTCTTCTTGTAAACTTGAAATGAAATCACATTTTCTGTCTCAAGAAATTCTTCAAGTACATTTCATTAATGGCTCCCTTGAGGCAGTGTTTTAATAGTTGTCAGTTTGATCAAATTTTTCATGTTACATTAGGCGAGAAATCCTCTCTTAGATTGAGGGGCATGTGGCCTAATCTGAACTCTTGGGTAAAAGATCCGACCTCAGGAGATAAGCTGCCAAACTTACCTGATTCTTATAATCTTGGCTATATAAGAACAAAATATGTGTTCTTCTTATATCTTGGTTATGTAAGAACACAAAATGTGTGCTATTTCTATTTATACTACAAACTTTATACCAATAATAGCACCAATTAAAACAAAAGTACTACTATCATATCTACAGCAATTGCCAAATGTTCTAGGGAAGACCTTATAAGCCATACTTGAATGTCTTCATAGTACAAATGATTAAAGAGGTTATCTGTCAGCTAACTGTTTCTAGTCTAGAGATCAGAACTAATTAACACACTTAGAAATATTGTACTGACTACACTTAAATGCTTTAAAGCAAGTTACAGATTATATAATTGTCATGATCATTTTAATGATTATTATTGTAATTATTTTTATAGAGCAATATCCGATTACAGTGGGAGATCTTGATAGCAATTAAATCAGTTAAATCTGTATAGTAAAACCTATATGGAAATATTACTGTATTTACCTACAATTGTGCTAAAAATTTGCACAAATACTGCTAAAGTTCAAAGAAGTTGGTGCAGAGAGCACTTATTTTTAAAGAAAAGAAACTTTCCTAAATTTCAGCTCTACACGAATGCACTATTAACTAATAGGTATCAGAATAGACAAAGCAATATAAGTACTCGACAAAGATGCTGCTTGTGCTGCTGTAGACTCAGACACAAATATTTCTTTATAATTAGTATAAAATCCCCAGGACACCATCCCCATCAATACCTACTTTCACACAAAATATACAAGAGTCAGAAGATCATCAGTAGGTAGCATGGAATGAGGTTAAGTTAGAGAAAAGAAGTCTGGGTAGGGTCAGGTTCATGCTGTTTTCTTCTGTATACCCACACCCTGGACTCAGCACTTCTGTCTCAAAAGGGTCCTGGGGATTAATTATAATATTAGAACTCAATGTTGTTTTCAAAATTTGCGGTCCATCTATATCATTTTGTAAAATGTGTTCATTCTAATTCTATAGGACATATTCAATTATTCACATAGTACTTTCTGGTGATTTTATATGCTATTGAGTCAAATATTCCCTTCTGGTGGTTTTAATGATAAATATTTAAGTTTCTATCTTTTTTTGGCAGCAATATTCTGGTGCCACCAGAGGCTGGTCAGTCAGCTCATTTCTTGCAAAGAGTGGCTATGTTTCTGTCTTTTATTACATTTTCCTAATGTAGGTGAGAAGTGCCACCTTAACTGGCTTGTCTAGGAAACTTCATTTCAGTCACCAGCAAGGCTTTCTAAACCTGCACATGTCCTTTTCTCTTCCCACTTTCTGAGGCTCAGGCACCTCACCCTACCCCCAGAATTTCAATGTTTTCTGAAGCACTGTAGATAAACAAGCCTCTGAGTGGTAATTTTACACTTATCCAATATTATTCTGATTCTAAATTAATTTAGATAATTATGTTAGTGTAAGAGATTTGTGGTCTACTTTCCCTTAAAACAACTTCATCTCTCTCATTTCAAAAGGCCTTATGGGAATAATATTTAATAATAGCTATGTGAAACTTTCTATTATGGAAGAAGAAACTCCTGTACTCTTGAGAGTTCTTGTTCCCCTACATAAGCTTGATGATGGATGCTCTTTTTAAGCTAACAACATGTTACCTACAGGACGACACAGCATGGTGTTAAGAACAGAAAGTTTGGTGCCAGAGAGGCTGAGGTTAGAATCTGGTGCTGTCACTATGAGCCTGGTGACTTTGGGATAGTTACTTGCTTTATTTTGTGCCTTATTTGCTTCATCTATAAGTTGAAAATGGAAATGATGCTTCTTTCTTTTTTTGGAATCAGGGTCTTGCTTTGGTGTTCAGGCTGGAGTGTAAGTGGCATGATCTCGGCTCACTGCAGCCTTGACCTCACAGGCTTAAGCAGTCCTCCCACCTTAGCCTCCTGAATAGCTGAGTCTACAGGCATGTGTCACAGCACCTGGCTAACTTTTTAAATTTTTTTAGAAATGTGGTCTCGCCATGTTTCCCAGGCTGTTCTTCAAATCTTGAGTTCAAGCAATCTTCTCACCTTGGCCTCCCAAAGTGCTGGAATTACAGGCATGAGCAACCTCGCCCTGCCAATGATGCTTATTTCATAAGACTGTTAATATTAAATTAAAAAGTCTATACTTTCCTGGTGCATTGTAATTACTTTTAAAGTAATACCTTTAGTTTCTTTTGAAAATAATTTGTTTTTGATAATATTATGTTGGTGCAAAAGTTATTGCAGTTTTTCCAATTGAAAGTAGTGGCAAAAACTACAATAACTTTTGCACCAACCTAATATCTTTATTATTTTATTTGAATACATTAAAACATATTACATTAAAATTCATTTCCAAATTCTTTGTAGTAAACTCCTTTCGTGTTTTCTAACATAACTATTAGATATAATTATAGTCCTTATCAATGACATGAAGAATGAGCTGATTAATAATCTTAATTATATTGATCACAGACTAGTAAGAAATCCTATGGAACATGGTATTAAGAAGTAAAGCAATGAATTAATCATTTTATTTAATCAAAATACATTTAAGTAGAGAGTACTTTATTAAAAATATAATAAAAGCAAATTAAATTTATGCATATATATGGCTATCTGAAGTTATGCTAAGAAAATATCTATACTCAAATTATGTTCTAAATAGGTCTTATGGTCAATAACAGTAAAAAGGTTACAATAGCAACTTAATTCTCAGCTCCGCATTTTTTGTTATGTAAAAGGTGTGACTTTGGTTAGCATACTTAAAAGAAGAGATATAATCACATTAAGAATAACATCGTTCATTTAATAAAAATCTGTAGAAACCACTTCTGTTATCATTTGTTCTCAAATTCTAGAAAGTACAGGGGTGACTTGGAATAAGGAACAGTGTCTCCATACCTAATCAGTATTCCCAGCACTCTCACAATTCATAAAATGTATTTCTGCTGAGCCATTCCAGAAAATATGAAACATTGCCCATATTCAGATGGAAGATATATTTATTATGTGTTCCAGATGAAATTTGTACTTACTATTGTGTTTATGTGTATATCCCATTTTCTTTAAATTGAAATGTTTTGAATCAGTTTCCAAGACAAACTCAATGGGGATAAAATGTGCTATTAGGGATAAAATCGGAAAGGAAACCCTGGAAGGTGATCTGAGAAGTTAGAAGGTAATTTCACTATTCTCTCCATGGAGAGTTTGTTAGAACTCCGTAATGGAAACCAACCTCACAGTTTCCTAGAAGATGCAGTAAAATGGGCAGAGCTGTGGTTTCTTGCTTTCATTTCCTGACTGACAAAATAAAAATAGAAAATTAATCAAGTCATAAGTGGTAATGGAGTGTGGAGACTCAGAGAGAAACACATTGCTCTCATTTGCATCAGCCAATGAGAAATTCCAGTGTCCCAGCCTTCTGCCATTTTTATATGGCTTTCATGATTGGGAATAATTATAGCAATGATAGACTTAGCAGTTTGTGACAACTTAGTGCTACCTCCTATAATTGAGCATGTTATGTGCTGCACAACATGGCAGTCTGTTGACTTTACATTTATTTAAATTCATATATTATTATTATTATTTTTTTTTTTGGAAACAGATCTGGCTCTGTTACCCAAGGCTGGAGTGTAGTGGCATTGATCTCAGCTCACGGCAACCTCCACCTCTTGGTTTCAAGCAATCCTCTCACCTCAGCCTCCCAAGTCACTGAGACTGTGGGTGCATTCCACCACACTCTGCTTTTTTTTTTTAATTTTTTGTAGAGATAGGGCTTCATCATGTTGCCCAGACTGTTCTTGAAATACTTAAGTGATCTACCTGCCTCGACCTTCCAGAGTTTTAGGATTATAGGTGTAAGCCATAGCATCTGGCTTAAATACATTTTTTTAAAAAAAATAAAATGTCAATAAGATACTTTGAGGGAGAGTATGTGTTTTAATTAACATGAAGACAACAAATGGGTAAATAGTGGCTGTGACCCGTGCTAAGAAAGTGAAATATATTATCTACTTTATCCTTGTAGAAACTCTTTATAATGGAACAGATTTTCATTTTATTGAAGAAGAAATCGACACTAATGCAGATTGAAACTTGTCCTAGGACACAGATCTCATCATTGACAGATCTGGGACTTTAAGCCAGATTATTCTAATTCTAAAGCACATAATTTGTTTTACCTTTTTGTTATTAAAATTCCAAACATTTAAGATGCAAACACAAAACTGTATTAGATCTTCATGTATTCATCACCCAGCTTCAGCAACTATTGATAGCCTGTCATTCTTGTTTCATATATATTAATACTTCTATCCAGTCTTTATTCACACATGAAAAAAAAAAACAGTTTGATAGAAGGATTTTGTATGAGAAGAGATTTTAGGTAGTGTCTGAAGGCCTTTAGATCCTTGAGGGTGGAGGGAAGACCCAGCAGTGTTGATGACTGTTGGTTGTCAGTAACGTAACCCAGCATCTCCACCAGGACAGTTCTCTCTCAGCAGAAATCAGTTGTTTTATATTATTTATTCTACAGAGATTTTATTCTCAGTAGAGGTCAATGTGAAAATGCATGTCAAAGTCTCTTATAAAATGTGATTTTTAAAATTTATAACCTACAAATTTGGATGATTATGTTAGGATTTTAACTAACACAATACTCACTTAGGCTATAAAGTCAAATTATCTTAATTCAAGATCATGCTGATTAGGAAAATCATTTCAAATGGATTTTTGTTGCCAGTCCAGGGTTCTCAATGTTCATTTATGAATACATCTGCATTTTTATATTTGATTTATAATTGACTATTTTCACCCTAAATCAGCTGAATTTTAAGCAAATGATGACTCAATTTGCCGAATGCTTTTGCAAGCACAATCCATATTTTTAAAAGGCAAGAATTGTATCTTGATAAATTCAAACCAGCCAGTCTGTTGTGTTAATATGTAACTCTCAGACGTGATTTAACTACAGAATAATACTTGGATTTAAAGCATTACACAGTTTTCTTTCATATGTAACTCATTTTTCTATAGTCATTTTTATTTCTGATATAATTCAGTAATATGTGACTAGCCACATTGCCTAAATATTATAATTAACAAGTTCATTCAAATTTCTTTATCTATAAATTCTAGCATGAATTTAAATAAACTAGCATTTGCCATAATCTTATTATTCATTTAGTAACAATAAATCCTTAATTATTTTAATTATCTGTATTATAATAATGAGGAATCCAAAGACTTAGAAACGCACATAACTCATGTAAGTTCATACAATTAAGAAAAGTAAGAGCCGGAAAACCTACTCAAATTGTTGTAAAACCAGATCCCTTGATGTGATGCCTCTTCATACTTGTTTTATCTTTTATTGTAAGACCAAATTATGTATGAAATCCTAAAGAATAAAGTTCTAAAAGCTATCTTGCACCTGGGTTTTCCCACCCATTTATGTAGTAATAGCTCTAATTCAAGCCATCAATCTTATCTGAGCTGTATCCGTAACCTCCTTAATGGTCTCGTTGTTTCTTTTTTCCCCTTTTCCATATTGACTTAAACGTAGCAAACAGAATTTTCTTTTTAATTCATTATATTTTCCTCCTGAGGAAAAGTCTGTCTCCCTATTGCCCATTTAACCTTTGCTTAGAGGTTTCAAATCTTAATGCCCATAGTAATTGTCAGGGTAAATATTAGAAATGCAAATTGCCAAGGTATGCTTCCTAAACTTTCTGTCCAAGAACTTTATTTTGAGCTTAAATTCACTTCACTTCCATATATTTAAATGCTCTGTTAAATATTCATACAAATCTTTAAAAATCTGGCCTATATCCTTTCCTTTATATGCCAGTTCAACCTATCCATGTCTTTGGTTATCTATATTTGGTTCTTGGCTTCCAGTGGAAACACTTAACAAAGTTACTTTGGCTTCTGAATTCAATTTTATTTCTGATAAAACCCATCTAGCCAGATGCATATAATTTTTTTTACTGGGCCTTTTCCTCTTTCTTTTCTCCTGGGGAAAAAATTAAGGCAGCTACCTGGATTAAACTAAAAAAGGAAAGTGACTGCATTAGTGGGAATTCTTCTGAAAATAGATCCAATAGGATATATATTAAAGATACATGAAAGATGATTTACTGTAAGAATTGGCTTACATGGTTATGGAGGCTGAGAAGTCCCATAGTATGCCATCTGCAAGCTGGAAAGCCAGAGAAGCTGATGGTGTAGTTTTGTCCAAGTAGAAATCCTTGAGAATCAAGAGGGCATATGATGTAACTTTCAGTCTGAGGCCAAAGATCTTAGAAACATGGATTTGCTGGTGCAAATTCTAAGGTGAAAATGCCTCAGAACCTGGAGTTCTGATGTCCAAGGGAAGGAAAAGATGGTTGTCCCTGCGCTAGAAGAGAGAGTGAATTTGCCTTTCATTTACAGTACCTTTCTGGTCTATCGGAACCCTCAACGAATTCAGTGGTGCCCACCCACCCTGGATGATGGCAGATCTTCTTTATTCAGTTCACTTATTAAAATGTCAATGTCTCCCAGAAACACTCTCAAATAATATCCAGAAATAATGTTTACCAGTTACCTGTGTATCCCTTTAGCGCAGACAACATCTAAAATTAACCATGACAGAGGCCAAGTCCAATGTCTTTGTGGAGACAATCTCTGGGTAAATGGACTAACAGAATTTACTAGGAGAAACAGACTTTATTAAATGCTCTTAGCAATATATTTCTGACTAATGCATTACTTATGGAAAAGAAAACTGAAATCTATGAGGCATACACTGGGGAATGTCTTGTAAGTTATACAATTCTCAGGGAACAAAAGGTAAGATCTTCCATAATTCAAATGTTCTACACTGTGTGAGATGACCTGAAAATATCACTTAGCACTTTCATCATATCTGTGGGACAGAGGAACATGCGTGATATTGGAAGGAAGGTATTGGGAGCCACCTTCATGTTCCCGGCCTTTTGCTGCCTTGCCTATACCTCTTGATTTCCTGTGTCCTTGAAATTGCCACTGGAGAATCTGTGATTCCCATCCCTTTATTCATAATGTTATGTATATTGGCTCAATTTTCTTGTTTTGCTTTCTGTTTTCTTTAGTCCAAATAAAACTGTTATTCTGTGTTTGCCATCAAAACTACACATTGCAAAAACCACTAATTCATGCATGATCCTTTGTTACACATATTTGTAGCCATGTGCTGCCCTGTCTTAAGTGTTTCCTCTTTAGCGAGAATGCAGTCATCCTCCTGTATCTTAGGATCTCTATTTCCAAGCAAAAATTCTATAGGTCTATTAAAATGCTAATCCTGTTAATTTTCTTCTTAAAGTGTCTTCTTCATTCAAACTCAACTGTCATGTTACACTTAAAGCCATTTCAGTTTTCACATTATTTTTGGGAACAGTGTTTAATTTGTCCCTCAGAAGGTCCAAGTTGTGTAAAAGCAGTTTTGTTTCTCTTATTAAATATATAAATCCAAAGAGATCTTATTGCAAGTAATAATAGCCTCCCTAGCCATATCCTCTAGTCCATAACTGTAATACATTATAAATTCATATTCTTCCCATTTAAGAAATGTTGGTAATATTTTGGATAATTGATATGATAATCATCAACTATTATTATTTGCAACTAACAGACAATGTTCTAAGGCCAAAGCTGACCTCTTGGCTGTTTCAGAATATCCAATGGTAGATCTAGTTTCTTTCACTAGAGTAGACAATCTATTTAAATTCACTGTATATTTCAGGACACAGAGATGAAGAGTTGTACATTATTAACATCTTCATTTGTTTTTAGTGTTGATCACAGTTATTTATGGATGACATCTTTTATTCTAAACAGATTTCAGCATAACATTTTATTTATGCTGAACCAAGGAGATTTTCAATGTCATATATTACACATGAAATTAACATTTTAGCCATACCTATAGCATCTTGTCATATATAGTTCATATCTGACTAAGTAAAAGTAGGATTCTGAGAGCTTAGAAGCAGGTCTAGGGATTTAGCCTATCAATAAATAGACACACAAACGTCTATAAAAGTTACTCTCCCTAAATTTAAAATTAACAATATTGAGCATCTTTTATGCCTTGTAAAACCACTCAAATTATACTTTGCACAAACCTGTAGAGAATGTGATTCCCTAAAATACAAGAATGCATCACTTTGATAAAAACAAATAGTTGTCAGTGAATCTTAGAGAATATGGCTATGCATATGGTCTATGGTGCCATTTATCTGTACAGAATTTCATCAAAACAGATGCCCAAGGTAAGAAGAAGGTAAAACTGAATTTTGGCCAAACATAGCATTATTCTGTCTTCTGAATTGAAATAGAAACTTAGCATTTCTCTTATGAAAGAATTCAATGTTAATTGGTTTTCTTATGATATTCCAGCAATACAAAGACATATTTAACAACTGTGCAGTTAGAACCCATTGAAAAAGGATGAGATTGATATGTCAAAGAAAAACTAAAAGAAGCCTTCATTTAAGGCTTTTGCAAGAGAGGAGTGATACCAGACTTGGTCTGAGCTTAACTCTGCCGAAATAAAGAGAATATTTTTATGAACTGGGATGAGAGGATCGTTGTCATCTATGTTTACTAGTTGACTTTATCTAAAGGAAAATTAAACTTTCTCATTAAACTATCTTCACAGCAGGAGATAGTTTTACATCTAGAAAGGTGCCTACCAAAGTTAGGCCCCTACTCTCCTAGAAAAACACAGAGATAAATGTGCTGTCTTCCTTGATGAACACATTGTAAAGGTACAGCTACCAGGTCTTTTATTAAAAAAGACATCCCTGGGCTGTAAAACCTACCATAAACTTTTTGAAAGACTTGCATCTCATGGGTAACAAAGAAATAATATACAATTATAAGTTTTCTAAAGTAAATGATGTTACAAAAGGAAGGTTAATATCCTACAGTTAGGGAAACACCTATCTAAAGCTCAGCCAAGCTTACAGGAACTCAAAGGCCCTCTTAGTCACATTGGGTCACATACGTGCAGCTATTTGATGAATAGCCTAATAGTGGTACTGCTTCTCTTCTTGCCTCCCCTTCCTGCCCCTGCTCTCCCCTTCCCTTCTCTCTGTCTCTCTCTGTCTCTCGCGTTCTATTTCTATCTCTCTCATGCACACACATACTCTTTCTCACTCTCTGAATACACACACAAAAGCGCATGTATATCCATCTCTATATACCTCTGTTTTTTTTTTTTAAAGATCAAATTGGGCTTTACAGATTGTATTGTAAAGTTATGGCGAACTGGATTCAAATCCTTTATTTGTCAATCAGCTGCATTACCCTTGGCAAAGTACATAAACCACTCTGATTAAGCTTCCTGACTGCTTTCTCTGAAATATTGCCAAAAGGATTGATTGGGAAAACAAACAACAGCTAGCCAGCACAAGGCTGCTGCTAATACCTCTTGAAGTATTTGCTGAGCTAACAATGACACCCTTTCTCTGAAGACTTCACCACAGTGGGAGGATCCTGAAATTCATGAACCTACAACCCATGGCAACATCTGAATGGAGGCTGATGGACAAATGGCCCAAATCTCCCTGAAATTTGGAACTCGGATTCCAAGATTCCGAGTTCCAAGAATATATATATATTCTTTTTCTTGTCAATACACACAATACAAAAATGGTGTATTTTTTTCTTGTCAATACACATAATACTATATGTTCTTTGACCTTAGAACATTAATGTCTGTTAGTTGCAAATAATAATAGTTGATCATTATCATATCAATTATCCAAAATATAACCAACATTTCTTAAATGGGAAGAATATGAATTTATCATGTGTTACAGTTATGGAATAGAGGATATGGCTAGGAAAGCTATTAATACTTTATATTTAAAATGCTGTATAGACTAAAGCATATATATACACATATGTGTATATATATGTGTATACACACATATACACATATGTATATATACTTTGACACATGTATGTGTATATATACATATATATGTTTGTGTGTATATATACACACATATGTGTATATATACATATATATGTGTGTATATATATACTTTTATATATATACACATATGTGTGTATGTATATATATATATATGTATATATATATAGAGAGAGACAGCAATAATGAAGCAGTCCTAGAAACAGCTCTATAGTTTTGTTCATGTATTTGCTTCAGCCTCAATCCTCACTTTTCTCTATGCACAACCTTTGTGCATTCTATTGTCCTTCTTCTGAGTCCAGACTTCTTTTTGCCCTTTCTCCTTTTCAAAACACTCTATTCCTCTAGAGAGCCATGGGAAACATAAGATGCTCCCCTAATTCCCCATGAGACTTTAAAGAGCAATGTTCACAACCATGTCTCTAAATCTTTCATATTTTTCAGATGTTATTAGATATGATACACTTTATGTCCCCTCAAGGAAACACTTTGGAAATGAGATACAATACTATTGGTAAAATAGAAAGCATTGGCTTTATTTTATACGATTAAACAGACTTCTACCTATATTTTCCTGGTAACTTGCACAATTTATTTTTCCCTTGGACAATATAATGTTAAACTTATTCATATTATTTCATAGTTAAGTGATACAAAACTATTGCACCTAAGAATATATTGCTTGAGGGAAGCAGAAATGCACAGAAATGGTTGGGAATGTTCCCAAGACACCAGGAAAACTAAAAGGCATTGCATTTTAGATTTTAGCAAAGTAAGGATGCAATTCTCTTGAGTTGTCACTACTTCATTTTAAGGTGATCCTATGGAAAGAAAATACTGACGAACAGTTAGTAATCAGTGAAAAGTGCCTGGGAGCAGAAGTTCTGATTTTAAATTGCTTTGGATTACCAAGTGTCATTTTTGGGCAAGACAGGTTGTATCTTTCCGATTTTATAATCAATGGATAAAACTTTCTCTTATGCTTCCTAATGCTTTTTGTGAAAATTGTCCTAAGTATCCCATTATATCAATTTATTTATTTATTTACATTAAAAATGCTGTATAAGCTAAGAACAATGGCTCACTCCTGTAACCCCAGAACTTTGGGAGGTCAAGGAAGGAGGATCACTTTTGCCCAGGAATTTGAGGCCATTCTGGATAACAGGGCAAGTCTTTATTTCTACAAAAATGTAAAACACATTAGCTGGGTTGATGGCATGCCTATGATCCCAGCTACCTTAGAGGCTGAGGTGGGAAGATCACTTAAGCCCAGGAGGATGAGGCTGCAGTGAGCCGTGTTTGTGCCATTGCACTCCAATCTTGGCAACAGAGTGAGGACTTGTATCAAGAATAAATAAATATTAAAAATTTTGTACATAATTAATGTATAATTCAACCTAATGAGCTTAGAGATTGTGTGAACTCATAACCACAATCAATGCCATAAATGTATTCATTACTTCCAAAAGTTTCCTCATACTCTTATTTATTATAATAATGTTAATACTTAACTAAGTTTTATCCTCCTAGCAATTTTTTTCTCTTCCTGATTTTTTTATATTTTTTGTTGATATATCCTAGCTGATAGGATATGTGTGATATTTTGACACATGTATACATTGTGTACTTATCAAATCAGTATAATTGGGATATGCACCATCTCAAACATTTATCTTTCCTTTGTGTTGGGAACACTACAATTATTCTCTTCTATTTTGAAATATAGACTAAACTTTTGTTAACTATAATTACCCTACTGTACTATTATACAGCTACTTATTTCTTCTGTCTAACTGCATTTTTGTAGTAGCCAGCTTTTTGTTCCCATTCTTCTAGTTTCTTCCCAGCTGCTGGTAAATATCATTCTACTCACTACCTCCATGAGATAATTTTTTTCTTTAGCTTCAATATGTGGGTAAGAGCATGTAATACTTGTTTTTCTATGCCTGGTTTATTTCATTTAACATAATGAACCAGTTCTATTCATGTTGGTGCAGATGAAAAGATTTTATTCTTATTAGGGATGAATAAGATTCTATTTTGTATATATACCATATTTTTGCTATCCATTTATCTGATGATAGAAACTTAGGTTAATTCCGTATTTTGGATATTGTAAGCAGTGCTGCAACAATAAACATGGGAGTCCAGATGTCTCTTCAATACACTGCTTTCCTTTCTTTCGGATGTGTAGCCAGCAGTGGGATTGCTCCATGATATGGTAGTTCTATACTTATTAGGTTGGCGCAAAAGTAATTGTGGTTTTTGCCATTAAAAGTAGTAGTAAAACCGTAATTACTTTTGCAACAACCTAATAGATTTTTCAGAAACCTCTCTACTATTTTCTACATGGCTGTACTACTTCACATTTCCACCAATAGTATTTGAGTGGGCCGGGCGCAGTGGCTTAGGCCTGTAATGTCAGCACTTTGGGAGGCCAAGGCAGGCAGATCACCTGAGGTCAGGATTTCAACATGGGGAAACCCCATCTCTACTAAAAATACAAAAATTAGCCAGGCATGTTGGCGAGTGCCTGTAATTCCAGCTAAAAAAAGAAAGAAAGAAGCGACAGTATATGAGTGTTCTTTATCCACATCCTCATCATCATTTGTTACTTTTTGTCTTTTTGATAAAAGCTATTTTAACTGGGATGAGATTATATCTTACCATAGTTTTGATTTGTATTTCCCTTATGATTAGTGATGTTGGACATTTTTTCATACAAATGTTGGATATTTGTCTTCTTTTGAGAAATATCTATTCAGGTATTTGCTCATTGTTTAATGTGATTATTTGTTATTTTGCAATAAAGCTCCTTACATATTCTAGTTATGAATCTTTGTTGAATGAATAGCTTGCAAATATTTTCTCCCATTTTGTAGTTTTTCTCTTCACTTTGTTAATTCTTCCTTTGTTGTACCAAAGCTTTTTAGCTTAAATAATCTCATTTGTTAGCTTTTGCTTTTGTTGCCTTTTTTTTAGATCTTACCCAAAACATTGCCCAGACCAATGTCCTATAGTGTTTCCTCAAGGTGTTCTGTTAGTAGTGTCATAGTTTCTGGTCATACATTTAAGTCTTTAATCAATATTGAGTTGATTTTTGAATATAGTAAGAGATGGGAATCTAGATTAATTTTTTCTGCATATGAATATCCAGTTTTCACAGTACAATTTATTAAAGAAACTGTATTTTCTCCAATGTATGTTATTGGTGCCTTTGTCAAAAATTGCTTTATTGTTAAGTGGGTGGATTTATTTCTGGGCTCTCCCTTCTGTTCCATCAGTCTATGTCTGCTTTTCTGACAGTACCATGGTGTTTTGGTTACTATAGCTTTGTAGCATAATCCGGAATCAGGTAGTGTGATTCCTCCAACTTTGTTTTTTTTGCTCAGGATTACTTTAACTATTCGAGGACTGTTTTAATTCCATGTAAATTTTAGGATTTTTTTTTCTATTTCTCTTAAGAATGCCATTGGTAGAAGTTGGTAATCCATTTAATCCATTTAATAGTAATCTCTGTTAGTAATAGAGATTCTATTTAATCTGTAGATCACTTTTAGTTGTACAGACATTTTAACACTATCATCTCAATCCATCAGCAGGATGTATATTTTATTTTTCTGTCATTTTTAATTTATTCTAGTAACATTTTATGATTTCCTTTTAGATATCTGTCACTTTGCTTCAGTTTATTTCTAGATATGTTTATAGCTATATTAAGTGGAATTGCTTATTGATTTATCTTTTAGAGTGATCAAATAACTTTTAGTATATAGAAACACTACTGGTTTTTTAATATTGATTTGTATCCTGCAATTTTACTGAATATATTTATCAGTTCTAAGAGATTTTTGTGTAATCTTTAGGGTTTTCTAAAAATAAGATCATAGAGTGTATCAAACTATGATAATTTGACTTCTTCCTTTCCAGTATGGATGTACTTTATTGGTTTTTCTTGCTTAATTGGTCTGGCTAGGACTTCCAGTTCTATATTGAATTAAATTGGTATAATATGATATCCCTGTCTCATTTCAGATTTTAGTGGAAAGCCTTACAATTTATTTTCCCATTCAATGTGGCATTACCTGTAGACTTGTCATATATAATCTTTCTCATGCTCAGATATGTTTCTTCTTCTATACCCAATTTGTTAAGATTTTTTTTTATCATGAAAGGATGTTGAATTTTATCAAATATTTTTCAGCATCTATTAAGAAAATCATGTGAATTTTTTCCCTTGATTCTGTTGGTGTGATGTTTTACAATTATTTATTTGTATATGTTGAACCATGTATTCATCCCTGGGGATGAATCTGTTAGATCATGGTATATGATCTTTTGATGTGCTGTTAAATTCTTTTCACTAGCATTTTCTTGAGGACTTTTACATCTATGTTTTTTTTTCAGGAATAATGGCTTGTACTTTTACTTTTTTGTGATGTATTTGTCTGCTTTTGTATCAGAGTAATGCTGGCTTCATAGAATGAGTTTGAAAGTATTCTTTCCCTTCAATTTTTTGAAATAGATTTATTAGAATTGGTAGTATACAACACACTGTTATTAACTCCAGGCACTATGATGTATGGTGGATCTCCAGGACTTTAGTAACCATAACTTTATACCATTTGAGATATATCACCCTGTTTTGCTCTACTTCCAACCTATATCAATCATCATTCCACTGTCTGCTTCCATGAGTTTTGACTGTTTTGGAGTAATATATTTGTATAATATGGTAGTTTTTCTTCTGTGTCTTGATTATTTTCCTTAGCATAATATCCTGCAGATTCATCCATGTTGTCACAAATGACAGGCTTTTCCTCTTTTCTATAGACTAAATATTCCACTGTATGTATGTACCACATTTTTTAAAATATGTCATCTGTTGCTGGTCATTTAAATTGCTTCCAAGTCTTGGCTACTGTGATTTTTGTCACAATGAATATGGAAATGTGGGTATTTGTTCAAGACCCTGAATTCAGGTTTTTTGAATATATACTCAGAAGTGGGATTGTTGGATCATTTGATAGTTCTAATTTTAATTTTTTGAGTAAACTCCATAGTGCTTTTAATAGTCTCTGCACTATTTTAGCTTTCCATAGACAGTATCCAAGGGCTCTCTTTTCATCACATCCTTGATATATTAGGTGTTCTTATACAGCTGTAAGAAATACCTGAGACTGGATAATTTATAAGAAAAGAAGTTTAATTGGCTCATAGTTCTGGAGGCTGTACAGAAAGTGTAGTAGCACCTGCTTTGTGGGAGCCTCAGAAAGCTTCCAATCATGGCAGAAGATGAAGGTGGAGAAGGCATATCATGTGGCAGAAGCAGGAGTAAAAAAGTGAGAGTGGGGAGGTGCCACACTTTTAAACAACCAGATATCATGAGAACTCATTCATTATTTCAAGGACAACACCAAGCAGATGCTATTAAACTGTTCATGAGAAATTCACTCCATGATCCAGTTACCTTCCACCAGGCCCCATCTCCAACACTGGGGGTTATATTTCAACACAAGATTTGGGCAGGGACAACATCCAAACTATATCACTTGACAATATGTATCTTTTATTATATAAATAAAATATATTCTAACATTGTGGTTTCGATTTGCATTTTGTTGATATTAGTAATGTTGAGGATTTTTTATATGCTCAATAGCCTGTGGTCCATTTTTATGTCTTCTTTGGAGAAATGTCTACCTAGGTGACTTGTCCATTTTTTAATCATTATTTTTTTCTTCTGAGTTTGAGTTCTGTACACTTTGGATATGAACTCTTTATCCTATGTATAATTTTGATTTTTATTTTGGTAAGTTTTTCCCTTGGTTTGAAGAAACTTTATTTTGACCTCATTCCACTGGTCCATTTTTGTTTATGCTGTCCGTGCTTTTGGTGTTGTATCCAAGGATTTTTTAACAATTAGCTTTTCTAGAAGTTTTATGTTTTCAAGCTAGAGTCATCACACTTCCTTATTTTAAAATATATTTTGATGTCAAAACAGTAAGGTACTGGCATAAAAATAGACTTATGGACCACGAAAGCAAAGTGGAGATCTCAGACATAAACACAAGCATATATGATCAACTAATCTTTGACAGTGGTGCCAAGAACACACAATGAGGGAAGGATATGTGTTCAGTAAATGGTGTTGGGAAACCTGATATCCACATGCAAAAGAATAAACCTGGGCTCTTACCTGACACTACCCACAAAAGCCAACTCAAAATGTACTAAATACTTAAACATAAGATCTGAAACTGTCAACTGTTTCTTGAACATCTCCATTAATAACTCACTTTTATTTTGTTAAACTACAAGTAGCAAAGACAACTCAATAGAGTTTTATAAAAATTTAAATAATATAAAATATATTAACTAACTGAAATTCTTTTGAGTTTAAGTAAGCAATCACTGTTGTCATTTTGTCTGTGTCTTTATTAAGATCACAATTCCAGAGTATATGTTTTGTATGAAACATTTCATTTAAAATTGATTCAAGCCTGAAGACATATTTTGTAAACAGATGGGCAACATATAGTTTCATTTACTGTGTTCTCAATATCTTTGGTTAATTAACTATTTCATATTGTGTATAATATTAACACTCTGGAGTTAGGAGAATATATAGAATGAGACTCAGAAAGCTTAATTCATTTTCCCAAGGTCACACACTAAGGTAACATTAAAAACAAATCTAGAACCCATGTCTCCTGTACCCAATAATTATGCTACATATTTCAATGGTAAATATTTCATAATTTATGCAAAGCATTTACAAATATTTTCCTAATGAATTCCTAATATTATAACAATCATTTGTATGTCTTCAGGTTATCAAGCTTTTGTGATCACCTTTGCTTTAATATTTATTAACATATATAAAACTGTTATGAGTTCTATCTATAATTGGGAAGTCCAGGCTAATTGCTAATAGATCTGGGAACTCACAGTGCAGCCCATTGCAACCCTGACATTGACTTCTGTTACTTTTGAGCTTTTGGTTTATTTTATCTCAACTTCTATGAATGCTCTCTTCTCGCTGCTCAATATCAATCCACATGAAGATTTCCCTATGACTTCCCAAATACTAATCAACTCAAGGCAGTTATAAAGAGCATATTTTTACAGAGAGTTCAGGATAATGCTAGAATGCACATATTGAATCCTATGCAGCCCTGAAGATACCTGTAAGCCATAAGATGTATTTTATTACATATCCCTGTCCTGAAGTTCTTAACTACTCCTGACCCCAGGAAATTATCTTTTGTTAAGCCGCTACACAATTTCCAGGCCTCTCTGTAAACCAGGTGGTTGCTTATTATATGTTGACTAGATTATTATAATAGGTATGAAGCCTCTACTTATACCAGCTTTCTTCTCCCTTTCCCCAAAATGTATTCTTTACTGCTGCTTTAGTATGGTGTTCGTTATTACACAAGTATGTTCATACAACTCCTTTGTTTAAATGGTTTTATGTCTTCTCATTGTTTTCAGGACCAAGTTCATACATTCATGCCATATACATAAAACACTCCTATTTGACAAATATTAGCTTTGGTTTCTTTCCCCTTAAGCATAGATTGTATGTTTTCTTTCCATACATAATTCTGTCTGATCCTAATAAAACTATAAAGTATACTATAAATTGAGCATATAATTTGAAGTTAATTAATTACTTGTCATTGGTTGCCTAAAGCTTGAGTTCTATCCCTGTTTCAGCCATGGTAGATGCAGAGACAGGATTTGGTCAAGTCAAGAGTCCAGGTCTTAAAAAGATATTTCATTATAGCAAATAGTACACTTCATTTAGCATATAGTGGTAACATGACCCTAGTCACAAATGACTTATATGGTTAGTCATTCAAAATTAAATTGCATAAGATAAGCGATCAGTTCAAATGATTTAACCTGTGAAATAGAATGAGGACTATGAACATAAAAGTGTGTAAAGCAAACTGTTAATGATGAAATAAAAATTATAACCATTGACTTTGTGATTAGAAAATTATCATTAAGTAAATCATTTCCCAAATTATTTTACTGTTCTATAGAATTGATACTAATATTAAATTATTGATATTAAATTTTTAGCAAGAAAAGACTTACTACCTCACATCCTTTAGAAAATGTCTATCAAATGGCCAGGCATGGTGGCTCACGCCTGTAATGCCAGCACTTTGGGAAGCTGAGGTGGGAGAAACATGAGGTCAGTAGTTCAAGACCATCCTGACCAACATAGTGAAACCCCGTCTCTGCTAAAAATACAAAAAATTAGCTGGGCGTGGATATAGGCACCTGTAATCCCAGCTACTCGGGAGGCTGAGGCGAATCACTTGAACTCAGGAGGTGGAGGTTGTAGCAAGCCAAGATCGTGCCACTGCACTCCAGCCTGGGCAACAGAGTGAGACTGTCTCAAAACAAAATGAAACAAAACAAACAAACAAAAAGAAAATATCTATCACCCATTCATCTCCACAGTAAAAAACACAAAAGCTAAATAATATTTACTATGAGTAGTTAATTGTAACAGAGGTTGTCTTTGGGATGACGAAACAGTTCTAGAAATATGGTATGGTTGTACAATATTGTAACACAGTGTCACTGAACTGTTTGTTAGAGATGGTTCAATTGTAAATTGTAAATACATTTTGCCATAATGAAAATAAATAGATAACTGGAAAAAAGAACCAACCAAACAAAAAAGCAATGTTGCTAGAGCTGTTGCTAATTACCAGGTAGTCGATGTTACACAGAGGGAATAAAGACAACATCCCACAGGTGCAAAATTCTATATTTAGTTGGACCATATTGTGAAAGTAACTACCTCCATAGTACATCATATGCATCCATTTAGTCTATATTCTTCATCAAAGGGCAAAATATAGAGTAACACCAAAAAATGAAGACAAAACAACACTGAGAGGTGAGACAAAAATCATATCCGAGTGAATAGCAAAACTGACATTTTGATGAGTATATTAGAGAAAAGTGAAACATTTATATAAACCAAATGATAATGATAGTAATTAAAGTGACTATTGGGCAATGACCAATGAAAAAATGAAGAACAATTTACAAATAATAATAGAGTCTCTTCAATAAAAATGTTAAAAGGCCCTGCACAGATGAGTGATTAGGGATTAAGGATTGTGAGGATTCACAATAGCCAAAAGATGAAAGCAACCTGTGTCTATCCATTGATAGATAAAAATGTGAAGTTTGTGGAGCATGTGTGTGTGTGTGTGTGTGTGTGTGTGTGTGTGTATACTGCCTTTTTATATATAATGCCTTTTTATGTTCTGTATATTCTAATATCATCTGGGGACTTATTGATTCTGGGGAGACTGTGCCTCCCAAGGTTAGTGAATTTCTAGAGGTAGTAAAACACTTGCCTGCAAGTGCACCTTTTATATGCAAACCAACCAATCGAAAGACCATGCCCTCTTCCCCCTCTGCTCTTTTATCTAGCTCTTATACTCTGAGCTACTAACTGTCCCAATCTTCCCAGGACCATATACTTGATAACTAGAGATAGCCCTTATACCTGGGAGCCCTCTGAAATTATAGCCAGTCTTAAATTTTCTTATCCTGCTTACCCTTTTTTGACCAACTAAGGCTTTGGCCCCAATGCCCTCCTTGCTTCTACCTCCTGACTGACCAAGTCCTTCCCCATTTGGCTCTTGTGTGGTAGGCCCTGTCTTCTGTTTCTAGGAATCTATGAGTGGGCTTTCTTCCTTTATGACATCATTTCCGTATCTAGACATCTCATAGAGTTTGGCTGTGTCTCCACCCAAATCTTATCTGGAATTGTAATTACCATAATCCCCAGGTTTGGAGGGTGGGATACAGTGGGAGGTGATTTGTTCTTGGGGTCAGTTTCTGGTGATAGTGGCAGAGTCCTGATGAGATCTGGTGGTTGTGTAAGCATCTGGCATTTCCTCTGCTTGCTCTTCTCTCTCCTGCCACCATGGGAAGAAAGAGCCTACTTCTCTTTCTGCCATGATTGTAAGTTTCCTGGGCCCTCCCCAGACATGCAGAACTGTGAGTCCATTAAACCTCTTTTCTTTATCAATTACCCAATATCAGGTATTGCTTTATAGCAGTGTGAGAATGCACTAACACAATATCTTACTATACATATTTAAAACAAATCCTGGGTACATTGTAAAACAATATATGATATTATTCAGCCCTATATAGGTAGGAAAATGTGATACACACTGCAACTTTTATAGACCTTAAAGGCATTAGAATAAATAAAATATAAGCCAGTCACATAAGGACTGTATGCTTTCATTTACATGATCCCCAGGGTAGTAAAATTCAGAGACACAAAAAGTAGAAGGTTAGTTACCAGAGGTTGGGGGCAGGACTTGGAAAATGGGGATTATTATTTAATAAGTGCAGAGTTTGAGTTTGTAGAGAAAAATGTTCTGGAGGCAGGTTCTGGTGATGACTGCACAATAATGTGAATGCATTTAGTGCCATAAATTATAAACCTAACAATGGTTAAAATGATAAATGTTATATAATATATATTTTCCACTATTAGAAAAAGTAAGATCCCAAAACAGTCTCAGAAAATTTCAAAGAAAAGGTACCCAAAACAGAGGGTGTTCTCTTTGTAGCTGAAAAAACTACATGTATGCAATGTGAGTGACATGGGTGTATATGTGTGTCTCTATAGGGTATGGGTTTAGTGGACAACATGCTGCCTGGCCCATAACAGATACTTCATAAGAGGTAGTTATAGAAACAATATTGCAGCTAAATTTTTTTTTTTTTTAGACAGGGTCTCACTGTGTTACCCATGCTGGAGTATAGTAGTCTGTTCATAGTTCACCGTAACCCTGAGCTTTTGGGCTCAAGCAATCTTCTTGTCTCAGCTTTCTGGCTAATTTTTAAATTTTTTATGGAGAACATATATCACTGTGTTGCCCAGGTTGCTCTTAAAGTCCTTACCTTAAGGGACCTTCCCGCCTCAGCCTCCCAAAGTACTGGGATTACAGGCAAGAGCCACGGTACCTGGCCTGAAGCTCAGTTTTATAACTATCTAGAATGATCTGAGTGATTAAATCTGTTCTACTCTCCCCGTAGTGTTTCTATAAATTCATATTTCCCAAGCTCCTAATCTTATGCTTTAAAAAAGTATAATTACTACATGTGGTTGATTTGTAAACTGCCCCTAAGATTTATTTATCAAAGAGAAGCATGTGAACACATGTATGAATTAGTTAGAACAAAAATGAAGCAAGATTAATCTATTTGACTATTTATTTAACAAGTAATAAAAATAAAAGAGGTCTGAAACTCAAAAAGAGAGAGAGAGGTAGCCATGATACAAAGGGATAAAAAGGATTTAAGTGGCTTTCCCAAACTTCTGGCAAAAGGGCTGTAATCACATGAGGTTTTCAGCAGTTCTATTATCAGAGCTGATGTAAATTCAAAGAAAAGTCACAATCTGAGGCAGGCGTGGTGGTGACTCATGCCTATAATCCCAGCACTTTAGGAGGCCAAGGTGGGCAGATCACCAGGTCAACAGATCAAGACCATCCTGGCCAACATGGTGAAGCCTGGTCTCTACTAAAAATACAAAAAATTAGCTGGGCATGGTGGTGTGCACCTGTAGTCCCAGCTACTCAGGAGTCTGAGGCAGGAGAATTGCTTGAACCCAGGAGGGGGAGGTTGCAGTGAGCTGAGATTGTGCCACTGCACTCCAGCCTGGCAACAGAGCAAGACTCCATCCCAAGAAAGAAAGAAAAGTCACAATCCATACACATTTAAAATGAAAATGACCTCTGAAATCATACAATCAATTATTTGTTAGAAGATTGTGCTTGCTTTGCTTTACAGTATTTTCACCCATCTGGCTTTAAATGTCAGACAATATAAATGAACAGGCCTATATAAACATCATGAGGGACATTTATAAAAGTTTTCTCTGTAAATTCTTCATCCAAATTATCTGTTATCATACACCAGTTACTGAGAAGCCCAAGAGATTGTATACCCTCCTAGATGTCTTCATATGTAGGAGGTAATTGTTCACTTATGTTAATAAAAGCATTGGGTTGACAATATTCATTAAATCAAAAAATCTATCTATAGCAAATGGAATTAAGAGTGGCATAGAAATGCTAGAGATATACATGTACACTAAGTATACATATATGTATATTTATATACATTACACATCTCTAGCATTTCTGTGCCTCTTCAACACACTTTAAGGTTTTCCTTTTTTGTTTGTTTTTAATTTGCAGATCTTTTGTCAATATTGTAATGCCTATTTATGTCACTGACATTTTCAAAATTAATAGTGTAATTCTTCCATAAGATAATCCACCCACTGTTTTTTATTTTTTTCTAATAAATCCTCTTTGATCTCCTGAGCTTATCATTCAGTATATTATTTGTGTTTTAGTGAGTTTGGGTTTTGAGATCACCTCAAATCTCAGCACCGTAACTTAGTCTCCATCAGTGTCATTGCTCCTGTCTCCTAACACCTCTCCCCAGAAAAATCTGAAAATATATTTTGGAAATATACTTACTTTGTTGCAAGTAACAATAAAAACAAGCAAAATGTCACTGGTTTTTATGAAAATGTTTACGACATACTACAATTTATAGCTTTCATCAAATTAGGAGAAAATGTCCATTATTTATTCAAATGTCTTTACTGACACTCACCCCAGCATCACTACTGAATTATGAGAATCCAGTTACTCATGTGTTTGAATTTAGCTTGATATTGTAGCCTCACAGGTCACTGAAGACGGAGACTCTGTTTATTTTTTATTTTTTCCTACCTCTTTCTTCACTGTGTTTCAGTTTAAATATTTTGTATTGTCCCAGGATGACTGATTGGAACTCACAAGTCTATAAATTTTGCTTGATTTCCAGAAATTGCTTGGCCTTCAGGTCTCTATGCTGTTTATTAACTTGTCAATGGGGTTTTGCTTTGTGCATGTACAGCTTAGTATTCTGCAACAGATTACAGTGGGAACCTAGTGAATATGGAACCCTTTCTCCAAGTAGCTGTATCTCTTGGGATATTATGTTCTACACATTTAACCACTTCAGGCTCCGTGTACTTTAATCTCTGTCTCTTCAATTTCGTAAAACCATTGTGTTCTGCTTGGATTCCTCTCCCTGTGCTGTGATTCAGAAAGCACTTTTAGACAGAAAGCCGGAGTTAATCATAAGGGCTCGCATCAATTCTCTTCCTCCCACTTCTCTTAGTGATCACAGCCCTGCCATACCTGTTATTGACAGTCTGAAGAAAAAAGTCTCAGATTTTTTTTTTCTGCTCTGTTTTCTAGTTATTTAAAAGAGGAAGCTAAAGTGGTAAGGGTACCACTTACCCTGCTATATGTGGCTGCAGGCATTCATTTCCTAAGTTTTAGTTGTTAAGTTTTTTTTTCTGTTTTTATTTTTTGCTTCATTTGATTTTTAAAATCATACAAGGGCTGATTTAAATGTATTTCCAAAATAGGGTATGCATCCTTCAGATATAATTAAAATTAGGCTTTAGTTTTCCTTTTTCCTTATAGTGCTTATTTGTATCCAAATTCTAAATCTTGGTACATTTTATTTAATCACGTATCATCTCCCCATCACAAATGCAAGGTATTTGTTGGAGCAGAAAGCAAGTGGTTGAAGGGTCTCTCTAATCTGGAAAGTGGCGCTATAAAAGTACTAATGCATATGTTTGCACAGTAACTTGGTATTAATTATCCTTCAAAATCAGCCACAGAATCTGCCAGGATAATCAAAGTTGATCAATTATTAGGTCCAAGAGGCCACAGGACATTAAAGTCACTGTTAGACTCTGGAACATTTTGGAGTGACTTCAATAATATAATGAATAAATTTACATTGCAGTTTTAGCTTGTTAATAACATTACCAACAAATCAATCTCTAATATTCTCCAGCATATAAAAAATGAAGCTTACTTTGATGTTAGCAAATGCTACTTGACTACTGTATATACTGAAGCATTTCTCTATTTATGAAAAATAATATATACTGAAGAAGACAGTACAGATTATATAGTTTTTCTAACCAATCAAAAATCTCTAATCAAAGCTGCAGAAGGTAGATTATCTATTCTTAGATCATAAATTCACCTCCATCCTATGATTATCCTCTACTCTGTACTTGCACAAAGTGGATATTTAATTTTTAAAAGTATTATTACTTGATTTAAAAATATACAAAGTTAAATTTCAACTATTTATATATCTAAAATTATAAATATAGTTATATAGCTAAAATGATAAAATAACTGTTTTCATTATGTAAGAGAGTGATTAAAACATTTTAGAGCCTCATATTAAAATCTTTAATGATCCTGTGAAAATTATGAATTCCTTGCTGGAGAAAACACATGCATAAACTCACACATCATTTGCTAGTCATTTAAGAACAGTGTGAGTATATTTCTATTTAGTCATGAAGAAAGTAATATATCAAATTTATATAAAAGAGAGAGCAGATCATGTTGGTATTTGTTAAATAGGAGTCCAAGATAAAACAACACTTTGTCTTTATTAGAATATTTGGGCAGTTGGAGATATTTTCATTTGTTTTGTTTTATTGAGAGAGTAGTATATAATAAAATAATAATAAATCGTAATAAGTATGAGGGCATGGTGACTTTCTTTTCTTTCATTTGTTTAATCAATTTTATAAATGTTTAGTGCAGATTTACTACATGGTAGACAGTGCAGTAGGTATTAGGTGTATTGTCATGAATATAACAACAAGTTTTGCTTTTATAATTTTTGAATTCCAGTTTGGAGACACAAATAATGCACAAGTGAGCAAATAAATATGATATATGCATTTTTATTAAAAAGATTATAAATAAAATATAGCAATGAAATAGAAAATGTCTATGGAGTCCTGAGGAATGTGAATATGACAAGTAAATCATATATAATAGAAGAATATTCCAGGAAGAGAGACCAGAAAAACTAAAGTACCCAAAGTTTGATAAAACCTGACATGTTACAGTAACAGAGTATTGAGCATGGAAGCTCTCCACATAGTTCCAAATTAGATCAGAGATGGATGCCAGATGCAGATCATAGAGTAACATATGTCATGATAAAAGATTTGCTGTATTCAAAATCAAAGAAACTAAAAGAATGAACCCTTAACAATGGAAGCTAAAGCTACAGATTCCCAATGAAGAAATAAATGATAATGAATCATGCATGAACTTAAGTTAGAAGAGAACAATTGAGAAGAACAGATCAGACAGGAGAAGTAAAGAAACTCCAAGAGAGAAGCCATGTGGCACAGAGGTGAATAGCATGATGCCTAACTCCCTAGATTCACCTTATATCCAGCATGAAAGATGCAAAGAAAACCAGGAGAAAGAGCTGTCATGGAAGCCAAGAAAAAGAAGTATTTGAAAGCCAAAGAATCTTAAAAAAAAGGCAGAAAAGATTTCCAATGTAGAGGATAAAACGAGAATTTGAGGACAGATATGGAAAGAGGCACTGTAGCCATAAAGCTAACCAATGCCAGCATCCAGGAAGTTGAAAGTTTTTATGGCTTTTTAAAATACAGGAATAAAATCTCTTATAAGAGTCTCAAAACTAAGTCTGTTCCCTGGTGTGTGGCCAACGGAGAAATAAAAGAGAGATTCTAGTATTTATACTCTATGCTGGGCACTTTGAATAACTCTGACTGGGGGCACAGATGTAACAGCCAGATTGCCTGTGTTCAAACCTCACTTTACCATTTATCAACCTGTGCTCTTGACATTTGATGTACTCTAGGCCTCAAATTACTCACTATAAAATTGCAGCAACAGTACGTACTGCATTGGCTTATTCTGAGTTTTAAATATGTTTAGAATGATTACTGACATACTATAAGTACTTCATAAGTATTATTATTATTATTATGTAAATACTATAATCTCCATTTTAATTATATAAATAATGAGGCTCAGAAAAGTTAGGAGGACCCTCTGAAGGTTACACGGCTCATGCCTGGTAGATGCCAAGAATCAAATTCAGGTCTTCCAGTTCCAGAGCCTAAGGTCTTTCCCATGATCCTTCCTTGTCTCAGGTTGGGATTAATCAATGAGTAGGTGTAGTACCAAGAAATGGAATTTTTATTCAAGTAAAACTGCCAAAAATAGCTTAAGAAGCAATTCTACATACATAAAGTGTATATATATACATATATATATAATTCACCATATATATATATATACTTTATATTGTACTATATATACTTTATATATATTACACTATATATAGTGTGTGTATATATATATATATACACACACATATACAGTATGTACTCCTTAAAATATGTATGTACAATGTACTCACATGTACTCCTTAAAATATGTGCCTACTATGTACCCACAAAAATTAAAAAAAATTTTTTTCAAATTTTTGTGAGTACATAGTAGGTACATATTTTAAGGATTACATGTGATGTTTTGATACAGGCATGCAATGTGAAATAAGCACATCATGAAGAATGGGGCATCAGCCCCCTCAAAAAACATTTATCCATTAAGTTACAAACAATCCAATTACACTCTTAAAGTTATTTTACAATGTACAGTTACTTTTGACTATAATCACCCTATTGCACTACCAAATAATAGATCTTATCCATTCTTTCTATTCAATATATTTTTAATAAAATAATTTGTGGAACCAATTATAGCATTTACATTTTGGCCTTGTGTTTATATATCAGAAGGTTGTAAGATAAATTTCTTTACAAGAATATTGGGAGATCATTTTCATTTTTTTTAAAAACCTCAACATGATCTGCTAATCTGATAAATTATTTTAAAAGATTGCTGAGATTTATAGGGAGATTCCATACCTATTAAATATTTAAACATCGAATCAATTAACAAACTCTGAAATGAGAAATGTCAAAATCGAATCCTTCTAATGACTTTTGATTGGAAATCTAGTATAAAAGACATTCATAGCACAAGATCATCCAAGGACAATTAATTTTGCATTAAATCTTAATGACCTCATTTGCTAAATGCATAAACCATTTTGAAAATCTATAATAATTTCAAAATCAGTGGTCTAACTTTCAGGACAGCAAAGAGCAACAAAGAGAGAATCATATAAGTGCTTCATAAATCATCAATAACAAACATGTGGGCTGGGCATGATGGCTCATGCCTGTAATCCTAGCACGTTGGGAGACTGAGGCAGGTGGATCATGTGAGTCCAGGAGTTCAAGACCAGGTTGAGCAACATTGCAAGACCCTGTCTCTACAAACTATAAAAATTAGCAGGTTTAGTGGTGAATACCTGTAGTCACTGCTACACAGGAGGCTGTGATAGGAGGATCTCTTGACCCCAGGAGTTTCAGGCTGCAGTGAGCCGAGATCACACAACTGCACTCTAGCCTGAATGACACAGCAGGATCCTGTCTTAAAAAAAGAAAAATTGCACACACACATACTCACATGTTCATATTTGTAAAACTTCTTTTCATAGTTGCACATATGGAACAAAGTTATTGGAAACTCAATTACTTCAGTTTCTGGAAAAATATGGTGGAGGAAAAAAAACACTGGTGCTAGTTAGTATGTTTTAAACAACTCTCTTTAACGTGTTTCTATGAGACAAATGTATTTAAAAATATAATCTGATTTATACTATGTGTTATAGTATGTTAACCTAGTATATATTATATAATTATTTCTATGAAGAGAGATAGTAAATTAAAATTTTTTTCTAAGATATTGAAAAATAATGTTAAATTATCTGCCCCTGTTAAAGGTAGCATAATAAATTAAGGAGTGAAAAGGTGTGCTTTCATCCTGAAATACAGAAATATTTTATCTTAGAATTGCATTTCTAATAGTGGCCAGAACAGCAACAATAGAGAAAATGCATAGGACATCCAAGTATCAAAGAGTTCTAAAATGTGTATTGTCATGCAAATCATTTTTCATTACTACCATAATGTGATTTTAATAGGTTATTTTAAGTAAAGGTTTTTCTAAATAATTTACCTATTTTATTGGAAATTGTTTAGTGAGAGACACAAGAAAAAGAATGAGAGGTTATTTAAAACTTTCTCAGCTATTGATTTATGCATTTCTTTTTTCTTCTTATTGATTTGTATATTTCTAGAATACAAGTACAATTTTGTTATTTGCATAGATTCTGTAGTGCTTTTATGTATTTCTCTTCTGCATAGTTTTGTTAATACAATTCCCTTCTTTTTTTGTTTTGGGTATGTAATTTGATAGGTCTCTATTATCTGAGAGTAAAACACATCCAAAACCAAGCTATGAAAAACAAATGCTCTTTTCAGGATATCTGCATGTAAGATTAAAATTACTTTGAAAATGACATTCATTTTAATTATTTTCCAAGATGTTAGAGAGTTCATATTTACCAATTCTTGTGATAGAGCAACCAAATGATACATCTTTTCCACTTCCACCAATTGCTTCTTTTTCTTCCTGTTTCTGATGTGTAGTGTTTGCTGCCTATTGATGGACTTCATTAGTCTAAGAAACCTTTTCATGTAAAGTACTGCAGGAGATTTTTAAACAATGAGATTAGAATATGAAGTGGCTTGATTAAGAAAAAACTGTTAAAAGCAGAGAACCATTAAAAATCATACATATGTGTATATGCATGCCATGCTTATTTCCTTTTCATGTAAATCATATGCTTGTACATATAATTAGCATCCACATTCAGAGCTCTGCATCACCTTTCAGGCATGACCACACCCATAATGCATTCTGATGCCTTTCAACTGAAGCAAATCACAAGGGAAGGGTTTCAAGATGTCTGATTAAAAACATTTCATGACCACATTCTCCACTGTGTGGAGTCTTTTAACCAAAGTAAGAATTAAAAGACACTTGAAAAAAAATCTGAATGCAAAATATTTTAAAATTGTTATAATCCCTCTAAAACTTCCTATCAAACATTTATAATAAAAATCAATCATTTTAATGGTTTGGTTTTAATAATCCTTCCATGCATTCACAGAAATTCCCATTTTATTTCTTTACTTAATTTTATTTTTTGCATATTAATTTTACTTAATTACAGAACTAAAAATAACAAGCACAAATTATATCATATCTATGGAAACAAGCCATTCAATTCCCATATGAATATATGCACCAGTTTCTAGACAGTAGTCGAATAAAGAGTCCAGTGTGTTGTGGATATCAGCCACTAAGGTTTAGAGATGGGAAAGATTTGGTTCATCAATTAATCAAGTATGTCAGGGTAAAGGCTTTATGTTTAAATGAGTCTGCTCTATTTTTGAAAATTTTGAATGTCAAATAATTTATGTTTCAAAAGGTGAACATGTTATGTATTTTAAAATATGCCTTCCTTCTGTATAATGTAATTTAATATTTAATCTTGAATCAATAACACAACCAAGATAGTTTATCACTCATAAAATCTGAAATAACTAAATAGAATAGCATTATCTTATCTATGGTATATTCCTAATATTAATAATTTACATTACTGTTTATATTTTATTTGTATTTTAGAGAAAAATGTTACATTTAATCGTTAAGTTTAAATATTTGTTACCACATAGACGCTTATATTTTGCATGCATAAGGAGTGAAACATTAGATAAGGAATGAATCACAAAAAACGTTAATCACTGACCTCTCTAGTTGTCATAAGACAAACCTCAGTAGACAAATAAGACTATATGTCTACAGAAAAGCACAGAATGTTGCCATTAGTTCTTATAATCAATGGTATTTAATATGTGCATTGATGCATAAATGTGTGCTTATAAAAATTAGACAGCACCATATCTGGTGGTAAACAGAGCATGAGATTCAGTGAACTGGAGAGGTTTTTTTTTCATTATTTTTCTCCATATGTCTATTTTTTAAAAAACTGAGAACATCGGAGAGAAAAGACACGTGAAGCAATTTGCTGTTGAGTACCTGGCAGACAACATTCTTTGATGTTCTAACAGTCCGTGAAAATGACTGTCCTCAGTTGGATAGAGTCTGGATTCGTAGGGGAAAGCCTAGCAATGGAGGCTGGAGTACCCCTTCATCTCCTTAAAACTGAAAAGACTGGCATTTCCCTTTATATAGAGTAGAATCAGAGATACATTTTCTTTTGAAAAAGGAAGAGAGAGAGAGAAAAAAAAAGAGAAAACTTTCATATTTTAAACTGCTGGGATCTTATTCCTTTTATGTATGAGAAAAATAAAGGCCGAAAAGTATTAAGATTTATTTAGTCACAGAGCTAGTAAGACTCAGAGCTGGTCCTTTATTTACATATTTTCAAATGTGTCTCTCTGTCTCTGTCTTTCTGTCTATCTCTTTCTCTCCCCTCCACCCAGCAACACTCACACACACCCTTATTTTTTTTATCAAAATAAAATTAAAAAAAAAAAAACAATTAGAAAACTCATTGTAGAGAATCCACTCTGTAGCAGAGGTACTCACTGAATATCACACAAAACTCAGGTAGTTTCACTTGAAGTGTTATCTCTGAAAGTTTTCTAATGGCTTCTGGTATTCTTTGTTACGAAGAATTTTAGGGCTGGATCTGAGCTGATGAATTAAGAACACTGTGATCGGCCGGGCGCGGTGGCTCAAGCCTGTAATCCCAGCACTTTGGGAGGCCGAGGCGGGTGGATCACGAGGTCAAGAGATCGAGACCATCCTGGTCAACATGGTGAAACCCCGTCTCTACTAAAAATACAAAAAATTAGCTGGGCATGGTGGCGCATGCCTGTAATCCCAGCTACTCAGGAGGCTGAGGCAGGAGAATTGCCTGAACCCAGGAGGCGGAGATTGCGGTGAGCCGAGATCGTGCCATTGCACTCCAGCCTGGGTAACAAGAGTGAAACTCAGTCTCAAAAAAAAAAAAAAAAAAAAGAACACTGTGATAAATTACACAGTTACAGAAGCCCTGACCCCAGTTGTTTTGGTTATTGCTGTTGTAACAAATAATCAAAAATTTACCAGCCTAAAATGACATCCATTTATCTCACACATTTGTAGGTTATAAATCTAGGTGTAGCATGACACAGCTAAAGACTTGGCTTAGATATGTCTTACAAGGGTGAAATTAAAGTGTCAGTAGGGCTGCATTCCTTTTACATTTTTGGCGGAATTCATTTCCATGTAGAGACCCTGCTTCCATTCTTGTCGTCAGGGAGACTCTCACAAGTCTTTGGCTACCTGTCTTCTTCATCATATTTCCCCCTTCATTTTCAAGTATGTTAAGGGTGCACCAAGTCCTTTTCATGCATTGAATGTCTTTGACTTCTCTTGTATCTCTTTTATATGGGATGGGGGGCAGGGCATTGCTGGGTAGAGAAGGGCAGGGTCCCTGGTGAGGGTTCCACCTTCAGGCCTGTGCCCGAGACCAAAGTGAGAATAGGCCCTTGTGTTTTCACCCCAGTGTTGCATTTTCCAAGACCACTTAGGCTCACCATGTCCTCCATTCTGTGCTCACATAGTGGGCACACATACAAGCAACTGGACATCAAATCCAGGAGACCAGCAGACTAGCAGACCAGTGATGATGGAACAATGTGGCAGAGAAAGAGAGAAAACGAGGGCTTTCTGGATGTAGAGGGGAGTTCTGCTGAGGGCAGTTGGAGAAGAGTCCAGCTGCTTGGTGACCAACTTCAGGGCAAAACTACTTTCCCACTTCATCCCAACTTCCAGCTTCCCATCCATCTCACTGAGAGCCACCTCCACCACTCAATAAAACTGGTATTCATCCTTGGAGCCTGCATGTGAACCAATTCTTTTGGGACACTGAGCAAGAGCTCAGGATACAGAAGGCTGTCACACTGGCCCTTTGCCCTTGGGATGAGGTAGAGGGTCCATTGAGCTGATAAACACAAAAGCTGTCCACAGATGACAAAGCTGAAAGAGTTTAGTAACAGTAGGGTTGCAAGCACCCACCCCTAGACACTAGTATGGGGCCGGGAGCCCAAAGCACTTGCCTGGACTCTGCACCTGCCCATCTGCATGCTCCCTCTAGAGGTTTGAGCTGCAGGGTGACCAAACAGGCCAGCCACAACCCTGTAGCAGGTCCTGCAAGGGGGATCAGGAAACTCACCCATTTCATCTTTAGTCTCCAGCAAGAGAAAAGTCTCTGCTCTTAAAGGCTTATGTGACTAGATCAGGTCTGCTCAGGTAACCCAGAATAATATCAATGTTTAAAGTCAGTATTCTTAATTACATCTCCAAAATCCTTTTTGCCATGTAACAAACATATTCATAGGTCATAGGGATTATTCTGTGGGCATTTTCAGGAGGCTATTCTGTTTACTACACCAGTTCCTCAGGGTCCTTTATTAAAAACAGGTAGTTGTTTGGAGATCAAAGGACATATTTTTCAATCATGTTTGTGATGGTTAATACTGAGTGTCAATTTGATTGGATTGAAGGATACAAACTATTGATCCTGGGTGTGTCTGTGAGGGTGTTGCCATGAGATTAACATTTGAGTCAGTGGGCTGGGAAAGCAGACCCATCCTTAATCGGCGTGTGCACAATCTAATCAGCTACCAGCATGGCTACAATATAAACAGACAGAAACACGTGGAAAGAGAGACTAGCCTAGCCTCCCCGCCTACATCTTTCTCCCATGCTGGATGGTTCCTGCCTTGAATATCCGACTCCAAGTTCTTCAGTTTTGGAACTCAGACTGTCTCTCCTTGCTCCTCAGCTTGCAGGCCTAATGTGGGACTTTGTGAATGTGTGAGTTAATACTTAATAAACTCCCATATATAATTCCATTTGTTCTGTCCCTCTAGAGAAAAGCCTGACTAATACAATGTTTATTTACTAAAGGTAAGGTATTTATATATCAGTCAGCAAAGAAAACACATTTTAACCCATAAAGTAGAAAACACATTTTAATCCTCAAAGCAGAATATTTCAAATCATACATTTTTAAGAACTCTTTTATAAGATCAATATATCAGAATATTAGTCTTTGAGGCACAATGGCTGGCGGTATATCATATTAATAAATTAAAATGGAAGGAAATACAAATTCATAAAATGCAAAGTCATAATCTAAATCATATCAATTGAATCACTTGATATACTTAGTATAATTTTAGAGAAATGAAGGGAAGAAATACAGTTAATCGTATTTGTAGTAGTTGCTTCAGATAAGTTGTTTCAATAAGAAGGCAGAAAAATGTCAGTCTTCTGCTTCTTAATTTTCTGCTTCTTAAATGTTTCACTTTCTGATGCAAATAATCAGTTTCACATGGGTAATAAAGAAGATACAGCATTGTCGTAAGTGGAAAATGACTAGGATTCTAGAGATTTGTTTAACTCAGTATCTGTAGAGTCAGTATAAGTTTGCAAGATACTATCCTCCTCTTCTCTTCCCTACACACAATAAAACTGGTGGGCTATGTTAATAGAGATCAAATATGGAGAGTAAATAAGGAGATCATCATTTTAAATTCTGAAAATTTCAGACTATACCTAGAATATTGTATTCAGTTCTGGAAGTTACACTTTCATGGGTATAAATAAGCCTGATTTTAGAATAGGGCACCCAACATGTTGAGGGAGATTAAATATTATCACCTTAGAGAAATGATTGAAGTAACTGGAGAAGAGTAAAAAGACAAAGGTTCTATTTGCAATTATCTAAAATATTTTGCTGAAAGAGAAAAACTGAATTTATTCTGAATGATTTAAAGGGAAGAATCTTGACATATTAGGTGGAAGTAACAGAGAAGACCATCTTTACCTTAATTATTGTAAGAATGGTCTTCATTACTGTGAGAGCTGTTCACCACTAAAAAAACTTCCCTAGAGAGTGATTTTTTCCCAACTGGAGAAGTTTAGGTAGGTCTGGATGAGTAATGGGAGGTGATATTATAGAATAGCAGTGCTTCTCTAACTTTAATGCACATACCAGCCACCTGGGAATCTATTGAAAATGCAGTTTCTGAATCAATAGAGTGGGCTTAAATTTCTGCATTTTCAACAAATCCCAGGTATGCAGATTGCTCCTGGGCCTCAGATCACACTTCTAGTAGGAAAATTGCAGAGGGATTATATACACTTTATAGCAGGATCAATTGGTGATCTGTGACTCCTTTCATTCCAATGCTTAATTAAATCCTGTTGGATGTACCAGAAACACAGTTGCTTTCTTGATTAAGGAAATTCTATCATGCTTCTCACATTGACAAGAGAAATAGGTCAACCTTTATAAAGAAGAGTTGTCAGAGAAAGTGAGATTGACTTGCCTAAAATAAGGATATCTGGGATTTCATGCACTTCTCATTACCCTCATTATTCCTCTCTTGTATTAAGGTTTTGACAAAAAAAATGATGATGGGAAACAGTTTCTGGTCCTTTAGTAGGAGTATATCATTTTGTCTAACTGCTTCTTGGCCTTATTAGTATATTTGAAGATAATCGTTTACTGAGATGTTTGTATTTGGGTCAAGCTTAAATGCCAAATGAATCTTGGCAAATTCAATGTAGGAAGCAAGAAGCTGAAACGTTATTCAACTTCCAAACCTTTTTGTTGTTATTTGATTCCTTTTATGTTCTAGCCATAAACGAAGGGCCATGAAAGTTTCAGTCACTTGACTCTAAAGCAGAAGCATGTGAACTGAATCGTGTAAATCTTCTGGGCAAAAATGTTGTAGCACTTTATCTTCATTAACACATGGACTATAAACTACATTTAGTTTGACTATAATTAAATCTTATGTCTAAAGATGCAATGCAGTTTCTGCTGCCTTGAGAAAATTTTCCTTGAAAATGGTAGTGATGGTTTTATTACTACATGACTGATTCTAGTTACTTGTTTCAACATTGTATAGAAAATCTAAACAAAAAAAAAATAGGATTTTCAAATATTTTTCAAGCCTGTTGTGAAACGGAACTCTCCTCTTTATCTTTTACTTTGAATTATGTTAATAATTTTTATTAGTAGGATAGTTCAATTTTTAGCTCCCATTTCCTACATCCAAGCTAAGACCTCTGCGAAAATGCAAAGAGAGACTTTGGGATTCTCACATCAATTCCTGAAAGCTAAAAAACAAAAAAAGACGAATAAAAATACTGAGAAATGTTTTAATTTTTGGCATTTGTTTCCAAGTAGCTGTTTACGATTCATGAGAGAGTGAAAGGAGGACACAATTCAATGAGTTTGTTTCAAATTATGTAGAAAATTATAATAAATTGGTGTAAAGAGCCAGACTTCAAGCTGTGTGCTCTGATTAATGGAAAGCATTCTCTTATTTCAAGAAGTTGAAAGGAATAGTGAACTTAGGAGAATTAGTTTGACAGGTTTGATTTACCATATTGGGAAAAAAAGAAACCATAAGTTCTTTGCATTTAGGTGTCAATCATTGAAAAATCAATCCCTATAAATAAATAATTTCTTGTTATCTCTCTTCCTGTCTGATTAAAAAGGATACTGCCACAAAATAATTTTAGAATAACAATTTTGGCACAGGACCATATTTCAGAGGCCCAAAATGTCAGAAATGAATTTTGTAGTAGAAAAAATTTAAGTTTTAAAAAATTGGAAAAATAAAATCTCCACAGAACACAATTCCAAGGATGAATGACTGGGGGAAGGGGGCAGTTCTAATTTACTCGAAGGTATTGAGATGGATTTATATAATATGACTATACTACCATAACATACATACCATTTGGTTGATGGCGACTTTAATGTATAATGCTTATATGCTAACAATTTATTTGGGGATAGGGTGTGATAGCAAAGAATGTTACTAAGAAAGCTGATTTCCAGGAGAAAACAGAAGAGATTATAGAAATAGGAGGCTGGAACAATATGCTGACAGTGGAGTGGATCATGGGGGAAGAAAAAGGAAAAACATGAAAAGAAAATAATTAGAACATTTCCATGAAAATTATTCAAAGGTAGCCTCATTTACATTTTAATTCATTTCTTATATTTTGTCTATGGAAATAAATAAAAAGAAGGCAAATTTAAACATCAATTTGATTCCAAATGGGTTTCATCTCCTTTTAAAAATTTTTACTGCATGAAAGAAAGACACATATTCATTGTTAAAATGAAATCAATTAACTTTGCTCAAAACAACATATTTACCATAGAAAATATATCTGTATTCTATAATTTTTATTTGTATTTTTATTTTGTTGTGTCAATATCAGTTTTTAATTTTTTACAAAGTTCAACAATTTTTTACAAAGTTCTCCTTATTAGATTTTGGAACAGTCTTACTCATTCAAGTTTAAAAAATATCTGTACAAAATAAACCATTTACGTTTAACTCAATAATGTTTAACACATTTTATTTCTGATGAGAAAATTAAATGCATATAAATAGAAGAAAGTAATTTGATGATAAGACCATTTAAGATTAATGACAATGATTATATAGCTACATATTTATAAATATAAGTAACTCATATCCTTCTATTTTGAGTATTGAGTCAAACATAATACTCCTATAGAGTATTGAGATGGAACATAATGTTCCTTTTTTAAGTGACTTTTAATTGTTCTAAAAGCATTGATCATAAATTATTATGTTCCCCCACACTTAACTGAATGGTTTTATTGTCATATTTGGTGTTTACAAATCTCTACCACAGACATGTTGGGATAATGAAATGCTTAATGGCATAAATGTAATAAGTTAAGCCCCCTTCTGTACGTAAAGTCACTTTATGGTCTAAAGCAAATTCTTCATCTTTCTGGGCCTCTGATTTCTTGTATGTAAAATTAAGTTGTGCAATCAAAACTGGCCATGCTTTATTGGTAAAAGAATGCCAAGTTATCTTCTATGTATAACAGAGCCAAAATTGCAAGTCATGTAGCCTGGGCATGTACAACAGAGAAAGCTTTGACAGCTAACAACATCCAGAACCCAGGTAACCTCCCCAACAAATCCACCTCAACACACTTTATTGAGAATGATCATATTTGAAGCCTTCCAATGAGACCCACCCAAGCCAATATTTCTAAATCCTTTCCCCTGCCCTCTGACCCCTTAAAACTTGAGCCAGACCCAAAATAAGGGAGACAGATTGGAGCCATATCTCCTGTCTCCTTGCTGGCTAGTCTCACATTGAAAACTTTCTCTTCTCCACAGCTGGTGCTACAGTATTGGCTTCTATGCACATTGTTCAGCAAGCCTATTTGCTCAGTAACAGGCATCCATAACTGACATTAGCTTACTACACATGCAGCATTCATTTTGGGATCTACTTCTCAGTTTATTTGGTTTTGCTGAGATTAAATCTCCCCCCTCCCCGATCTGCTTGATGTTGAAGTTGATCTAGAACTGGTCAATAAGAATTATATCTCTATGGTTATATTATTTATTCAGTAGTGATTGTGAATTAAACCAGAACAATCTAAATTGATTCTAGAAATTTAGAATTGTTGAGAAAGAAGCACTCACTTTTTACCTTGGTTAAAAAGGTAGTGAGAAGTAAGCTTTAGTGGAGATCTTTGTCAACTCTGGATAAGTACACTTGAGATAGAAGTCAATAGAGAAAAAAAGCAGTGTAGAGGAACATAAATGAAAGGTTGAAAATAAAAATTTCATGACAACCTTGCTTCTTTGAATTCAACTGAGTTTAAAGCTGGTTCTCCTCCTGGAAATTTATATTACATATGTCAATACCCTTGCCCCTTTTTGTATAAACTAATTTGTGATGTGTCTGTCTATGGAACACAATGTTCTAACATAAAATATGATCTTGAATTAAATAAACTTCATAAATAAATATGCGAATGCTTCTAGATTCTAACAACTTTTATGGAAACAAACAAACAAACAATGTTAAAAACTCGTTTGAAGAAAGACACTATTCCCCTATAAAATCTACTGCTTAGAAAGCTTGCATTTTTTTAAGTTTTGAATGTTTACTTAACAAAGTAAATGACCAAAATTATCTAAGCCTAAAACCTTGATTCATAAAGTCAAGATAAATATTACATAACACAAAATATATTTTTAAATACTTATAAAGTAGACATGGTGCCCTGTACTTGCAGTCCTAGAGATTCTGGAGGCTGAGAAGGGAAGATTGCTTGTGCCCAGCAGATGGAGGGTGCAGTGACTTATGATCATGCCACTGCACTCTAGCCTGGATAACAGACTCAGACCCTAAGTTCCCATCTGTCTCTCTCTCTTTTTTTTTTTTTTGTACAACAAAGAGTCTTGACTTTTGATTGATGACGAGTACACCAAGTAATAATATGTAACAAGTTCTTGAATTCTATCATCTGGCAATTTTGATTAAGAGAAATTAAAAACAGCCCAGTCATGTTAGTATTCATTGTTCTAGCCATTAGTAGGAATTAATTACTTTAAGGCTGGCTGCTGTTTCACACAAGTACAAAAAACTATTTACTACTTTTACGTAGATAAAGTCCTTGGCCTTCAAGAAAGCATTAAAAAGAAAAAAAATTCATCTCTTTCTTTTTATGAAATTCCTTTTACTAAAAAGAATTTTACTACAAAGAATTCCTTTTATTAAATTTAAGAAAGAAAAATTCAACATTATTTATATTGCTTGAGCCAAAAGGCATAGGAAAACAGACTATATATACCCATTAAATTTCTAAGAAACAAGAGGTGAAAAGATTAAATCTCTAAGTAAGTTATAAGTCTATCCAGAAGCTAGATTTGGCAGTCCTCAAAAAACAGAGGACCTACTATAAAATACAGAAATGACATAATACCTTTTTGTAAGAATATAACTTGAGCTGTGCTTAAGTGTCGTATTCCATAAGGACATCTAAAATGACAATCTGTGGAAGAGATGCATCTTTCTGCTCTTATCCATTTATGCAGGATATTTTGTGGATTTTTGGCTGGATGTCCCAAAGGCCAACAAGTTACCTACCCAAGCCTGTTCTGCCTGAAGTAGTTGTAGATGATGATCTTCTCCTAGGTCTCCTCCATTTCAGTGCTACAGCTGCCCTATGATCCCAGTGCATGAGCTTCTTGGCCTTGAACTCTTTGTCCCTCTGCAGGAGGTACTGTTCAATTTCAGCCTTAGCTTCTTTGGCCTGTGTCAGCCTCCGTTTATTTGGCTTGGGGGCGTCTATTACCTCTACCTGCCACAGCTATTGGATCACCTGCAACTGACTTGCCATAGCGGCACCCTGAGAAACCATCTCTTAAAAATAAAAAAAAAATAAGGTAATAATAATTAAAAAAGCTTGTAAACAACCTCCTTATTGGCTTAGTCCAATTCTTTGGTATATTTTACCTGGATTATTATAATAACCTTCTAACTTCTCTCCATTTTTACATGTTTCTTAATAGTCTTTTCTCAATACATGCATTGAAATTACTGCTTTAGAATACAACTTCCATCACTCTTTGTTCAGACATTTTAATGTCATGTTCAAAGGGAATTTAAAAAGCTCTAATGGCCTGCATGGCCTTCTATGATACCATCTCCAAGATCTCACTGACAACAAGTGTTACCACCCTCCCTCCACAAACCATACCATAGGGCACTTCTTGCTTTTTCTCAAATACATTAAACATATTCCTCTCCCAAGTGTCTACATTATTCCTCCCGCAAATATATCTGTGGCTTCTTTTCTTATCTCCTTTAGGGTTTTGTCACTTCTCCGTGAGAATTTTTCTGATTCCTGAATTTAAAATGGCAAAATCCTTTGAAATTTCTATTCCCTTTCTTTGCTTAATTTGTCTCTGTTTAACGTAGCTTCAATCAATTGCTTACTTATTTTTATAATCTCTTTTACCCTTTGTTCCAACCTCTGTCAGGTCAGCTTCTTGTGCCCATGAGATATAGATTTTAAAAATAATTATTTTATTCATTAACGGACACTCAGTGTTCAGAACAATGCTTGCAAATAACTGGAGTCAAAAAGTATGTTGAAGTAAAAGATTAATAAATGTGCTGGTTTATGAATGACAATAAATGTAATATAGTTGTTGATCAATAGCTATTTTTTAATTGAAGGACAAATGAATGATTAAATCAATTAAAATAAAATGACAAGTATATTTCTGATACACTCTGCCCATATCTAACAAAAAGCAGTACATTGTATGCTACGAAGACTTTGCAGTTGAATGGCAGACAGATAATGCTATCTTACACTTATAACTATTCTTGTAACTTTCAAAATCTCTTGTTATCTTTGATTTACAAAAACATCCTTTTGAGATGGGAAGCTAGTTACCAATTTATTCTTTGATCCAAATTCAATCTCCTTTTCTTGGCTTTGTGATACCTGACCTGGACCTTATAAACAGTTCTTTTTTGCCAGGTAGCAAAATATTGTGCTTTGTTATTAAAGGGTAAATAAGAAACACTGATGAACAAAAGGGTTTGACTTACTACCTCAGATGTGCTCCTCCCTTCTAGGGGCTGCACAATTCAGTAGCCAGTGGTGGTGTCTGGAGCATCCTGTAGCACCTGTTTCCAGTAGGCAATGTCTTAATGAGTTTCTCTGGCATCACAATGGACAGTAGTCTGCTTGCCAGTCTTTTTTTTTTTTTTGGCATCTTCCTAAACTTCGCTATTCAGTGGACACATTCTATTCAACAAGCTCTTTATTTGTTGAGGGTGGTCATTTTCCTAGTTTGTTTCTCTTGGGCTATCTGCCTTAGCTATTGCAGTGTTGGCTGCCCTCTGTCTCTGCTATTCTTGTCATATTTTTACCTTTTAGGAATAAATGACTTGTTACTACTTAATACCACTTTATATTAATTTGTCTCACTTAAATTAAGGAGTAGTTCTGTCTTCTGGCTGTACCATCCCTAACTAATACAAATAGGCATCAGATATCCTATTTTATTAATAATGGAAACTGTATCAGTCCATTTTCATGGTGTCGGTAAAGACAAACCTGAGACTGGGTAACTTTTAAAGAATAAGAGGTTTAGTGGACTCAGTTCCACGTGGCTGGGGAGACCTCATAATCATGGCAGAAGGTGAAAGGCACATCTTACATGGAGGCAGACAAGAGAGAATTTATGCAGGGAAATTCCTTCTTATAAAACCATCAGATCTTATGAAACTTATTCACTATCATGAGAAAATCATGGGAAAGACCCACCCCCATGATTCAATTACCTCCCACCAGGTCCCTCCCAGGACATGTGGGCATAGTGGGAGCTAAAATGAAAGATGAGAATTTGGTGGGGACACAGCCAAACCATAACAGAAGGTTAAAATTATGTAAACCTTGGGTTTCTTATCTGAAAAATGAAGTGGAATTACTAATCTCTCCTTGTTTTTTAAGCTTACTTTGGGAATTAAATTATATCCCATATGGGTTAGGGCTCTGTACTTACAATGATATGCCACTTTAAAATAGTATGTATTTAAAATAAATTCTGTTCATATTTCAAATATTGGTACCTTTGTTTATTTTTGAAGAAATCACAGAATCGCCTAGTATATTTTACAAATATTTCCTTGGTATTAAAGGAGTAGAATTTAAAAAGTGTCAGGGCCACCAAAGAAAAAATTCTTGCAAGAATTTTTTTACCTGCCAAACAGGGAACTTATATTTAGGGTAGCTTTCATTTTACCTTATTTACAATTGCAATCTCATCATTCTGACATAATCTATACAGCATATGATCTGTTTCTCTTGTGGCTTGCAGAATACACCTTATCCTATTTAAATTACTTCACAATCTATAATTTTTATCATCCAGAAGTATAAAACTAACACTTAGATTTTACACTATAATATTGCCCACTACAATATGTATACTAATCAAAGCCAATTAACAAAAACATATAGACAAAAATAATTTCTAAACAAAGTTCTATAATTAATAATTAGATCTTTGATATGCTCTAATTATTAGAAAAATTCAGTCATAGCCTTTGATCTTAAAGGACATCTCTGTGTACCTCAGTTGTCACTCCATATCTGGAGATTAGAAAGCTTTTTATTCCAAATGTGTTATCTTAATAAATAATTTATTCTGAAAAAGTAAATTAGTTGTTCATGGGAATGAGGGACAGTCTTGAATACATACTGAAATAAAGAAACAAAAATTAAAATTTTCTAAGACTGGCAATTACATTTTCATGATAGGACAGATATTTTCTTTGTACCACAATTTCTTTTATTTTAAAATGGGTAGCAATGAGAAACAAATGAGCTACTCAGGGCATAATTAGAAAAATATATATAATTCCAATTGTAAAAAAGATTCATTTGGTATACAAATAACGATAAAAATCTATTTTACCTCTCTAAATCTCTTTTATCTTATTTGTAAATATGCATAATAAAAAGGGTCCTCTTCTTTGGATTGATATAACTACTTAGCTGCTGAGTTGGGCATATAAATCATTCAATGAAAATCATTCATTATTATTATTAAGAGTAATATTTTATTCAGGCAGTATCTTCTCCTCCTCAGCACTATACACAGAAAAGGTATAGAATATACTATGTGACAGTATACACTTTATTCTCCTGCTTTTCTGGAAAAAGTAGAATTATTTTGATGAAGTCAAAGAGTTTCAGTGACAAAGGAGTCAGCTGAAACATGTCTTCCAGCCATAAGACCCCAGTTAACTTTCTATAATATTAGCTCTCTGAGCACCCCAAACTTTAGGGTAAGTGTCACTACCTTCTGAAAGCTTTCTTTTATTTATCAGCTGTGACTTGATAATTTATCCACGTTTACATTGTGAGTTATTGTGCAAGTGAAATAATAGGGTACCTTGAAAGAGCATAACTGCTGATATACAAGAAAATAAATGAACACAGCTCACTTGAATAACGTAAATTATTATCATCACTCTGTTTATACTCTTTTTGATATACATAGCGTTAGATTATTCCACAGAGCCTTGATAGTGATTGAAACATCAGGCTGCTTTTTAATAGCCTATCAGATGCATTTCAAATAATTTCATAGAATGTCCTTTTTTCCAAATGTTAATTTTTACAACACTTACTTAAAATTGGATAAAATAAATTCACACTGATAGAATTTTCTCAGCTGTAATTTCCAAAAGAATTGGTTATATAAAAGTTATTCCAAAATAGTGGCTATAATACTCAACAATTTTCTTTAAACACAGTTTTAAAAATACAGTTTTAAATCATTGCTTGTTTCTTTATTGACTCACATCTGAATTACCACTTATAGCTTTGGCATTTTTTATACAGCATCTTCTATTAAACTTCTGCTCTCAGGAAATTTCAAGTTCCTTTGTGTGGAATGAAAGCAATTAAAGACCCTCAGTCTGACATGATACTCACGTTTATTTAGCCTCAAGTTCTCTTTCTAAATGTCCAAATCACATTGCAAGTTAAACTAAATTAACTTTTAAATAAAATTTCCTTTGAATTATAAAGTTTTATCATGTGCAGGGCTTAAGGAAATAACAATCAACACTGTAGATAGAAAACTTTGTTCTGTTTTAAAAGTAAAATAAAACTTGAAATTAGTTGTTCTAAATTCAAGTCACTATTCTGCCATTTGTAAGTATTATGGCTATTATGGCAATGAGAATTAACTTTCTGTTGTTGCATTTCAGTTTTATTAATAAACAAAAGGATGTCAATATTATACATTATACAAGCAACTATTATAATTAATGCAACACAGTTTTAGTCAAATGATATAAAATGTTCCTGAATCCTAAGTGTTATAAAACACACAGCTTCTTTCACATATTATGGTTGCATTATATATATAATACACACCCACACACACACACACACACGCACACACACACACACACACACTACTGATTCACACAGCATGTATTAATGATTTATGACTACTGTGAACCAAACATTCTAATTTATAAAATAATTCTTGATAAATTATTAATATTATATGTAAAGTTAATTAATACCTAACATGCTATCAAAAGTCTCAGAAAAAGTCATAAATTACGATTTGGAATGACAGTAAATGAAAATACTAGTTTCATAAGAGAAACTAGAGCAGAAGTGCCTCACAGAGGTGGTATAGATATTAGATATTTGGCATTGAAGACACAGAAATGATATGAATTTCAGGCAAAAATTATTCTAGGCTTAGAATTGAATCTGTGTCTAGTATGGAGTGCAATGCAAAGTGTTTTGGTCCCTTCATGTTCGCTGAACCAAGACACATTGAAAGTGTTGTTGTACTGGCTAGAACAATTTATTTTTATTATGCAACAGAAATGGGGTCACAGCTCTATATTTCTGGCAAGAGCTATGGCTGGAATACAAAGGCTCCAGTGGCCATATTGTAGTACGTTTATTTCCAAACAATAATTATCAATGGGTTGTACAGTTCACCTAAAGAGACAAGACAGCTAGGTATAGGATTCAACGATGAGCTGTAATATCCTACTAAGAAAGTTAGAAGCCAACCTGCAATAGGTAAGAGTAAAGTGAAATGAATAGTGGAAGGAAGAAGCTGATCATCTAATGCAGCCTAACATCCTGCTAGAGATGAAGAACCAGAACAGGTATAATTTTGTTGTTGCTGTTGTTGTTGTTGTTATTCATTTGAATGATTTTCTCTGAAATCTTACATGAAACGTACTTGTGGCATTTTATCATTTAAATTCTAGCTGTAACTATGACTGAATTGACCTGATCTTGTCATAACTGTGGTTGCTGATGGGACTTCATGTTTCATTGTTTGGAGAACAGAAGAACTGGTAGTTTCTTCTACCAAGTAAAGGAGATAAATGCATGCTGAGTAGCAAAACAGGATTAGATGCGCTAGTTTTTCCCTGTTAACATTGCGTATTTATTTACCAACCTTTCTAACTTGCTCTAACTTCTATAATTTGCGTTATCTGGACTCCATCACCCTCTGGATGCTTGCAGTCAAAGGGAAGGACTGGCAGAATATCAGAAGTGGAGAGAGAGAAAGATTGGAGCAATGATTCCCATGCTCTGTCCTGCCATTGTCTTTTTGATTTACTGTGGGTCTGATAGCATCTGTGTGTCTAATGCATGCTGACTTATTTTTTGTAATTTCTCTCTTTTCTATATTTACTCTCTTCACATCTCTTTCTCCTTTAGGTCTAGATGTGGTAACAATGTCTTGATGATTCCTACTGTTATCCACTTCACACTACTTGTTGGTTTTCTTTCACTTGATTACACAGAGTATGTGTCTAACTTTAACAGTGAGGCCTTGTTGGCACTTCTGTGGGCAGTCTTTTCAATAAACCTTCTTCAGAGGAAACTTTGAGTGTTGCTTCTGTTGTCTGCTGTGTACTTGAATACTACACCAATCAAAGGAACCCCACTTTGACAAATATTGTCTTTCTACCAATATTATCTCCTTTATCCTTTGTTTATTTCTACTTAAATTTTCTTTAGAGGAGTGTTTTAGCCTGTACTGTTGCTTAAATTTCATAAAACACTTTTTATTTAAATAGCCAGTTAAGAAAAGATTTACTGAAAATATGTAGTTAAATATTTTAGTCTTAAAGCATGAAAATGAATCCAAGATTTATGGCACCACAGACAACAGCGTGTACACAGTAGCATTCCTTCAGCCTTGTGCCTCTTTTCCTTTTACAGAGTAATTTTCCTTTTTAAATATCCCATTTTTAACATTGCTGAACACAGTCATTGAGTAGCTATAATCTCCTTAAATGCATATACAGATTATTAGAGTTCAAAAGGATCTTAGTGATTACTCAGTCCAGTTTTCTGATTTGGCTGTCCCAGGAACCAAAGCCAAGAATGGAGAAGAAACTTGGCCAAAATTCTACAGCTTATGAGCAGCAAAACCTGGTATGTGGTCCTGACTCCAGTGCAATGATGGCATTCATTGGAGAAAAGGCATATGGTCCTTGTCTACAAATTTTCCTTATAAGAAAAGTATTTTACAAATCTGTGTATATATAGAATTATGTATTTTAAATTCTATATTCACATATGACATTATTTATTATATAATATATTATATTAATGTATAATTATGTATTATATGCTATATATTAATGTATTATATATTATATTACACATATAATTTATGTAATTATACTTCAAAAATATATATAATTAAAACTTTTATATGGGATGTCATTTGGGCCAGATAACTCACTAAGCAAACTAAAGTCAAATGTAAACACTAAGAAAACACTTAACCAATCAGAAACTGCCCACTAATCTTTATCTAACAATTTCTAAATCAAATATATTTTATTTGTCTTGTTTCTGTGAACACCTTATGAATGTTTTCTTTCTTGCCCCTCACCAGTGGAGGGCTAAGCCACTTGCTGTCTCATGCTCATGAATCATGGAATGCTCAAAATTTTCGACATTTTAATGCACCTAAATTTATCTTTGAAATACCTAACACCAAAAGTGTACATGGTAACTGTAAATATTCATAAATATTTTAAAAAGTGTAGATGTAGAGAGAGGAATTTGTATGAAAATATAGAACTATGGTTTTGAAAATACAGACAGAGATTGTCTTCTTGAATGAAGAGATTTACTAGTAAGAAAGGAGGGGTTTATTAAACTGTAAGACTTTGGAAAAGGAAAATGTCTAGCCAGGACCACTGACAAGACAGATATGTGCTATCATTCTAAAAGGCTTCCAAGTTGTTTACCAGGAGAAAATCAGATATGTGTGATATCTCTCCTTCCCAATGATGGGGATGGAGCATCAGAGTCTCAAAGCCCTTCTAAATGTCCTTCTGGGGCTACATTTGGAAGATATTTTTCAGAGAGCAGGAGCTTTGAGAAAACTGCACTAATAGAGTCTCATAAATTTCCAGGATAGTAGATAGCTTGGAAAATAAAGGAACAAAACAAAACAAAACTCCATGTACCTACAGAGATTAGAAAACGCTGAGCAAAGTGACCCGATACGAGGTTTCAATTTGTAACATATTAATTATATGAACAAAATCTAAAATGTGGAACAACTTTATATTTTAAACTTTGTCCAGTGTATAAGGGCAAAGGAGACTAAAACCATTGATTTAGGTAAAATGAAACACAAAACCAAGGAATAAAATTGGTTCTGATTTTATTTGTTCTCTGGCAGCAACATCTAGCTCCTTGCTTTATGGTGGGTGCCATAGGAGTGATAGGAGCCTAGCACAGGAGCAGGATGGAGCGAAGTTGCTTAAGGAATGTATTCAAGGAATCATTGTATGAATAGAAGGTTGATGTCACATACACCATATACGGACATGAAAACAATACAAATCATAGAGATGTCCATCTACAAACATCAAGAAAATGCCCTAGGACTTTGGGGGTGCCTTATAGACAGTATTAATATTCTACTGTTTGTGATTTGGACAAATAATTCAGTTTTGTCTTCCCTGGTACTTTCTCACCATCTGCTAACATACAGTCAATAAAAAAACAGATTTATTGCAATCATTTATTTTTCTTAAGGGATGAAATGGGTAAAGTGAAATAAAACAGGCCATTCAGAGTTGTTGAAATGTGAGATTATTTCACTTTCTTTCTGACATGATATATCCCCTACCTCTATGTGAATTGACCTGTGACCCTTAATGCAAAAGATATCATTAAAAACAGGCATGTAGTAATTCTAAGTATATTGTAGTTATACAAATATTTTCAAAATATTTTCAAAAACATGTTAAGTTAAAAAAAATAGATTTGTCTGGACTCTTGATAAAGTAAGAGTTACTTGCTTTTGTGTTTTATTCAATAACACTCTGTTAATTTAAGGCCATGACCCCACATGACAAATCTGTAAACTTTGCCATGGTCTGAATGTGTGTGCTATCCACAATTTATATGTTAAAATTGTAGTCCCCAAGATGATGATATTAGGAGAGGGATGACTAGGTCTCTAATGAGAGAGATAATTAGGCCTTTGAGAGTTGATTAGGTGATGAGGGCAAACCCCTCATAATGGGATTAGTGTCCTTATAAATGAAGCCCAAGAGAGACTCATCTCTCCTTCCTCCGTATAAAGACAAAGCAAGAAGGTGCTGTCCATTAATGAGGAAGTTGACCCTCACCAGACACAGAATATGCCAATACCTTGATCTTGGACATCTCAGACTCTAGACTGTGAGAGACAAATTTAATTTGTTTATAAGCCACCCACTTTATGGCATTTTGTTATAGTTGTCCAAACATACTAAAACACTTGTTAAAGAGGAGAAAGTTTTGAGAAAATTCTCAAATAAACATATATTTTTAAAAAATGTATAAAAGAAACATGTAAATATGATATAAAACAAATTTTAATTCACCATTATGCTTTCCAAAATACTGTATAATAATGCATTTATGTTCACACAAATATACAGTATTTTCTATGTTTGATTAAACTTAAGTAGTATTATAATACTCTATTCATGAAGTCTGTTGAATGGTTGTACAATGGGCTTGTAGTAGAATCCTTTAACACATGTCAAATGTTTGGTTATACGCTTAAAAAATTGCTCCCTTTTTGAGGACCATGACTCATGGTAGTAAGTTTTAATCCACGATCCTAGAGAATAATATGAAATAAACAAAGAAAAACAAAAATCTGCATTATAATTCAAGCTGAGAAGAGAAGTAGGCTTTAGTTATTTCTTTACTACTTTTTAAGCTTTTGGTAAAAACATGGATTTCTAATATGATATTCAATGTTCTCTTATGTACATAAACTACAAAATCATCCCACCTAGAATTAACATAGATTTATTTATTTATTTATTTATTTATTTATTTATTTTGAGATGGAGTCTCACTGTTGCCCAGGCTGGAGTGCAGTGGTGCAATCTTGGGTCACTGCAACCTCTGCCTCCTGGGTTCAAGCAATTCTCCTAACTCAGCGACCCCAGTAGCTGGGATTACAGGCATGCGCCAGCAGGCCCAGCTAATTTTTTTTTTTTTTTTTTTTTTTATTTTCAGTAGAGACAGGGATTTTCCATAATGGCCAGGTTGATCTCGAACTACTGACCTTGTGATCCGACCACGTAGGCCTCCTAAAATGCTGGGATTATAAGCATGAGTCACAGCACCCAGCCATTATATTTATTCTTAATGGTAAGACCCCACAATTTCAAAATTGCATACAAATATTTTATGCATTACTTTAATGCGGTTTAAATGTGGTTAATATGTAGAAATCATGATTATGTATTAATAATAGAAGAAAATATATTCCTTATCTTAATTATTTGCTTATGTTAAAAATGTCCATGTAGAGATTTACCAGATTACTAAAAGGAGCATTACTACAAAAATCTCTGAGTGTAGGAGAACAGTCTGTTCCGGGAAACCTATTAAAATACAGACTCAGGTGGCATAAAGGCATATGAAGAGATTTTTTTTTCTCATATAAGAGTAGATCAAAAGTAAGATATATGTATTAACAAGTAAATATATTACAAATAAGCTTAAGGTAGGGTAACCTCACATAGATTGATGGAACTAGAGAAGACCTTCAAGATAAATGATGCCTGAATAACAACTTAGGAAATGGGTATCAGTATCTCATGGAAGAAAATTACATTGAACATAGGTACATGAGAGTCTGAAGAATCCTGAAAAACACATCTCGGTTTCTTCAGCTAGAACACAGGCTTTAATTTCCCAGCACAGTAACTGGCATAAAGTCAAGTCTCAATGAACTGAATGAAGTATACTAAACTTTGGTGGCCAGCGTTTTTTGCCCTGTATCCATAAACCTGACGCCAATTTTTAACCTGCATTCACACACTAGTTACAAAATTTGCTCAGTAAAGTGTCTCATATTGTGTGAAAGTATAAAGAATAGAAATGAATAAAGAGAGAAAAAGGTAAAAGGCGTGAGAAAGGTACACAGAAATAAAAGTTGAAAATATATATATATAAACAGAAATACATATATATATATTTTTTTTTCCCATACACACACACACACACACACACACACACACACACATATAGATATTTATGGCAGGGCATATTCCTTGAAATTTATCCATACAGGCAAATTTATTCAATATTTATTGTTCCTCTGTCCTAACAAACACATTGGTCCACTTCCTTATACTAAGTTGATTTAAAAGCATAAGGGGATAAGTGTTTATTAGAATAGTTTTATCATCTGCTCATTTATCACAAAAATGTCTGACAACCTTTTCCATTTTCAGGAAATATATATCCTGAAGGCTCTGAGAGTAGTTTTTCTTATTTAATGAAGAAGCTCTTCATAATTGAAGCACAAAATAAAATGTTTTGCTTGTCTATAACCCAAATACCACTTGTTCAAATCTATATCTGTATTTTTACCAAGCTCATAATGATAGAAAACAATTTCATAGCAAGGATTGGTAAATACTAGATATAAATGGAAAGGATAGTAGGATAACTATCAATTATATGTTTCGAGTAAGTCTTCTTTGTTGCTGAAATGGCATTTCCTTTTTTCCCCACCATATCCCCACACCGAGTGAGTTGGGGAGTTGGTCTATACTTTCCATAGGCAAAGCTCAATCAAATTATATTATATCTTCTAGAGGAGGCATTATTTGTGGCATGTGTATCATCACCTACAAAATGAAGATGGTCTGTATCACTTTTCACATTTTGTCAGTAATAAGAAATATAATACTCATTGTATCTGTTTGGGTTTTGGAGACAATGATTCACATAAGAGCATGCTACTCCAATTAACTTAATCATTTTAAGATTGTGAGAGAGATCTAAAAGAAATCAGAAAAGAAAAGATTCTTCCACAGGATTTTTAATGGAAGCCTTTCTATATTTAACAACAACTATTCTCTGGGTGAATGGAACATTGTCAAGAAAGACTAGCTAAATTATCTTTCCAGTTTGGCTCACATTCAAAGGAGGTCTATTTTTTTTCATTACGTAGTCTGATGTTTGGTATTTAATTTAGCCCATGTCCCTAATCCCTCTTTGTAAGTGATAAAACAACACAAAATTCTGTATACTCTTTGTTCCTTTCTTTCCTATAACTAGCTTTACATCTTGAAAATCTGTTATATAATTGGGTCTCTTTTAAATAAATAGAAATGAAGATAATAAATGAAATCTATAGTAGTGGAGTCTGGTGAATTATACTCATTTTCTATTTAAGAGTCAGTAATTGACCACAAGAAAGATAAAAGGAGAAAATTACCACTTTTGTTAACTAACCTTTTGTTAATTCGTTTTATCATTATTTAGCACCTACAACATGTTTAAGGCACTAAAAAATGTTTATATTATGCATGTGTCTGAAGCAAAAGGAATACCTAATCTACGTCAGGTTTCTTTATGACTATTCATTATACACTCAAACAAATATTTTTATTATGATATTGATTATTTTTATTTTAAAGTATTTTATTCAATGAAGACTGCATTTTTCTTGAAATTGTTGTCTGCCATTTCCAGAACTCAACAATAAATTCTTTTAACTTGTATTTTTTTCTGTTGATACCCACCTATTTTAAAATTAGAAATGTTCATGCTATTTGTTTACACATGTCAATTAACTTCTGTACAATAGAATCTGCTGTAATTAAAAATAAAATAGAATTGAATGAAACATTAATATGGAGGATAGATGGATATTGATAATTTGAAGATTAATAATGTTGATTGGTAGAGATTGGTGTTGGTATTTCAGGGTTTAATAATTAATTTTGATATTTTATCTTTCTGTATTAATAAAACACCAGCTCAGCTCAAACAAAGCATGCTCTCAGAATCAATGAGAGAATATTTGACCAAATACTCATTTACTGCATCTTGGTTTATGTGGGTCTCTAAAAGGTTAGGGACAAATGCCTGTTTCAGACAAGTATAACATGTATATGCCATGATTAATACATAGGCAGCATGAATCTCTGGGTTACAAAATGGCCAATTTTAAAGGAAAAAAATCAATATTATTTAAAATGGATAAAATGGATATGGATTAGACTGAGTCACTAAAATTCATTCTTAATTAAGCTTTGACTTACAAAACAATGCTGAAAATCAAGATGTCTTGTACACTTTTTTAAAAATAAAATATCTAGTGGTTAAAAGCTTGGATTATTGGGTCAAACTGTGTTTGAATATTAACTCTACTGATTCATATTAGCATTTAGGTATTAGAAGAATCACTGCCTGATGACCCAGTACCTGAGCCTCTTTGTGACACAGTTTCAGCATCAGAAATGTGACATTAGAAAGTATATCATAGAGTTGATGTAAGGATTAAGTAATTTGCTATTGAGAGAGGAGACCCCCCTTGCCTCCTTCCAATTCCGTCTCCACCTCCTCCCTCCCCTCCCCTCTGAATGGGAAGGATGGTGAAAAAGAAATAAAATACCTAAGAGCTTCAATTCATGGTTAGGCGACTTGCTAACGCCACTGACCAGTCCATAAAAAGGCTCAAGGACGGGGACAATGACTCCCTTTTTGGCTCCCAGCATCTCTGCTCTCTATAAGCCTTGAAAGAGTTGCAAATGAATATTATGGCTGGAGCCCACTGGGTCACGTTCCCCCACATTTGCGCGACCCAGGTTCCCTCCTGGAAATACCTTTGCCAACAAATAATTTACTGCCTTTGTCTTGTCTCTGTAAGCCCCCTCCCCTGCCTGTTCCTGCTCACGCTGCATATGAATTAGCAAATCAATGAAGCTAAAAGATTGTAAGGTCAGATGTACAGCCAATAGACAATGACATAGTTTCACCTCAGTTTCTCCTTTTGCATTGTAAGCCTGTAAAAGGGGAAAGAAGCTGGTTCTTGGGGAGCTCCGTGAATGTGGCTGTAGCCCTCCGTAGCTCCCAGATGAATAAAAAACCACTTCCTTCCTCAGTTCAGTGTTCAAGAGGTTTGTTTCCCTCCGCTGCTGCTTTCTATGTGGAAACCACTTTGACCAATTAGAATAATACCTGGCACATACTAAGTGCCACTTGAGGGTTTGTTCTATAAACTTACTGTTTTTGTTTGAATCTGAATCTGCACTTTACTAACTTAGAAGAATAATCAAAGAAATCAAAAAGAGTGAGCAAGACAGGCATGTAGATGATTTTCATTTATATGAGACTAAGTAGGAAAGCCTCCATAAGGTGACAAATGAGTAATGCTTTGAATAAACTGAGGAAATACGTTTTGTAATTCTGCAGAGGAGAAGCATTACAGGCAGGAAGATCAGCAAGTGTAAAAGCACCAGGTACTTGATCTTATAGGAAAAGCTTCTCATTTTTACCACTGAGTATGTTGTAAGCTATGAGCTTTTCATATGTGACTTTTATTATGTTGATATAATATCCTTCTATCACTAATTTGTGCTTTTTATCATGAAAAGGTGTTAAATTGTGTTAAATGCTTTTTCTCTATGCGATTTTTTATTCTTTATACTGTTACTGTTGTGTAACATTGATTGATTGTTGAGCAAACACATTTTTTAGCATATTATGAATATTAATTCAAACCTTCAGTAACACTATGCAGTAAGTAATATCACTAACCCTCTATACAGATGAAGGACCAGATGCAATATTATATATCTGATAAGAAGTTAATATGCAAAATATATAAGAAATTCCTATAGGTTAGTAGTTAGCAAGTAAATAAATAAATGGTAAAGGACTTGAATAGATATATCCCTCAGAAGGACATACAAATAACCAACAGGTATATAAAACATGCCCAACTGTCATGAATCATCATGGAAATGTAAGTCATAAAAACAAAATATGGTATCACATCTGTTAGAATGATGATTCTCTAAAATGCCTAGAAAATAACAAGTGCTGATAAGGATGTGAGCCATTGGAACCCTTGTGCAGCGTTGGTAGAAATGCAAAATACTTCAGCTGTTAGGAAAAACAGTATTGAGGTTTTCTGGAACTACTGTATGATTCATCCAACTCATTTCTGGGTATTTATCCAAAGGATTGAAATCAGAAATCTCCACAAAATATCTGCAGCCTCGTGTTCATTGCAGCACTGTTCATGATAGTCAAGATATGGAAACAACTTAAATGTCCATCAATGGATAAATGAATGAAGAAAATGTGGTAGACATATACAATTGAATATTATTAGGCTCCACAAAAGAAAATTCTGCCATATGTGAAAGCATGGCTGAAACTTAAGGACATTATGTTAAGTGATATAAGCCAGTTTCAAAAACACTTCATGATTTCCCTTAGTTGAATAACTTAAGTAGTCAACAAAGCAGAATGATGATTACAAGATGAGAGGAAGGGGAAATGAGGAGTTGCCAGTTCAATGGATACTGAGTATCAATCATGCAAGCAGAAAAAGTTCTAGGTCTCTAGGGCTTATCTGTCTTGTATAACTGAAACTTTGTACCCTTTGATTAATATAGAGGTATAGTTAACAATATGGTATTGTGCCATGAAAAATTTGCTAAGATGGGAGACCTTATGTCAACCATTCTTATCAGTAATAATTAATAATAATAATTAATAGAACATGAGGAAACTTTTACAGATGATGGAGAACTTTGTGGCATAGATTGTAGCCATGGTTTCACAGGGGTATACTTATCTCCAAGCTCATCAAGTTGTATATATTAAAAGTGTACAGCTTTTAAAAATTGGATATTGACAAATTATGACTGTATATATTTATGGGGTACAAAGTGATCCAATAATAAATGCATATACTGTGGAATGATTGAATTAAGCTAATTAACCTATCCATTACCTTAAATGCTTATTATTGATCCTTGTTTTAATGAAACGTTGACTTTTTAATATCAATTTTGCTTTAATAAATTATTTAAAACAAAATAAAATTCTAGAGATGTGTCAAACAACCCTGTCACTATTGTTAACAATACTGTACTATACACTTAAACATTTGTTAAGAGGGTACATATCATGTTATGTGTTTTCTACCAGACTAAAAAAATAGAAATGTGTGGTTCAGAGTGAAACTGTGTGATACAGCTAAAAATTCTTAGGAGCGATTGTGGTAGCATATTTTAAAAGCATATGCTCAGGCGCTGTGGCTAAAGGGCAATGAGAGCAGTAAATGAGAAGAGATGAGGCCAGAGAAAGATCCAGAAGCCAGATTCTGCAGGACTTTATGTCAGCCTTGGGGCGGAGTTTGGATTTTAAGTGGTGGGGAGCCTCTCGAATTGTAATAACAACGAGTGACATTATCTGATTTTTCACTTTATTTTCTTTAGTTCTCCATCCCTTTGTAAAGATTTAAGTTAGTTTCAACTCCAAGTTGCCAATTTGTTTGGCTTCTCAGAACATAGTCTCTAATGTTAAAATGAGAATAACTTGTGCAGTCCAGCTTTTTCTTAAAGAATAGAAAACAGAATTTCTCCTCTGGTTTTTACCCAGTTGTGCTTAATCTTTCTTGTAGACCCAAAAGGGGCTGAAGCAACTCCTATGCTATATTCAAGAAATCATCTAAATTTGTGTTTTCAATGATCTAAGGAACAGCTGGCTCATTGCAAATGGTCTCTGTGTCATCTCTTTCACAATTGATATTGGCCCATTGCTTCACAATTTACACTGAATTCGTTGAAGATAAACGTTAAGATCCCCAAAATTACTTTGTCCTGTCAGGAAAATTATCTGTAACTTAAAAATATGCAAAGAGATTACTGGATGTTTTTTGTTGTTGTTGTTGTTTTTCCAATGCAATTCTAGGCTTGCAATTTTAATATAATTTGTATTGATTGGTCTATTTTAAAATTCTGTAAAAACAAATATCAGCTTTCTGATGTTTGTCAAGTAGAGATGCAAATAATTTCTTTCTGGTGCAAAAGATAACCTTCAAAGTTATGGTTTTGGGCTCTGCTGAACATTAACTAGATTCATACATAAGCCAGCATCCTGGCATAACCAGTAACAATTGCTATCTTGTTACAAATATTTCAAAAATAAAAAGGAAAGGATGTCTTAACTCTCAAACACAGGGGAAAATATCACTATGTTATTATTATATATTTTTTAAAGCTTTGTTTTCTATTATACAAATAGAAAATGAGGAAAATTTTACCACACTCAATACCCTTCTGTGAATCAGTGTTTGGGAAACACAGACTTAACTTTTTTTTCTCACTTATAAGTTGGGATAAATGACACTTACTCTTAATGTTGAGATCACAGTAAAATGTTATGACATGCACAACACAACTCAGGAAGTAAATACAATTGCTCAACAATGAAATTAGTAATTTCTCACCTCTTTATAGGTAATACATTGTAATAGAGGTGTGTGAGGACATTTCAGGTTAGAAATCCTTTAACTTTTGTTGTGTAGATTTGAAAAAGTTGTATCATCCCATTGGAAATATAATTCTTCAAACTGCAAAGCAAGCAAAATAATATCCACTTAAAAGGGCGTTAGAAAGCTTAAATAAAAAATATGTGTTGTTTCCTTATATGAAGAGTTTTGCATGTGGTAGATGCTCAATTAAGTTTAGTTTTTTTCTCCTACGCCTCCCCAGCATTTCTTCTCTTCCTTGAACATAACTTTAATAATAGTTAATGTATATAAGAGAAAATGGCAACATTTGTTTTATTTTTTACAGTCCCTGATGTCAGCATACTGCCTGCTGTTGTCATGTTATCAAAGTAATTGCTATCGTTTTTACTCTGAGCTCCTGTTGGTTCACTTCTTTCTTTCATTTTTTATGATTCATAACCAGAAAAATATGTCCTCACTCAAATACCTTGCCTTCTTGGATTCCTTGGTAGGTGCTTTTTTCTTATTTTCAAAAATTTATTCATAACTATGTTTTAATCTCAAAAGAAATAATTTTGTTTTTTTAATAAAAAAGATGAAGGGGTTTATCAATTTGTTATCACAAAGCAACCTTCTGTTCTCTCTGTCCATCGCTCTTATCTTGTTTTTGTATTTATTACTTTGTTCTATATTACAAAAAAGACCAGTTTAATTTCTTATGCCACTTCTCAAACATATTTAAATACCTCAAGATAGTTAAGTCAGATGTATAATTAAGCAGCTGATAGTTCTAGTACACAGAAAATATATACAACAAGGAAAAACAAAATGAATTAAAAACTCCAGCCACTCCAATCCCCCAGCTCATTTAATTAAGATTTGAGAAAGGTCGAAGACTAGAAGCAGACACCCTATTTAGAATATTCCAAAGGGAAATAATCAAGAACCATCTTGCTTAAAAATATGTCTGCATTTTGAGCAAGTTTTTCTTCGATATTAGCACTTGTACTAAATGGAATTTTCATATTAAAATGATTTAATACAGTATTACTATTCTGAAAAAGCCAGAAATTGGCAATAAATAGAGAAAAACAATAAAAATAACAAGATGGAATACTACATGCTTATCTAAACAATGACCAAGCCCAGTTGTAGAGACTATTGTACAAGTGTTAGGCTCAGAAGCAGCTATGTGGATTCTGATATAAATTAACTACTAACCATTCAGGTAAACATAGGCAAATTGGACTTCCTTTTTGGATAGTAAATCCTCATCTTGAGTGAAAGAGTTAAATAATGTATTACAATCTACAATGCCATATAACTCAAAAATTGTGTAATTATATTCAACAACTATTACTGATTATACACTAAAAGCAAATATGTTGGTAGATGGTAAAATTAATACAATATGGGCATGCTAACTGATGATTAATTGCTAACAATTTAATGCAAAAAGAGAACTCTTAAAAAGTACCTAAGTAAATCTTATACAAGTACCCACATAGACTGTGATACTGACTCTAGTTCTGCTATAAAGGAAATACTACAGAGACACAAAGAAGGCAGCCATGGTGGTGGGGTTTAGGGTGGGAGTATTCACAGAGTTATGGATTAAAGACAGCTTTGTGCTGTATTTATACATAGTTGTTTTGGCCATCTTCTGACTATACATTTTAATGTGGTTTATATTTCCCATTTTATTTCCTCAAAAATAAATTAACCCTAATTCCCGATACAAAAATAAAATTAGGACAGTATTATGACATACTCTAAATTCAGGTATTATATGACAGAAACCCAGTGAGAAAACAGCCAACTGATTCAAATACCTTGGAGCTATACATTCAGTTCTAGAGTATGTGGAGATAAGCCTGCTTCTTGAAAAATGCCATTTATAAGAATGCTGTGTATTAAGCCAATTTGTTGAGCTGACCTAATGAAGGGCTGCTCAAGTAACAATGGTATGTGGTCTCTGTCCAGTTCACCAAGGCATGAATAGCCTAGGGTTTTTAAATATTTATTTTTTAACAATCTGTTAACAGTTCATTCAAGCCTGCAAATATCACACAAAAAATATGTGAAAATAACAAGCAAGGATTTCACAAATCTCTGCCAAAATTCAGTTCCAACTTGAAAAGGCTGGCAGACATTTCTCCACTCTAAGACTTATTGCTCTGTACACAGTTTTTCCTCCCATTGTTCCCAGACAATGCCATTCTGTTGAGTAAACTCCCTTTAGTCAAGGACGGGCAAGCAAGTGTAACAAACAGAAAACTGAGTAAGGCTCCCTCTGCTAAGCAAAGCAAAAGGCATTGTTGCTTTTCATTTCCTTCATGCATTAAGATAAATTAAATGATTTTTACCTCTATGAGTTGGAAACATTGCAAAACTCATTTAAATTGAGCACTGAATCTTAATCCTTAAATTAAAATAAAATACACAATTTGTTTAATTGTAGATATGACATAAAACAATATCAGGCACATTTACAAGCTGGATGAAATGAGATGGGAAAAGGTATATATATTTTTTCCCTCATTTGACATCAATGTTGTCATTTAAGCAAAACTTCTGAGAATACTGTCATTCTAAAGTAATTAAAACATATTTTAAACTGAAAATTTAATATATCCCTAAGGTCTTGATGAGCCATTTAAAATTTTCTACATCTTTTAAAAAGAATCAAAGGACCAACGCTAATTCTCATATTCCTTGAAGACGGTACAGGGACCACGAGAACCTAGGAGGGTCTATGAATAAACATGATCCCTGACAGCAATCTGGGAACTATGTCCCTGGTTCAAAAATCTTTGATATTTTCAGACTACAATTTTTGTGAGAAATAATTAATAACTATGATGCATGTAATTATTATTATAAACTTGAAAGACATTAGTGTCAGTTTCTTAAAATATGAACATAAAATTTTATAGAAGAATAATCAAAGCTTATTTCTTAAGATGCTTTAGATTCTTGGGTCCTACTCGAGGCCTGCCCACATCCTAAAAGGAATGAATGGAATCTGCATACATGCTTTTAAAGAATATGTTAGGAAATTTTAAAGCACTTAAAGTTTGAGAATCATGCTTTTTATATTCTATAGATAGGGATATATTAAAATATCAAAGCTACTTGCCTAAGATAATGCAATTAGGAATCAGTGAAAGGGGTCGTACAATTATGTCTTGAGTACAGAGCTAAGTGTTCTCATTCATATAAATCCTTCTCAGGTGTGACTAATTGGGCTGATGACTCACTTTCCTCTTTATCCACTCAGAACTCAGGTGTGCTTCTCTCATATGAGAAAGTATTCATTGTAGTCAGCCACCCATGAATAGGGTTGTTTTATTTTTTTTTCTTGGTCAAGGACATTTTTCTCATATTGAAACATACTAAATACATTTATTAATTGACTTCTGTAAATTGAAGGTGATCACGACAGATGAACATCTCATTGATAGGAAAAACACCCATTGATAGTTGTAATTTAAAACAAGGACCAGATGCGTCCTGTACTTCCACTCAGACTCATAACCATTTTTTCACTAAGTGATCAGGTGTGTTTCTACTGACGTTCATTGAGTTTCTGCTAGGTATAGAGTTCTAGAGTTGGAAAGGTTTCTCTAACATTACCTTCTTCTCACCCTCTCCACCAATGCTTCGGTGGCTGAAAACATCCCATTCAATTGCTTTTTAATTTTTGATAATGCATATTCTTATTACAGCCCCTCCAAATACTCCCTCCTCAAAATATAGCATAAAATATAAGAACAAAATAGAAAAAATATTAGCAAAAGCACCCACTCAAAACAATGAGATCATATTATTAAACACTGATCATAAAAATAACATAGAGACTGGTATATACCAAGTACCTATTGTGACGGAGACTAGGCATATTGATTTTATTCAACCTCTCACTCTCCAATATTCTTTTGAAAAATATCCTTTCCCCATGCATTAAAAGATTTTAAAAATTGAACCTTGGTTTCCCAGGAGATAGTATCATTTAAGCCTTATCTTTTTCCTCCCAATCTCTTATTCTTTACTATACTTTTATTCCATTGAGTATTTTTATAACTTAACCACTTTGAGTTAGCACTGAGCAAGTAGAAATACAAGAAAATCTCCCTTACTCACTAACTGTTTCTCTCTGCCTGTAATCTCTGTGGTCCCTATTGCTTTGTCATGAATATAGCTTTGGTTTCCTTGACTTGTAGAGAAATGCAAACCCTGCTTTATGATTAATTCATGGAATTAGTAAAGAGGCTCTGGAGACAGACTCCCATGTTCAACTCCCAGCAGAGTTGTTTCTAATACTAGGCTTTAGGCACATTTCTTAATCTCTTTATATATCTATTTTCTTATAGGACATCCTGGGGTTGTTGTGAGGCACAGAAGAGACAGTTTGTGTAAAACAAAATGCTGAATAATACCTCAGCATGTGAGGATTATAGTGTTATTAGTACTGTTATGATTGCAGTTAACATCACACTTGTGACCTTGAGCACATTGCTTAAGGAAACTCTGAGCTCAAGTTTCCTTGTAGCTTAGAAAAATAAAATGGGATTTCTTTTATGGTTGTATGATGATAAAAGGAAATTAAATGTGATATCCAGCAATATACCTAGGAAAGAACAGACACTTAAGTGCTGCATTTGTCCATGCTCCAGATGCCTGGTAGCTCCTCTTACCCTGTTACACTTTTTACTCACATAAGAGCCAATCTGTTATATTCAATACAAACCAAGAAGGTCATCTGTGACCCTGCCTAGGAGATACCATCTTCCTCCTGAACTTAATTTTCTTTCTTAAAGCATTAGGTAAGTGATAAAAATGATAGATAATTCTCTTGATAAGGTTATAAAAGATATGTATCTCATACAAGCATTTTTCTTTGTTTTGAGATGGAGTATTGCTCTGTTGCCCAGGCTGGAGTACAATAGTATAATCCCAGCTCACTGCAACATCTGCCTCCCAGGTTCAAGTGATTTTCCTGCCTCAGCCTCCCAAGTAGCTGGAATTACATGCACCTGCCACCATGGCCAACTAATTTTTGTGTTTTAGTAGAGACAGGGTTTTGCCATGTTAGGCAGGCTGGTCTCAAACTCCTGATCTCAAGTAATCTGCCCACTTCAGCCTCCCAAAGTGCTGGGATTACAGGCCTGAGCCACTGTGCCCAGCCTCATAGCAGATTTTGATCAGTCTCATACCTCATAATAGAGCATACTTTATATACAGTTACATAACAATTAAAAGAGCTAAGATCAGTCCATCTACCCACTATCAAAACTCATATTACAGTCTATGATCTTTACATACATACCCATTATTTAGGAGGCTTATTAGAACTTTCACCTCATGAAAATGCAAATATATCAGAGTAGGGTAATGCAGAACCCTTATTCAATATTATACTAGGAAAGATGTGTTTATCTAAAACAATGAATCTGAGATTTTCATTGATAAACCCTCTGAACCTAAATGACCCAGCATGTGTAATAGTGGGGAGGCATTGCTAAAATGAGGATTTCTGAGAATTATACATTTCTTTCATTTAGGATTTCCTGAGAAATTGTCTGGGTAATCCTCTTTTATAAAACCCGTTCAGGTAGTTCGTATGCTCATTTACATTTGAGAAAAATTGATTATGATTTTATCACATTACCTTCACATCTGCTCTCCTGGATAAATTTTTAAAAAATACTATGCCTGACTCTAATCACAAAGGGTCTGACTTAATTGTTCCTGAATTGTTTCTGGAGCAGTATAGTGTAAAAATCCTCCCAGGTGATACCACCTTATTGTCAAAGAGATAAAGACTGCTGACCTCAGTTTTGCAAGCAGATTCAACATAATCTCTACTGATACCTTCCTTCTTATTCACAGCTCATTTCATTTAATTTCATTGCTCATTTGTCCCTTAAGCATATGTGATTTTGCAAGCTGTGAATTTTGAACATTTTCTATGCTAGAAGGCATGGATTCTTGGAAGTAGAAACACAAAAGACAGTAATTTACTGGGGCATGATTAGATAGAGAACCTCAAGATGGTGTGTAGTGAAATGACTCAGGACTGAGAATGGAATTGTGGAACCTGGTGATGGAAGACGAGACAAGACAGAGGGATAGAGAGGGACATCTGAAGAAAAGAGGAAGTGAATAAATTGGAGAGAATACTGCAATTTGGAGCAGGATTACTCTTTAAACCTAAAACAAAACTGAAAATCCTTTAAGATAGACATAGCAGAGAGCAAATCGCTTCTAAGTTGTCAGTTAGTAGTCTTACACATTTTTTTGGAAGTTTCAGAAAAGTAGGACAAAACACAAACACATCTTCTTGAAATAGTACCAGCTACATAATTTGTGGGGCCCAGTGCAAAACCAAAATATGAGGATCCCTTGTATAAAGAGCTGAGAAATTGTTAAAGCTGCTACATAGAACATTTTTCCTTTATTTATGACCTCTGTCTCAATTTAGTGTGGTGATATTTCTGGTTGTTTTTCTTGTTTTGTTTTGATGCTTTTATATTAAATTATTAAATGTAGGGATAATTTTAGATTCACATGCAGATATAAGAAATAATACAGAGATCTCTTGTATACTTTAACCAATAAGCCTCAATGGTAACATCCTTCAAAACTATAATATACTACTACAGGAAGGCTATGAAATTGACACAAAGTACAGAACATTGCTATCATCATATGATTCCTCATCTTGGCCTTTTAGTTTTGTATGTACTTTTTTCCCCCAAATTTACCCTTTTTAGTACTTAATGCCTGGAAACCACTAATTGCCACCTCGTCGCTAAAATTTTATCATTTCATAAATTTCATGTAAGTGGAAACAGATGTAGGCTTTTGAGATTGACCTTTTTTTCCCAACATAATTCTCTCAATGTCCATTCAAGTTGTGTATCAGTAGTTCATTTCTACTTAGAGCTGACTGGTATTCCATGGTAGAAATGTACCATGGTTTGTTTAGCCATTTATCCATTGAAGGACATCTGGGCTGTTTCTAGTTTTTGGCAATTATAAATAAAGTTGCTGTAACCATTCATGGACAGGATTTTGTACAAGTGTACATTTTTATTTCTCTGAGATAAATGCTGAAGAGTGTGATTGATTAGTCATATGGAAATCACAGGTATAGGTGTTTAAGAAACTACCAAATAGTTTTTCAAACTGCTTTTCATCTTACATTACCACCAACATTACATGTGTGTTTAAATTTCTTCATATCCTTGGCAGTATTTGGTATTGGCCATATGTTTTTATTTATTTATTTATTTATTTTTTTATTATCTTAGCTATTGTAGTAGGTGTGCAATCATTCCTTTGTGGTTTTAATTTGCATTTCATAGATGACTAAATGTTTTTAACATCTTTTCATGTGCTTGTTTGCCATCTCTATATTATCTTTCTCAAAAGATCTCTTATTGTCTTTTGCCATTTTCAAATGGATGGTTTGGGTCTTTACAGTTGAGTTTTGAGTGTTCTGTATTTTAGATAGTAGTATTCACTCAAATATGTTGCTTGCAAATATTTTCTATCAGACTTTAGCTTGTCTTTTCATCTACTCTTAACAGGATTTTTTTACAGAACAAAAGTTTTAAATTTTGATGAAGTCCAATCAATATTTTGTTTTATGGATTGTGTTTTTGTGTCAAGCACATGAACTATCCATCATCTAGATCCCAAAGATATTGTTGAGATTCTTGTTATAAGTGATTTTTTTATTGGAGCATGGATACTTTTGCTATATGACATGGATTTACAGTTCCACATAGCTGGGGAGGCCTCACAATCATGGTAGAAGGCAAGGAGGAACAAGTTTCATCCTACATGGATGGTAGCAGGCAAAGAGAAGAGAGCTTGTGCAGTGGAACTCCCCTTTATAAACTCATTAGTACCCGTGAGACTTATATACTGTCGTGAGAACAGCAAGGGAAAGACCTGCCACCATGATTCGACTACCTCCTATCAAATCCCTCCCACAACAGTTAAAAATTCAAAGTCATTTCCACATTTTCAGGCATCTTTTCACCAGTGCTTCCCTCTACTGGTACCAATTTACTATTAGTCCGTTTTCATGCTGCTGATAAAGTCATACCCAAGATCTGGCAATTTACAAAAGAAAATTGGACTTACAATTCACGTGGCTGGGTAGGCCTCACAAACATGGTGGAAGGCAAGGAGGAGCAAGCCATGTTTTACATGGACGGAGGTGAGTAAAGAGGAGAGCTCTCTAATAAACCCATCGATGGGCTTATAAAGGGAAGGTTTGTAATTCCAAAGATCTTACAAGACTTATTCACTTTCACAAGAATAGCACAGGAAAGATATGCCCCCATGATTCAGTTACCTCCCACTGGATCTCTCCCACAACATGTGGAGATTCAAGATGAGATTTGCATGGGAACACAATCAAATGATATCAACCAAGAATCCAAAAGCAAATGCAACAAAAACAAAGATAAATAGATGGGACTTAATTAAACTAAAAAGCTTCTGCACAACAAAAGAAACAATCAGCAGAATAAACAGACAGTCGACATAGTGGGAGACAATTTTCACAATCTATACATCCAACAAATGACTAACGTCCAGAATCTATAAGAAACTCAAACAAATCAGCAAGAAAAAAAATAATCCCATCAAAAGTGGGCTAAGAACATGAATACACAATTCTCAAAGGAAGATATACAAATGGTCAACAAACATATGAAATAAATGCTGAATATCCTTAAGGATCAGAGAAATGCAAATCAAAACCACAATGTGATACCAACTTGCTCCTGCAAGAATGGCCATAATCAAAAGATCAAAAATAATAAATGTTGATGTGGTGAAAAGGGAACACTTCTACATTGTTAGTAGGAATGTAAACTAGTACAACTGCTATGGAAAACAGTGTGGATATTCCTTAAAGAACTAAAAGTATATCTACCATTTGATCCAGCAATCCCACTACTAGGTGTTCACCCAGAGGAAAAGAAGTCATTATTTTAAAAAGATACGTGCACATGCATGTTTATAGCAGCACAATTAGCAATTGCAAAAATATGGAACCAGCTTAAGTGCCCATTCATCAATGAGTGGATAAAGAATGCATGGTATATGTATACCATGGAATACTACTCAGTCATAAAAAGTAATGAAATAATGGCATTTTCAGCAACCTGTATGGAACTGGAGACTATTATTCTAAGTGAAGTAACTCAGGAATGGAAAACCAAACATCATATGTTCTAACTCAAATTTGGGAGCTTAAGCTAGGAGGATGCAAGGCATGATATTGATACAATGGATTTTGGGGACTTAGGGAAAGGGTGGGAGGGGGATGAGAGATAAAAGCTACACATTGGGTATAGTGTACACTGCTTGGGTGACGGGTGCACCAAAATCTCAGAAATCACCACTAAATAACTTATTCATGTAACCAAACACCACCTGTTTTCCAAAAACCTATTGAAATAAATAATAATAAAATAAAATAATAATAATGTACTCTAAAAAGGCATTAAACTTTTCTACCTCATTTATTTTATCTTTTTATCATTTCCTATCTTTTACAGTGCTCTTGCTTTTTGCCTTTTTTGTATATTTTCTCTAAATATATAAAAATGTAATTAGAAATGTAAATTTCTTCTGCCTTACAAGTGAATTTTTTTTAATGTTTTGGAACTAGAACTTTAAGAAAACTACCAATCCAAAGTATTGAGATAGTATTATTGGAGGATACAAAGATAAGTAAGGTTTGTCTTTGTGCTCAGTATATACTTTCTAATTATTTAGATAAATCACTACTCTACAATGGAGACATTGTAAAAAGTTTGTAAGTAGTGTTGCAGTTAGTCTAAAATAATAGATAACACATTTATTTGTAATAACAAGAAAAGACACCAACAAAATCAGTATTTTGGCATGATTATTTAAGGAGTGATGGACTTTGGAATTATGGAAAACATTGAAGAAGGGTATTTCAGATAAAGGAAACAGCATGAACAAAAACATAAGTAAAGTGATCCAGTTTGATTGGCAATAGTATAGAGGAGAGTAGTCATGGAATATGATGGTACAAGGGTTAGCAGGGAGTTCAAAGATTGAACTTCACAGCATGTAGTTAAGTGAAAAATTCATGAGGAGCCCCTAGAGTTTCCGGAATATGGGCATGACTTGCTTTGAGCTTTTGTCAACTTGATGAGACAGCAGTGCATGGGCAGAGTGGGAAAAATAAATCGAAATGAAACAAAACCCAATTCAGATTGAGGAACTTAATAAAGAGGAGGAGCACTGAGTCTTTAGGGCAAGGAAGCTATTCATTATGATACTACAATGATGGATATATGTTATGTCACTACATATTTGTGAAAACCCATGGAATACATAATGCTAAGAATGAACTACAATATAAACCATAGACTTTGGCTGATAATGATTTGTTAGTATTGATTCATCGATTCAAAAATATGTATTATTATCAGAGTGCTGTGCCATGTTGATTGTAGAAGAGGTCGCGAGTGTTTGGGGGAAGATGATAAATGGAAACTGTGTAGTTTTCGTTCAGTTTTACTATGAACCTAAAACTAGTCTGAAAACAGAGGCTATTAAACAAACAAATAATAGAACAGATTGGGGTAACAAAGGGATGCACTAAATTGTCAATGGAAATAAAGTAAAATCTACATAATCTAGGCATAATGTCCAAAAAAAGGTTAGATGCATGATTTGGAGAATTGAGTAGAAATAGAGAATGCATGGTAAATGAAAAAAATTAGAAAGAGGAGGATGGTGTTAGTTTAAGTAAAGAGAGTTTAAAACTTTGGGATGCCTGGATAGAGGTATAATATGGATGGCCTGTAAAAACCAAAACCTTAGCAAGAGTCAAGAGTAGTCATTTACTGTAGCTAAAATCTAATGAATTCCCAACACTTTTCCACAGCTTCTTAACTGTGGGTGATTCCAGAGAACAAATGCTCTTTCCTGATGCAAGACTTTCAGAAGCATTGTTCTGCCTATATTTATCTTCTTTTTTTTCTTTTGTACCTAATACATTTTTATCCATTCTTCAAAGTTAAGCCAAAATTTTACTTCAAAGAATGATTACCTAGCTATGGCTACTATATATAGTTGGTGAGTCCCCAATATTACCCTTTGATTTAACGCTATATTTTCCCTTTGTAACACTGCTCATAATTAAAATATAACATTTTGAAAATACTATAATTTTTATTTAGTTCATGAAATCTATGCAATTTGGGCAGTGTATGTCTTATTGACTGCTTTATCATTGCTACTTGACACACTTAAATATCCATAGGAAGCAATTGTTACGGTTTCAATATGATTTGTTTCTACAAAAACTTACGTTGGAATTTGATCTCCAATGTGACAGCATTCAGGAGGTGGAGCCTAGTAGAAAGTGTTTTGATTGTGGGAACATAATTTTTATTAATAGATTAATATTCTTCTATAAAATAAGTTATTGCTTTCTGGGAATTGATCAGTTTTCTTCAGAGTGTGTTGTTCCTTAGTTCTATCTTTGTGTGTCTTCCTTAGTTCTATCTCTCTTACTTTCTCTTTGTCCGTGACATCTCTCAGCACATCTCTGGTTCCTTTCTGCTTTCCACCATGCATAGAAGCAACCTGAGGCCTCACCAGATGGAATTGCCCAATCTTGGACTTTTCAGCTACCAGAATAATGAGCCAAATAAACCCGTTTCTTTGTAAGTTACACAGCTTCAAGTATACTCTTATAGCAACGTAAAATGAACCAAGACAGTGATGATAAATATTTGTTGAGGAAAAAGTTGAAGAAAATCCAGGGAGTGGAAAAAGAGAAAGTTTTAGAGTCTAGAAATATATTTCTCTCTTTAAAGGATTCATACAATATAAAAAGCACTGCATGTTCTGAAAGGGGATATCTTTACATTTTTTAGTTAGTGAAACACTTGGTTGAGCACCGTTAGGGGTGAATGGTTTATATCTCTTTTGTTTGAAAATGCAGAAAAGTAGAAAAATGACTTATTTTTATGCTGCCAGAGCTTAGTTTACATCTATTGTTCTACTAGTTGTGAGACATCGGGCAAACTTCTTAACCTCACAGTGTTAAGCTAAGCAACTTGAGCAAGTGCAGCAACACATCCCTTTGTGTAAGAACTTAAAGGTCAAAGTCTAGAAATATTAAGTACTTAGCCCCACAGGATTCTAGACACCCATACGCTTCATTCCCATTTTTTCTCTTTAAATAACATGTGGAGAAAACTTTATAGAATATTGTAGAGATAGACAGATATAAATAGATAAATGATCATGATAGATACAGAAGGGTAGGTATATTAACATTTCCTTAAAGACTTTTGTGTATATCATAGCTGGGTATATATTTTATATACATATTTAGGTTGGTGCAAATATAATTGTGGTTTCTGCATTGTTGAAATTTACTGTTTGATATTGGAATATGTTGTTAAATAAATGTGGTTATGGTACACATTATTTTAATGGGCGTTTCTTGCTTTATGATTTTTTTACTGGTGACTTATTACTTGCTGTTTATTTTAGACTATTGAAGTGATGTTCAACAAAAAGAAAATTTTAACAATTTTTTTTTATTTGAAAAGCAGCAGAAACAACTCGCAAAATCAGCAATGCATTTGGCCCAGAAACTACTAATGAGCATACAATGCAGTGGTGGTTCAAGAAGTTTTGCTAAGAAGACAAGAAACTTGAAGTTGAGGAGCATAGTGGCCTGCCATTAGAAGTTGACAACAACCAATTAAGAGCAATCATCACAGCAAATTATCTTACAACTACATGAGAATTTGCTGAAGAACTCAACGTTGACCATTCTGTGGTTGTTTGGCATTTGAAGCAAGCTGGAAAAGTGAAAAAGCTAAATAAGTGTGTATCTCATGAGTTGAGTAAAAAAAAAAAAAAAATTGTCTTTTTGAAGTGTCATCTTCGCTTATTCTACGCAACAATAAACTATTTCTCGGTTGGATTGTGAAGTGTGATGAAAAGTGGATTTTATATGACAAATGGCAACACCCAGCTCAGTGGTTGGATCAAGAGGAAGCTCCAAAACACTTCTCAAAGCCAAACTTGCACCAAAAAAAAAAAAGAGATCATGATCACTGCCTGGTGGTCTGCTGCAAGTCTGATCAACTACAGCTTGTTGAATCCCAGCCAGACCATTACATCTGAGATGTATGTTCAGCAAATTGATAAGATGCACCAAAAACTGAAATGCCTGCAGCCAGCATTGGTCAACAGAAAGAACCCAATTGTTCTCTATGACCACACCCAACCACATGCTACACAACCAAAGCTAACACAGGAACAGAAAACTAAACACCACGTGCTCTCATTTATAAAGGGAAGTTGAACAATAAGAACACATGGACACAGGGAGGGGAAAAACACACATCCGAGCCTGTTGGGTGGTGGTGACAAAGGGAGGGAGAGCATTAGAACAAACACCTAAGATATATAAGGGGCTTAAAATCTAGAGGACAGGTTGATAGGTGCAGCAAATCACCATAGCACATGAATACCTGTGTAACAAACCTGCATATTCTGCACGTGTATCCCAGAACTTAAAGTAAAATTAAATGAAATTAAAAGTTGAAGGAATTGGGCTACAAAACTTTTACCTCATCAGCCATATTTACCTGACCACTCACCAACCACCTACCACTTTGCCAAGTGTCTCGACAATGTTTTGCAGGAAAATACTTCCACAACCAGCAGGATAAGGAAAGTGCTTTCCAAGAGTTTGTCAAACCCCGAAGCATGGATTTTTATGCTGCAGGAATAAACAAACTAATAGCTCATTGGCAAAAAATGTGATGATTGAAATGGTTCCTATTTTGATTAATAAAGATGTGTGTGAGTCAGCTATAATGATTTGAAATTCACAATCTGAAACCACAATTACTTTTGCACCAACCTATTTATTATTTAATATATATATATATATTACATTGCATATATATATTTGGATATATATATAAATATATATATTTAAACATATATATATGTGAACATACATATGTATCATGTGACACTGACAAGAAGAAAAACTGTGTGCCACATCTGCCTTCATAGGGAAGACAAGCTATGTGGAGTATATTGAAGTACTTTTAATTGAAAACAAAGGACCTCAAGGTTAATGTCACCTAATTGCCAATTCTACTGGCAGCTATCAACTGGCAGACGACGTAAATAGTTTACCAAACTAAAAAGATATGGTAGAAATGTCTCTATGACTTGGGATCACATTCTGGCAAATATGTAAAAACATTAAAAAATTGAAGGGAGAAAGTGGTGAAAACTCTAAAAATATTAGCAAAATACAATCCAACAGTTTAGAGGAAACATCCTCTTAGCCCCTAATTCCCTGCTTTTGAAAGAACAATGCTGTTACACCAACCTCATGAAGCCATTCTGAAGATTAAGTGATATTATGTGTATCCTGAACCTGGTACAAAGAAAGTACTCTACAGATGGTAAGCTGTGAGAGTATACGAAGCACAAAATATATTTAATTTTCATTCTTATGTTTTTAACTACCCGTCTTTAAGACACAACGTTTTTGTTTGTTGTTTGAATGTTCAATATGATTTAGTGTACATCTCTTGAATACATTCTCTCTGACTATAGTTAACAATATATTATATCTTTGAAAAATGCTAAGAGAGTCCATTTTTATGTGTTGTTATCTCAAAAATGACAACTATGTGTGGTAATGCATATGTTAGCTAGATTTAGTCATTCCATAATGTACATATGCTTCAAAATATCATGTTTTTCTTGGTAAATACATATAATTTTATCTGTTGATTAAAAAATAAAAAAGGCTATTGAATGCTACTTAGAGAGACTTTATGCTAGAACTTCCATTGCATAAAAATGTTAAGGATGTATAAGATAAAATGGACAGTACCCCAACTGTATATAGCGAACAGGAAAAGTAAATTACAGTTCTATATTCCTAGTTCCAGAATATATCTGAAAAATATTTGCATAATGACTGTGGTTGGATATGTCTTCTTCATTTTCTACTCTTTACCTCTAGCACACACACACACACACACACAGATATATGCACTGTGCATATATGCTATGTCACACACATAAATATGTTTGTGTGTATATATTCTGACTGAATTCATATATATATTCAGATATAAATACTCATATATATAATTCATGTATACATATCTATGTATATCTTAGTATATATACACCTATATATATGAGTACATATAGATCTGATTTTATATATACATATATGTATCTGTAAGATGGTATATCATTGTAATAATTATTTACATTTATATGATGCATAGTGATGTTGAACATTTTTTCAAATACCTGTTGTTGTAGATATGTTCTTTTCTTTTCACAAATACTATTAAGACCATTTGCTCGTTTTTAATGAAATTTTTTTTTTTTACTGTTGAGTTGTTTGAGTTTCTTGTATTTTCAGGATATTAGTCGCCTGTTGGATGATTAATTTGCAGATATTTTCTCTCTCTTCAGAGGCTGTCACTTCACTCTTTTTATTGTTCCTTCTGTTTTACAGGAGCACTTTAGTTGAATATAATATCATTTGTCTATTTTTGTTGCTTATGCTTATAAAATATTTTCCTGGATCAACTACTTGAAGAATTTTCATGTTTTTAGAACAGTTTTATAGTTTTGGGTCTTACATTTAAGCCTTTAATCTATCTTGAGTTGATTTTTGTATACGAAGATAAATAGGGACTCATTTTTGTTCTTCTGCATTTGGGTAATCAGTTTTCCCAGCACAATTTATTGAAAAAGATGTCCTTTCCCCAGTGTGTATTACTGAAAGTTTTGTAGAAGATCAGTTGGCTGTACATATATGGCTTTATTTCAGGGTTTTCTATTCTGTTTCATATGTCTATGTATCAATTTTTATATCAGTTACATGCTGTTTTGGTTACTAGAGCTTTGTAATGATTTTTAGTCAAATAGTGTGATGCTTCCAGGTTTGTTCTTTTTGCTCAGGATTGTTTTGCTTATTCTGTCTCTTTTATTGTTCCACACAAATTTTAGGATTGTTTTTACTATTTCTGTGAAAATTACATTGGTGTTTTGATAGGGATTGAATTATATTTGTAGGTTGCTTTCAGTGGTATGGTAATTTTAACAATATTAATTCTTCTGATTGATAAGCATAGGATGTTTATGCATTTGTTTATATCCTCTTCAATTATTTTCATCAATGTTTTTTATTTTTCCTTGTAGAGATCTTTCACAACTTTGCTTAAATTTATCCCTAAGTATTTTTTTCATTTTTTGTGGCCATTTTAAATGAAATTACCTTCTTGATTTTTTTCACCTATTTTATTATTTATGGAAATGGTACCGATTTGATATGCTGATTTTATATCCTGTAATTTTCTAGGATTTGATAATGAATTCCAAAGTTTTGTAGTAGAGTATTTGAGCATTTTAAAATATAGAATTATGCTATTTGCCAAAGGGAGAATTTGACTTACTCTTTTTCAATTTGGATGCTTTTTATTATTTTCTATTGCATAATTGCCCTGTCTAGAACTTCCATACTAGGTTAAATAGGCATGGTGACAGTAGGCATTCTTGTCTTGTTTGAATTCTTAGATAAAGGACTTTTAACTTTTCCCCATTCAGTATGATGTTAGGTGTGGGCTTGTTATATATGGTCTTCAGTATTTTGAGATATGTTCCTTTTCATGCCTAGCTTGCTGAGAGCTTTTATCATAATGATAAATTTTATCAAATGCTTTTTATGCATCTAATGATATAATTACATGGTTTTTGTTCTTCATTCTCTTGATGCAATATATCATATTTATTGCATATTTTGAATCATCCTTGCATCCATGGTATAAATCAGACTTGATCAAACTACATGATTTTGTTGATGTGCTGTTGGATTCAGTTTCCTAGTAATTTATGGAGGGTTTCTGCATCCATCTTCACCAGGATAAATTACCAACTAGATTAACCAATAAGAGCAAAGGAAAGACCCAAATAAACAAATCAGAAATGAAAAAGGAAGCATTGCAACTGATACCACAGAAATACAAAAGATAACCAGAGACTATTTTGAACACATATATGCTAACAAGCTGGAAAGCCTAGAAATGAAAAAACTTCTGGAAACATAAAGTGTAATAAGATTTAATCAGAAAAAAATAGAAAACTTGAATAAACCAATAACAAATAGCAAGATTGAATCAGTAATAAAAAAGTCTCTCATCAAAAAAAACAAAAGTCAGGACTGGATAAATTTGTTGCCAAATTCTGTCAAACATATGAAGAAGAAATAGTATCAATACTCCTCAAACTATTTCAAAAAATTGAGGAGGAGGAAATTCTCTTTAACTCAATCTAAGAGGCCAGCATTATTTTGATACTGACTACTACCAAGGAATATCATGTTAAAAGAAAATTACAGTTCAATATCCCCAATGAACCTAGGCCCTATTGCATCTCTTATGGGAAGCATCTTTTACTTTCTGCCTCCACAACTTCCCTCTAACATTATTACATTTGCATTTCTCAAATTTACCCCCTCCTCTCCTTTTCAGCTACCATGTCATTTGCCAAAATGACACTATTGTTCACTCAGAACATGGCAATGGTCTTCTGATGGCTCTCCCTGTCTCCAGCTTTTTACCCTCTAATCTTCCCATTTAACTACTTGCAGTATCTTTCCAAAGTTTGAATCTGGTTGTCACTGTTTCCCTTGCTTAGACACTTTAATCAATTTGCCAGTGGCTTCGTGGTACAAATTGCATAACAGGCTGATAGATAAGCCTAAGATAGAAAAAATTATCACACTGAATATCCTTTTAAACATGTTATAAAGAAATAAAATATTATGCTTTGCATTTATATGCTTAATGATTTTATAGGAGAAAAAGAAATGGAAAAATAATGGATCAATAATATCTATCTTCAAAGTGAAAATTGCCCTTAGTTTTGATAAAACTAAGTCTAAAATGATATGGACATCTTTCTAACTTATTCTTATTTATGTGGAAAGCAAAATGTATTTTGAAATAGTTTTATGATTGCTTAGTATTTGTTACTTTGGAGGCACCTTTGGGAACAGCAAGAAAGCCAGTACAAATGAGAGGAATGTCTTAACAAGAATAACATGTTAAAAGGAAATGGAACCAGATAGAGGTGTGTGTGTGTGTGTGTGTGTGTGTGTGTGTGTGTGTGTGTGTGATGAAGAGTCAGTTAAGTTTTTCTTCACATTGCTACAAATGCCTTTGGAAAGAATTTGAAGATATATGTCAAGGAATCACTATCTATAAGTAATTTTATTATTTGATATACATCAAGGAAGATGAATTGGTAAAAATTTATTAGTATATTATTTCAAACAATTCTAGGGTACTAACCAATGCAGCAGCATATCATGAAGTTGGTTTAGGCTGACATTTTTTAGCCAATTCAATAATGTACCTTTATGTTCATACATGTAAGCTTTAAAAAGCGTATACTGACCTACAAATAAAGTATTTTAAGTTTAAAAATATGTTTTTTTGCCCTTTAAAATCCATGATGCTGATATGTAGGTAAGATATCAAAACCTGCCAGAATAAAATTTTTAGATTTATGTAATACCTTGCAGATGTTCTTAATACCATGTGTTCAATGTCATCTGCAAAATTACTCTAGTCATCTCTTGGGCAGATAATTATTTAAATGTGTACACATTTAGCAATAGAGTGGAGATAATATAGCTAAATAAATGATAGATTATAGAAATAATGGATTGATTAGCTAACAGCAAACAACTGGTCAGAAAGAGAGGTATTGAATACTCATAACCATTATATGGGCTAGTGAAGGGGGATCATCTTATCAAGAAGCAAGAAAATGTTAAGAATAAATAGACATTTTCTTAGAGTCTGCTTTTATTTCTAGGTTAAGGATATCCATTGTTCACAATGCTGGCTATAAAATAGAAATACCTAGGGACTCTTAAAAAGCTCATTTCCCACAATTAACTCCAGGCCAATTAAATCAATACCTCGGGAGATGGAACTTTGGCATGAGAATATTTACAGTTCCATAGCTATTGAAATGCATGGCACAGGTTGAGAACTACTGATCTATGATGTTTCCAGGTGTACCTATTGAGGGTTCTTGGAAAATTTTCTGCAACAGATTTTTGGCAAAGAAAATAAAAATTTTTAGAAAGGCTCTTTACTTTAAACCTGCACATGCCAATCAGAATGCAATTTGCATTTAGATGTCTTCAAGCTCCTGGGTAGGGCCTGTTGCCCACGAATGACTTTAGCATTTCCAAAAAAATTTGTGAAAAATTGACAAATAACCCTTGTCCAAGTAAGGAGGCCCAACAGCCATAGCCTTTAAATTGTAAAATTTAATTAAGTCCAAGTCAATGATTTATATGGGATCAAACAGGCTGGGTTTGAAGTTGGGAGTGAAATTCTGTTTTCAAATATACAATGCCATTACTTTTATAAATCTTCATTTCTTTTCTGAATAGGTTTTCATTCTTTCATTTCTGATGTACCTATTGCATTTGATGCCATAATTCCTAAAGTTAAACATACTCTGAGAATTCTACTGTGCTTTTAAGAAAATTGCAGTCGTGCATAACTGGTTAGACAGATTCTCACATAAAAAAGATAATGTGGTAAGAGTTAAATTTGAGAAAAAAATTATCCTATCAAATAACTTTATTTATAACTTTTTATAGTATTACCCAGGTTCACTAATATTGACATGATACTGATTTTGTATATTTACAAAGTACATTTTGTACTTGCTTTCTTGTTGCTAGTCACTTCAGATACTCAGTTTGATCATCTTAAGTTTGATCATGTTCAGACTAATTTTCAATAAGAACAGATAACTTTGTGGCATTTTAACCTATACCAGATTAATTCCCTTTTTCCCAACTCAGCAGTAACTGTGAAATTCACAACCTACATTCCTGGTACTGGAGGGGAGAGAACAGAGTTCATTCTTAAATAATTATAAATAAGTAATTGAATAAATAAATAAATTAAGAGAAGAGACAAATCCGATATGCAACTCAATTTCATATTTCAGAGGTGGAACATAAGTATAGGCTGTGCATAATAACTTATTCCCAAAAAGTACAGTGTGAAGGAGAAATAAAAATAAAAAATAACTTTGATGTAAAGAAACCAGATAATACTTATTTCATCCACAAGATATCAAGATCAGCATCCAGTCATAATCATAATATGCACATTCAACAAAATACCTAATTCTTTCAGACTGCCTAGCTTATAAAAAATGAGGAAAATACGTGAAACATTTATATCCAAGAGCAGCCATAAAGAGATATGATGACTAAATGTGATGTAGAATCCTGGATGGTATCCTGGAGCAGAAAAGCAACACTGGGTAAAGACTAAGAAATTGTGAATAAAATATGGACTTTGGTTAGTAATAATCTGTCAACATTAGTTCATTAATTGTGTTAAATGCACCATCCTAATTCATAAAAGGAGAAACTGAGTGTGGACTATGTGGGAATTCTCTGTATGGTCTTTGCGATTTTTCTGTGAATGTAAAACTATTTTTTAAAATGTATTAAAAATAATATCAAGAAAATAGATGATGTGTATTTTCTTATTTAAAATTTAATACTTAACTGTTTAAAGATGAACTGAAAACATATTTTTTAAATTTATATATAATATCTCTTTGTATTTGTAAAGGTTTCTCTGATGAAAAACCTGTAGAACTCTTCTTCACGTGAAATGTAACATACTGCTGTAAATCACAATTGTATTGTTCCCTAGCTTGTAATTGCCTCTTTGGCCAAACGAAATTTTAGGGATACCAAGCACCTAATGCATAATAAACACTATTGCTTTCACCATTGAGCTGATTATCTAGAATTTAGTTTAATAAATATAGCTGTTTGTTAGCCCTTTGTTGCTTCCCCAGTGTTTTTTAAAGAGTGCTTGATTTGTCTAGGCTTGCCTTGCCTTTCCCTGGTCTAACAGATTATATTCTCTGAAATTGCACTTAGTAGGTCAAAACGTTGATTCAGCCATTCTTGAGATGGTCAGTAAACTATTTTTACTTTACACTAACTTGAATATAGCTTATAATAATATTTTAATCACAATTAAATTCTTAATAGAATATAACCAGATAATTAATAACACCAAAATGCAACATTGATACCAAGTGTTTTAAATGTTTATTTTCTTTAATTTGGTAAATTGGACATTATTAGAAGGTGTTAAAATGTCAAGAGTTCCTCCTCTTTTTGCATACTTTGTTAGCTCATTCATGCCTCCATTTATTTGCCCACCCACCCATTTACAAATACATTTGTCCATTTATATATCTATCTTATTACTTTTTCACTTATAAAATGATCCATCCTTCCATTCAGCCACACAATTTTATTAAAGAGAATGGTTGGGCATCAGGCCAGGCAATAGAGGTAAAAAGGAGAATTACATTGAGCTTATCTAGACGAGAAAGAATTTCTCCTTTTTTGCACATTTGCTCTCCTTTAGTTAGAATATTGATACATTTTTGTAAGTGCTTCAAAAAATTCTAATCAATATTTAGTTATTCATCTTTTGCTCACCTTAATTATGACTCCTTAAATAAATGATCCTTAATTTGGCTACACAGGCCAAATACAAGAATTTGAAAAAAATTAGAGATACTTAGGCTTCAAACTAAATGTCCCAAATTAGAGTATCCAGCTGTTTACATAGATTACCAATGTTTTAAAATATCTGTATGTGGATTTTGGTGCATGGGTAGAACAGAACACAACAAGCTCAGAACATGCATATGCTATAATTTTCATTCAATATAGTATTCTGTCCAACACAGCTCAGTAGAGCAGTTACATATTTTAAACATTCTTGTTGTGGAATATAAACCCTATATACTTTTAAGCTAAAGGGAAATTTAATATCAACATATCCAAAATGTATAGAAATATACTTTAATAATTATGTTGATATAGTGAATAGAAGACCAATATGTTTTGGAACTTATTTGCATTTATCAAAGGAAAATAAATGTTATATTTAAGAATAGAGCTATCAGTCAGGTGCAAAGGCTCACACATGTAATCCCAGCACTTTGGGAGGCTGAGGTGGCCAGATCATCAGAGGTCAGGCATTTGAGACCAGTGTGGTTAATATGGTGAAATCTTGTATCTACTAAAAATAAAATTTAAAATAATTAGTTGGGCATGGTGGTGCACACCTGTAGTCCCAGCTGTTCGGGAGGCTGAGGCAAGGAGAATTGCTTGAACCTGGAAGGCAGACGTTGCTGTGAGCTGAGATCAGGCCACTACACTCCAGCCTGGGCGACAGGGGCAAGACTCTATCTCAAAATAAATAAGAGAACTTTCTTCTCATGATTTCATCGGAACACTTTCAATTTTTCAAGAGGTGTGTTTGAAGAAACACTTCTGAACTTATTAATTTCTCACCCAAGGGTAGAGGTATATTTATAAGATGTATAAAAATTAATTTTTTATAAGGAGTGGGATGCTAAGAGTCTAAAATACCTTGGCCACTTTTGAATAGGTAGTAGGGTTAAGGAATTAAAGAGCTCTGTTTTCTCATGACCTTCTTTTATCCCCAGTTTCAGTACTTTCCTCTTTATTTGGGTCTCTTTCTGTGCTCTCTCTATTAAACTATTTGTACATTCTTCTACAAACTCAGCCCTGCCTGTAGCTTTAAAGTAAATCTTGAAGTTGGGTCATGTCAGTTCTCCAGTTTTGCTCTTTTCATTCAGTGTATCAATATATTCAATATGAAGTTGGCTACTCTGGTTTTTGTTTGTTTGTTTTGCTTCTCCATGTAAAATTTATATTTAGTTTTTTGATAATCATCAAAATCACTTTCTGAGATTTTGATTGGGATTACACTGTCTCTATAGGTCAAATAGGAAAGAACTAATGAGAAGGATGCATTTTGACATCTAACTATGTTGCTAATCTCTCAGTGGCAAATAGCTATCTTTACCGGAGAAATGTGCCTCTTGCCAGTGGCATCTGGTTTAGAATTTGCAATGCTTAAAGTTTTTTATTTTACATTTGTAAAGAGAAGACACAGTCCCTCTGCCTTTTTTCTACAAATTCACCTTCACAAAACTGTTTTATAGATGCAAGTATGCATCAGGAGTGTATCTATCCTTATTAATGTTTAATGGAAGTCAGTAAAGCCTTAGTAAATAGTGAAGTTTGAAGCTTTAATACACTGTTGTATAAGGTCCTACAGTATCTGGACATGAGCACATCTTTTAGTTTTATATCCCCATATCAGCAACTTACAGGTCAACAAAGTTGCCTTTTATTATTTGACAAATCTGAACTCCTCACGTTCTGTTATGCCTCTGTGCCTTTGTTTATGCCATTTCTCTTACCTTAAACATCCTTCTGCAATTCTTGCACCTGGATAACTCAATAGTTATGACACTTCATCAAAGTCTACATTGTTTTCTTACTTGTACCTAATTTGCCTGGTTGCTTCTCTGATATATGGGGGTGGTGTGGGGACAAATTTTAAATCATTATTGAAAGTATTAAATGAGGTCATCTATGTGTACATTCTTGGCATAGTATCTGTTGCATAAAAATATTCAGCAAAGAGTGTTATTATTTTTCTACATTCATAAAAATATTGGAGGTATATTAAATGCAGAGGCTAGGTCTTATTTGCTTGGCACGTAGATGAGCTCCTTCAGATTAGGGAGAATGGCATTTAATAACTGTTTATTGATTGAATACATCAACAAGATGTCACAGAAAGCATTGAATACACAATGTCTCAGTATCAGGGTCTTACAGTTCTGTAAGTGAAGGAGACAGACACTAAAATAATGACAATTCAAAGCAGAGTGAGATAACGGAGCTTTAAGGCACTATGGTGCCCAGAAGTCAGGGATCAATATATTTTCCCTAATCAAAAATAAAGATCAAATTAATAATGACAATAAAATAAATAATCGCTACAAGATCAAACATTCATAAAGAACTTAGTCTGTGCCAGGTATTGAGGTAAACACCCACATTATCACATTCAATCATCAGAAGATTTATGTCAGTTTTACTGATGACAAAGTAGTGACCCAGATGCTAAACAAGTGTCCATAAGTCACACAACTAGTGGGAGACCCAAGATTGATATCAAGATTTTTTAAACTATGGGACCAGAGAAATTAACCATCATACTAGAATATGAGAAGAAATGGTGCAAAATTCTAATCAAGAGGGTTTGGTAAGGTCTCCTAAAACAGCAGACCACAAATAAAGGGTAAGACTAAGGGTTTGAATATGCAATAAGGAAAATTCTGAAAATTATTGAGCCAAAAGGCATCTTTCATGGAAAACTGTTTACTGTTTGGTATATAGTTTTCTGGGTTATTTGTTTTTTAGAAATTCGAGATTTTCATTTTCTTTGAGCTATTTTACAACTTTGTAGATATAGAAGTCAATTTGTGGAAAACCAATAATTATGTAAATAATTCTTGCATATAAACATACAATACACTCTGTCCAGTTGAAGTTCAATTGACTTCCCTTCTCTACTGTAGAAGAAGCCAATTTTGCATCTTTTAAGAATGCCATTTGAGGTGTGTTGAGGAGTGTGTGAAACATAACAGTATGAAAACACAACTTATATGGTAGTATTTAGTGTGAGTGCTTATTCAGAGTTTTGATTAATCCCTATAAGCATGTTGTATATAAATGTAATGATTAACTTTTTTAGTTCTATATAACCAAGTACTCAATAAACATCAGATTATTGAATTAATCTCTGCTTGGACCCAGAGCTACAGTAGCAGTGTAGCTATAACATCCCAGCAAGTATTCTTTTTTATTGTTTTCACAGTTAAAATTCATAAATCATAACTATTTTCTCTCTTAGAAGAGGCAAGAAAATAATAAACAACCTTCTATATATTGAATTTGAAATGGAAATGAAATGCTAGTAGTAGTTCTGGAATTCCTAACAGGAGAAAAATGCAAATTTAACCATGCTTTAAGGGTGACTTGTTAAGGAGTCTGAAGTGGAATGACTTCAAAACCAATGTCACAGTGACAGGGCAATCATGTATCACTGAGCTAGTGTTACATGGAGATTTAGCTTTTACCTTGAGAGAGAGAAGGGCTATGAGACTTTCTACTCTCAGGAGATTATCTTGTGGATACAGTTTGTGTCTCTCACATCTTAATATAAGTATATAGATCAAACCTATCTCAGGTGAGCCTGTGAAGCATCACGGAAAAGGGAAAATGTATTTTACTTTCCACTCTATATGTTTCCAGTAATGAGTTAAAATCTAAAATAGAATTCTGTAGAAGATAAACATAAAAAATAGAAGGGATCAACATATAGTTGACTGGCCACTATGTGCCAGGCCTTGTAGTAATTTATTAACACTATTTAGACTCTTACAACATCCCTACACAACAGTTATTTTCATTCAGCTGGAAAGATAGGTTCAAAAATAAACAAGAAATTCACTCTATGCCAGTATGTTAAAGGCACTTGGAGAAGAGAATGTAATTTTTTAGACTCTGTCTCCAGATTCCAGTCAAATAAAACATGTTAACAAACTGAATTTAGTTCCTGATATCTACATCTATTATTCTCCTTTAATGACGAGACTCGTATGAACCCTGTATCCAGGAAATTAAATCATGATAAAAGCCATAGTGTCCTCTGTTTTTGAAAACCTAAAATATAACAAAGCCCCTGAACTTTGGATTCTACTGAATATGTTCAAGAAGTTTTTGGCTTTATAGTGTTTAATTAAATAAAACAAAGAGCCCTGCCTTAGGCAAACTGGGTTGATTTCTTCCTTACAAAGAAAAAAACCCAAACAAAACAAAAGACCTAAAACATACTTGTATATATTCAAGAGACTGAAAAGCAGAAAGACATGAATTAAAAAGGTGTGACACATTTATTGATTGAGAAAGAGATCATTGCTTTTCTGAACTTTGAAAAAGTGGTCAGAAAATTTTTTGAGAAATAGAGTACAGCATTTCTGTCTGATAAATAGGAATCCATTGTTACAAGAGAAAGTAATTTCACCCATTTAAATTAAAAGATTTTCTTTTATATGTATAGTAAAATATTTTGTAAGATGTACTTATAAACATAATCACATTTGTTTCTATCCAACAATCCTGAGAGAAATATATTCATCATATACCTAGTTTACACCCCGGGATATTGATGAGCAACAAGGCTAAGAGACCTGACTACAGTACGTTGCCAGATAACTTATGAAGCTAAGAAATAACCAAGACTTTGAACACATATATATTCCACCACACAAATTATGTTTCCTAAGCAATAAGCAATGTCCAAATCTTCAGTAGAAAATATGTTATTTAGAAAACATCATAAATGACATTGTCATGTAGTCTTAGAATTTTCTCTATCTGGTTCAGCATGCAATGCAGTCCTGGACCCAGACAGTGTGTGATTCTTAACCTACACACCACCATTAGTAATAGTTGGTGATTCTTATTAGTGGTGTATAGAAATACTGATTATTATCCAGAGGAACTAAATGCATTAAAGGGTTTCGGTGATTTATAGAAAAAGAGTTTCCACACGTCATATAAACCAAGACAAACCTAAAAATATGAGCAGCCTCAGAGCTTGTTCATACCTTTAAGTCTGGTGGGGGGATAGCTATACTTGGAGGAATATGCTAGCTCGTGTTTCCAAAGAAGAGTTTACAAAATCAGTCAGAAAATGAAAAAAGAATAAAAAATAGATTTATTGGTGATTGCAATTTCAGGTTGGTTTTATTTTTCAGTTAGTGCCTACTTCAGTTTTAGTTTTTAGTTACTGATTTCAGGGAATTGGCATAATCTCCATACCTTCAATAAGAGACAAGACAATGTTAGGAATGAAGCCTGCAATGACAGTCCGTTAACAACAATGTGAGAAAAATAATCTTAGTGTTCTAATTGGAGGATCAACAAGTAACAGCAGAAACCATAGCCAACACCACAGACATAACAGTTGGTTCAGCTTACACAATTCTGACTAAATTATTAATGATGAGAAGAATTTCTACTCAATGCGTGCCAAATCGATTGCACCAGATTAGCTGCAGACAAGAGCAGAGCTTCCAATGAAAATTTCAAGTATGTGGAATCATGATCCTGAAAAGCATTTCTTCATAGAATCATAACAGAAGATCAAATATCAGGACAGTGCAGTCCTGAAGACAATGCACAAGCAAAATGAGAACTGCCAGGAGGTTGGAGTAAGCCAGTCAAAGAATAAGTGACCTAGCCAAGAGCAATGGTCATGGCAACAGTTTTTGGATGCTCAAGACATTTTGCTTGTTAACTTTCTGGAAGGTCAAAGATGGTAACATCTGCTTATTATCAGAGTGTTTTGAGAAAGTGAGCCAAAACTTCAAAGGAAAAAAAAAACCCAGGAAAATTTCACAAGAGAGTCCTTCATCACCACAGCAAAGCTCTTGCTCATCCTCACATCAAACAAGGGCAATTTTGAAAGTGTTTCAACAGGAAATCATTAGGTATTCACCTTACAGTCTGAATTTGGCTTTTTCTGACTTATTTTTGTTCTCCAATTTTAAAAATATATTTTAAGGAAGCCCAATATTCTTCAGTTAATAATGTAAAAAAGACTATTAAAATGACTAAATTCCTAGTAATCTCAGTTCTTTAGGTGTGGACTAAATGGCTGATACCATTTTACTTATGATAGTATCTTAAAGTTGATGGAGCTTAAGTTGAGAAATAAAATTCACAGTTTCAAGAGGAAGCTATGCTGTAGCCACTTAGGTTTCAGGGTTTGGAAGCATAAAGGGGGTCCCTGCTCTGGGGAAATGCAGTTGTGTGAACTCTTGGCAACTAACTATTCACACTAGACTTGGGAGTCTGTGAAGACTGGGGGACCCTTCTATAGCAGTAACAGCTGTTGTCTATGACAGTAATGACGATTGCTAAGCATATTCATCTCACCTTTTATCCATAAAAAGAATACTCTCTGGCTCCAATCTGATCCCAGTGAAGGAGATAATGTGGCAAAGGCAGGATGTCTCACTCCCCACTTTATTGACTATCCTAGGCTTCTGTGCTCCACAAGAGTTTCACTGTTTCCTTGGTACTCTCCAGCACAATTCTTCAGATATTCCAGCCAAAATGTAGTTGTTTAATCATTGTTTTAGTCCCTTTTGGGGTGGGGACAAAAGCCAGGCAATTTAGTTGCTTGTCTTGCAGATGGCACTTCATGGATCACTTTTAAATGAAGATTGTATCTCTTCTATTTTCATAAAGACACTGTGGGGCATGTGGCTTATAGTTCTGACATGTCAGGAAAAAAAAAGAACAAAATAAAAAATCTAAGAAAACGAGATATGTATATATAAACACACACATACATATATTCACACACATACATAAATTCAAAACTGTGAAGTTACAAAGTATAACATGTACAATGAAGCTAAAGTTTATGAGCTGTGGAAAAGTAATAAAGGGCACACGGTTTAGACTGAATAAGTGTAGACTTTTCTAAGGAGGCACTCAGCAATGATGTTAAAATGTGAATGTCTTATTTTGAGAAACTTCCTAAGTATAAATATATGCACTCTGGGTGTGTGAAATCTGGAGCTTTCCATTATTCATTTGTCTTCATATAGTTCATACAAGGTAAAAAGTCATAAAAGTATTTAACTTACTTCTAGAAAAAACTACTTTTTGAAAATCAGGTCCAGAATAAATCTTTCTGCTTGACACTTGGTCATATTGGACAGTAGTGATCTGTGCTTTCTGTCTCTGGTCCTTGCCTACAATATGCATAACATTTGTCTTTTACAAGATTCCATGGAAGTATTTTGGGCATTCCACTCAAAAGTATGTTGAGAAGGAACTTCATTCTCTTGATAAGGTTGAGATGTTGTCTGAAATTACCTTCAGAGAAAGAAATGTAATATTTTGGATGCATGTATTCAGTACTCTGTCCAGATTTCAGACTTACCATTCAAAGACAATGGTCTTATATATCTTGCCAGATTCCTTGACAAAAATTGGGAGAACTGATCAGGCCTGATCTCTTCTTAAGATTGTGGAATCTTATGAGTAGTATACTGCATGTTTTGCATGTTTCATTATTTGGTATTTCCTCACCCGAGTTGAAAGCTTTATCCAGGTCTGATATTTCTCTCCCTTTTTAGTGCCAGCTATAGTATGCTATTTGTTTTTGATGCTCAAGGAAAATTTGTTGCTTAAGATGGTTCTAATGCTATAGAAAGAGGTGGAAATTTATTATCTCTGAGAAATATTATTGTGTTATATGACCTCACTAGCCAAAGTTGAACATCTTAAATCTATATTTTGAAAACACTTAAAGCCACTATTAGCTTCTTCTGTATTTTGCTCCTGGAGAACAGAAGAAAGAAAACCTTGTCTATAAATGCTATGCAATAATTTTAACTGTATTTATTTTTCTCATGTGTTGGCATCCTGAACACAGAAGTGGGTTTACAAAGCACTGCACTGTGCTCCCATGAAGCATGAGTTTGAACCAAACAGAATAGTGGTGATGGTTCTTATTTTGGTTTTTCTCACGAGGGTAAGATCTCCTTTAGCTTTAGGAGATTTTTTTTTCCTTCATACATTTGCACTTAGGAAATGTTCTCAGTGAATAGCATAAAGAAAGTATTCAATAAATGTGTTTAATGAGTGAATTAAATACACTACAAGAAATTGTGGCCTCAGTTAAAGTCATTATAAGTAAAACACATGATTGAATTCCAAATGTCCATACTACTTGGTTGTCAGAATAAAAAATAATAAATTATCTACTGATTCCAGAATCATGAAAGAGATTAGCATTTGAAAGGAATTTTCGGGTTGTAGAATCATTAGCCAAAGATGTCATGCGTGTTTCTATTTTCCTAAGCAGAATAATGCAACATATTAAATAAACATATGCAATTTTATTACTCAGAACTCAATTACAAATGGTAATGAATATTCTAAAATAGAGATTGGCAGAACATATTTGTAACATGCCAAACAGTAAATATTTTAATCCTTTAGGACCATATGGTCTCTGTCACAATTACTTAACTCTGATGCCATAGCACAAAAGCAGTCATAGATAACAGGGTGAAAAATGGGCCTAGCAGTCTTTTGATAAAACTTATTTACAAAAATAGATGGCAGGCCAAATTTGTCCCTTAGAGTGTCATCTCGGGTTCCATAATATAATAATGATATCATGTGTATTACTGAGATTTGAAGTAACTCTTGTACCGCCTCTGAATGTTCAATGCCTGGCTTTCTGTGTGTGTGGTCCTAAATTTTCTGTTTACAGTCTTGTTTATTTTTTCTGCTTAGAGCTTCCTAGTATTACAAATATATTTATTTCTATGCACAATTTTTATTTGAATGTTATTAAATATCTACATATTACAGTAATAATCACAGGCATAACAATATATTTTAGATTTAAAAATTCAGGTTATATGATTATCAAGAAGACAGCTTACTTTTTTACGCCAGAGCAAAAGGGGTTCCCAGTGCTTCAATACGTTTAATTTAGGTAAAAGTGGCTCCGATCATACTCAATAACTGCTCGTTTCCACTTCAAAATCTAGTTTAGCTATCACAGTGTCCTCATTCATAAATCAGAATGACCTGACTAATGGATTAAAGTATTTGCTAATAGCCAGTCATCAAACAATTGATAGGTTCAAAAATGGTGATCTCATATGGACATTAAAGTCAAATTAATGGGAGCATATGAGGAATATTATTTATAAAATCACATCAGCAATTTTCAATTTAATTATTTACATGATATTCAACTAAAATAATGCTGGTAAATGGCAGTTTGATAAAAATATAAAACTAGTCTGTGGATCTCTGTATATTATTACATATCTACGCTTCTTATTCATTAAGTACAAGTACTTAATTTTTATTTTAAAGTTAATTAAAATGAGAACTATTTACTTTGATACCTACATTACTTTTATATCATAGCTATATTCTAATATGATTTTAAAGATTCCTTTTTTCTAGTACGTTTTTGGGTTTATATTGACATAAATGCATTTAATTTTTAAATTTTCTAGTGAGAATCTTTTGTTTCATATCTGTTATAGATTTAGAGGGATCTCTGCATATGATGTACTGTCTTCACTTTCATTTCAATATACCCTATTGGCTTAAATAGAATAAGAACGAAAAAAGGTACCTGTCTCAGCTAACACAATGAGAAATTTGCTGATATTTCTCTCTGTTCATTTTTCAAATTCCAATATAATTAGGCAGCATAATTCACAGGGTTTCAGTTTAAATGTTTACAATGCCTTTGGACGACAAATCTGGACTTGTATAGGGAAGATTGTCAGAACTGAGCGTGGAAACGCATATGGCACACTGAAATGGGAAGTGATTTTGATGCATGGCCACAGTCCACTCCAGCAGTCAGTAGTTCTAGGCAACTGTGTAAAGTCATACATTACCATTAAGCCAGTGTGATTCCTGGAACTTCAAAGTTAGAGCACTTTGCTCTCTGGAAAGGTATCCAAAAGTACATCTGATTACAAACAGCTGCAGCTGCACACATTGAGCCTGAAAGCTGAACTGGACTCAGGGCAGCCTCTTGTCACAACTCCTGCTGTGGTTTTTCATAAGTTAGAAACATGGTCATTTTGTAGACATAGGTAGCAGAGGTGAGTGAAGGGGGTGCTGACTTTCAAATTTTTCACTATTGTAAACTTTTGTGATTAGTGCAACACTTACTTTTTTAATTTAGAAAATATGTATGGTTCAATAGTGCATAAGTTTCAAGAATTTAGTTTTTACAGGTTTTTGTGATTTGTGCTATTCTTTTTTCCACTCTCAACAGCAATTCCTAACCCTACCATATAATTTAGATAAAACATACATTGTGATATTTTACTTTCCTAAAAAGATACCCACACATAATATAACCTATCTCTATATATATAATTTAAATGATAATAACAACAAAAGTGAAGCTTACATTGTAATATAAAAATAAATAGATGGAAAATATATCATAATAAATATGTTCCTTAATTTGTAAATTTCAGGTACAATCCTTCAGAAAAAATAAGGAAAGCTTATGCCTATATGTAGAAGTAAGTAAGTACAACCATATTAAATGTATTAAATGTAAAATGTTAAGGCATATTTCATTGACAACTCAAATATCACAAGCAGCACTAACCTTGGTAAGGTGCTAAACAAAAGAAATGAAAAAGCATATCCTAATTTCAGTTAGTAGCTAAATGCCTAGATTTAGTATATATTAAACACAAACAAAACCTTTCTGTAAGTAGCAAGTCAATTAGATTCTCTAATAAGATGATTATAAGCTGCTCATTTCGTTTTATTTTATAGTTTATATTTTAATGTATTGTAAGTTTATATTGTGTCCTAAATGAACTTCTGATGGGGCATTTACATTTTTGGTGGATGTGGAATATATTTCCTTTGTGGATAACTTTCTGGGCTTTACGTAATATCGAACTTTTTTGCTCCCGCTTCCTACTCCATGGGAGTACATTTTCCACTTACTGTACCAATACTGTGACCAATGAATCAGCACCAACTTTCAAAACACCTTTAGGAGATGGTACCTTCTACACTGAGAAACACAAGTATAATTAGATTTCATAGTGAGTGAATTGGTCTGCTGATAGACTAAATTAAAATTGAAACCAATTATAAAATAGTTGCCCCAAATAAATGAAAATTTCACCTGAAATGCTTTTCTCACCTTTCTGGAAGTTTTCCTCTCATTCTTTTTTAAGGAAAACTTCTATTCATTCTTTAAAATTAAATTGAGAGGACACTTCATCTTGTCTGCTTTTCCCAACTCTGTTAAACCAGGGCCTGTGTCCTTCATCAAGGTTATCTGAACAGCTTTCACAGTTATCCTATGTACTTTTTAATTAAATAATGGTTTCCAACCCTTTCTCTTCAAATTTGCTGTAGGAAACCCTGAAGTAACAAATGTCTCCATAACTTAGTGGATGTTTGACTGCAGTCAGCCCTAATTTGTTATTTAGTTCTCAGAAAGAGGTTAGCCATTTTTCAGTATTTTTTTCATTTAACTAAAAGCTTTATTGTTTTTCTTTTCTTTTCTCTTATTTTTACTTTTTTTTGAGCTCCAATTCTTATTACTTGATATAGTCATTAGCGGTCTTCTGACTTTTAAGTATTAATATATTCTCTTTTACAAATTGATTGGTTAAGAAAAAACACAAGTCCAACTTAGAAAGGACCATTTATATGGATGTTTCCAAATCTATGTATATATTTTTTGTAAAAATATATGAGAAAATACATATGTAATGATTAAATATATATAAAACACATATATAATGAAATAAATAAAAAATTTTTACAGCTCAGCAACTGAAATTTACCTTGTATTTTGTTACCAGTAGAATTATATATTTATTTATTCTTTCTTCACTTTGGATGCTAGAAATACAGAAGCTGATAAAAGATAATGAAAACCCTTACCTTCATGGATTTTATGTTGTAACAGAATGGTTTTTGTGAAAATGTTATTTCACCGCACAATTGTACATAAATGCATTTCCTCATTTTCACTACTCATACTGATCTGACTTAGAGCAATAGGAATACTTGGTTGGCGTGAGGAAGGGGAAAGTTGAGTGACATGTTAACTGACTAAATTAAAATAAGTGCTTAAAATTGTTTTCAAAATGTGGAACTCACATTAATTGTCCTGACAATCTTGTCTATTTGCTTACAATTGCAATGCCTCTTATTAGATAAGTTTCTTTAAATGAAAGTTAGCCCAGCATTTGTTCGAACTGTGGTAAAACACTGATACTTAAGAAGGCAAATTTTCTGAATATATTAAAATTGGGCTTGAATAAACTGTGCATTATGGTTTTAAATCCAGTAACTATATTGACATCCACTATTCCCAACTGCTGTTTTATCCATGACCTGCAGTATTCAACTCACAGGCTTAGTGCCTCAAAAAACTGAAACTGCATAATTCAATTATATGGAAAAGTCATTTAGAAGAGTCTTTAACAAATGCAGGAAATTGCTATTGCTTTTATCAATCTAGCTAGGCTCTATTTTTCCTCCATCTTGTTATCACCCCAAGATTTTGGCCAAGGGACACATTTCTCTTCCATATTAAGCCTTTTGGTGTGGGTAGCATGGACTCAACTCATGAGATTGATAAGTAACATGCAGCACATTTCTAACAAATCAAAATGCCATGTGGGTTTAGGTTCACAACAAAAGCCTGTAGTTGCTAATATGTGACATTTGATAGAATTACTAGGAAAAAGATTGAGATTACCAGTAGAAGAAAATGTATCAATGCACACATCCAATAAAGGAAAAAGCAGAGTTAGGATATAGAAAGAGAAATACTAATTAGGAACAATAAAACATGCTTGGCTACAGTTATACTTGGAGCTCTACATTTCTGGAATTTTCTTACATGTTTCTAGAACTAGCATCATTAGTCATTCACAATAAATTTTTTTGAAACTTTTTACTCCACCATAAATAGCATCTGGCTCTAAAAATGTCCTTGTTTCTTGTTACTATAAGGCAGAATAGCAGACAGGAATATACATTTGGACAAGCTCAGATCACATGTCCACAATGTAGCTGTCCAGAAAAAGAAAAATGAAATATATTCTTACCACTTTCTTCTGTGTGAAAAGGCAGATCTTTCTTACCAATACCCGGGAAACATTTCTAAATAGATATTTGGTCATATGATGGATAGACCAGATGTTCCCTCTAAATTTTCCGAAACACAACTATAGATGCTTACAAGTCCTACCTATATCACATATTTCCTCTTTATCATCATAAAATTAATCAGGCAATGATATTGAAAATTACTTTGAGCTCCAATTTATACCACAGTTTCAGACTATGTATTAACCAGGTTCTCTTTAGAAAAATATTCTGTAGGAGTTAAGAGAAAGACTAGGAGACAAGGCTGAGGAAATTGATACGAAATAAGTAAGGTAAAAGTATCTTAGTATAAATTTAAAATCACCTGATGGGATTATAGCACTTTGTATAACTGTAAAGTGCAATGATTGAACCCCAATAAACTTTTATGGCATATTTCAGAAAAACAGATTACTTATGCTTATATAAATTATGAATTACAAAAATGTGTGTATCTAAATAAAACTTACCATTTCTTTCAGGCAGCTGAAAATATCTCAATACATCTTGTAAGTTTAATTTAGTTCAAAATAAGGGCAAAAACACCTGCAGAAGTGTTCAATTTAAAACTACAATTTGTCATTTATTGTTGTGGAAAGAGTTTCCTATTTTAAAGGTATAAACTGATTATACAGAAGCCACTTTATCTGATTGCTTGAGCTTCACATTTGGTTGAATTTAAATATTTCATAAAATATGGACATAATTAAAAAGTTAAAAAAATTAGATGTGGGCAGGGATGTGGTGAAAAGGGACCATTTTTACACTATTGGAGGGAATATAAATGATTACAACCACTATGAAAAACATTATGGAGATTTCTTGAAGAACTAAAAGTAGAACTACCATTCACTCCAGCAATCCCACTACTGGGTATGTGCCTTATATGGTTTGGTTCTGTATCCCCACCAAAATCTCATCTGGAACTGCAACCTCCACTTGTTGAAGGAGGTGGTTTCCCCCATGCTTTTCTCATGATAGTGAGTGAATTCTCATGAGATCCAATGGTTTTTTAAAGTTTTACCTGTGCTCGCACTCATACTGTCTTGCTTGCCGCCATGTAAGATGTGCCTGCTTCCCATTCCAAAATGATTGTAAGTTTCCTGAGTCCTCCCTAGCTATCAGGAGCTGTGAGTTAATTAAATCTCTTTTCTTTATAAATTGCCCAGTCTTGGGAAGTTCTTTATAGCAATGTGATAATGGACAAATATAGTCCCCAAATGAAAACAAGTTATTTTATGAAAAAGATGCGTGCATATGCATGTTTATAACAGAATAATTCACAGCTACAAAGATATGGAACTAACCTAAGTGCCCATCAACCAATGAGTAGATAAAGAAAATGATGTGTGTGTGTGAGTGTGTGTGTGTGTGTATGTGTATATATATATATACACACACACACATACACACATATATATATACACATATGTATATATATGTATATACATACAAATACACACACACATATATATATACACCATGGTATAAAAAGGAATTGCTGACTTTTACAGCAATTAGGATGTAGCGGGAGGCCATTATTCGAAGTGAAGTAACGCAGGAATGGAAAACAAAATATTGTATATTCTTACTTATAAATGAGAGCTAAGCTCTGAGGATGTGCAAAGACATAAAATAATGATATGATGGACTTTCTGGACTCAAGGGGAAAATTTGGAAAGGGATGAAGGATAAAAAACTGCATACCCGATGTACACTGCTTGGGTGATAGGTGCACTGAAATCTCAGAAATCACTGCTAAAGAACTTATACATGTAATCAAAACCACCTGTATCCACAAAACTATTGAAACTGAATTGAGATTAAAAAAATATATTTTATAAAATACTTGAAAACAGGCCATATATCCTTCAAACATCTAAGTTTTCAAGTGATAAGGAAATGTGAGTCAATCATAAGATAATGCATAGTGTATAGTGACTAATGTGAAAGTAAAATGAAAATATTTTACTTTGTCAATTCTTAGATAAGAATTGACAATTGCAATTTTTTATTTTAAAATTTCTGAAACAGGGAAGAAGCTTACAAAAGATAAAAGATTTTCCCATATTTTACGTAAATTATGTGTTTATTTTGCTATTGAGTCGTTTGACTTACTTATATATTCTGGTTATTAATTCCATGTTAGTTGAATAGTTTGCAAATATCTTTTCCTATCCTGTAGGTTGTCTGAACTTTGTTAACTGTTTCTTTAGCTCTCCAGAAACATTTTAAACTGATTTGATCCTATTTGTCCATTTTTGCATTGCTTGCCTATACTTTTAAGTTCTAATCCAATAAATCTTTGCCCAGACCAATGTCCTAAAATGCCAATGTTCTTATATATTCTGATTATTAATTCCTCATTAATTGAATAGTTTTCAAATATCTTCTGGTATTCTGTAGGTTGTTGTAACTATTGTTTCCTTTGTTGCACAGAAACATTTTAGCTTGATTTAATCCCATTTGTCTATTTTTGCTTTGGTTGCCTGTGCTTTTGAGGTTCTACTCAAATAATCGTTGCTCAGACCAACGTCCAGAAGCTTTTCCCCAATGTTTTATTTTAGCAGTTAAATAGATTCAGTTCTTGCATTTAAGTTTTTAATCCATTTATATTTTATTTTTATATACGGTGAAAATTTTTGTATATGGTTTATATTTTATTTTTGCATATGGCCTAGTTTCATTCTTCTGCATTATGGAGATCCAGTTAAAGAGGCTATTTATTCCTCAGTGTAAATTCTTAGTACCTTAGTAAAAAATGCATCCATTTTAGTTTGTGCATTTATTTATGAGTTCTCTATTCTGTTCCACTGGTTTATTCATCTGTTGTTATGCTAATACTATGTTGCAGTGTTACTATAGTTTTATTCTTTGAAGTCAATTAATGTGATACTTATAGCTTTTTTCTTTTTCCTAGAATTAGTTGAGTTTTTCTGGCTACTTTGTGGTTCTTTATACATTTTATAATTGCTTTTTCTATTTTGTGAAGAATGTCATAGGTTAGGAATTACACTGAATCTACTGATCGCCTTCAGTAGTACAAACATTTTAACTATACTGATTCTTCCAATCCATAAACATGAGATATCTTTCCATTTTTTGTCTATTCTTCAACTTATTTTATCAATGTTTCAGAGTTATTATTGTAGGCATCTTTCATTAAAAGAAGACCTGCTAATGGCCAAAAGGTATATGTAAAATCCTCAATAAAACTAAACTTCAGAAAAATGGAACTCAAAAGCACAATGATATATCACCTGTATTAGTTTGTTCTCACACTGCTATAAATACATATCTTCTCTATTAAAAATACAAAAATTAGCCTGGTGTGATGGTGGATGCCTGTAATTCCAGCTCCTTGGAGACTGAGGAGTGAAAATAGCTTGAATCCAAAAGGCAAAGATTGCAGTGAGCTGAGATTGTGCCAATGAACTACAGCCTGGGCAACAGAGTGACACTCCAACTGAGAAAAAAACAAAAAGGAAAAAGAATACTGAGACTGGATAATTTATAAAGAAACAGGTTTAATCACCTAATAGTTCTGCCCGCTATACCAGCTCTGCTTCTGGGGAAGCCTCAGGAAACTTACAATCACGTTAGAGGATGAAGGGCAAGCAAGTAAATCTTCACATGGCTAGCAGGAGAGAAAGAGAGAGAGAGAGAGAGAGAGAGAGAGAGAGAGAGAGAGAGAAGCAAGAGACTTTCAAACAACTGGATCTCATGACAGCTCTATCACAGGATACCACTGGAGGAAGTCTGCTCTCATGATTTAGTCACCTTCCAACAGGTCCCTCCTCCAACACTGGGAATTACAATTCAACATGAAATTTGGGTGGGGATACAGAGCCAAACATATCATCATCAGAGAAAAGAGACATTCATACACTGTTGGTAGGAATGTAAATTAGTATAGCAACTATGAAAAACAACATAAAAATTCCTCTAGAAACTAAAAATAGAACTCCTATATAATCCAGCAATTCTACTGATGGACATATAACCAAAAGAAAGAAGTTCAGTATATCAAAATGATATCTGCATTTCTATGTTTATTGCAGCACTATTTACAATAGCAAATACGGAATCAATCTCAGTGAACGTCAATGGATAAATAAAATGTGGTTTATATAAACATTTTAATGTTATTTAGCCATAAAAGTAGTGAAATGATGTCAATGGAGCAACATGGATACAACTGGAAGTCAGTAACTTAAGTAAAATGAGCCAGGCACAGAAAGACAATTATTGACCATTCTCACTCATAAATGGAAGATAATCAGTTGTTCTCATTGAAGCAGAGAGTAGAATGATGGTTACTAGTGGCTCAAAGGGGTAGTTTGGAGAAAAGGAAAAAGATGGGTTGGTTAGTGGGTACGAAAATATAGTTAGATAGTTGGTAAAAGATCTATCACCTAGTAGCACAATAGGAAGACTATAGTTAACTATAATTTGTTATCTATTTCAAAATAACTAGAGGAGTTGATTTGAAATGTACCCAACACAAAGAAATGATAAATATTTGAAGTAATTGATATCTCAATTACCTTAATTTGATAATTAAACATTGTATGCTTGTATTTACATATCACATGTACCCATAAATATGCACTACTATTATATATCTCTAAAATTAAAAATAAAAATTATGAAAAGTTTTCATGTATCATTTCTTGTAATTCTGAAAACCTGTAGGTAAGTTAATATCTTAGTTAAAATACTTATTGTAGGACAAATAATTCACAAAATTATATACAGAAGATTTTGTTTTGAAAGAACAAATCAGCTAGCTCCTCATAACCAAAATGTGTGATGAATTAAACTTTAATAAGCTTTTTATTGTCAGAAGCCTGCAGTTTTCACAAGTCAATGCAAACCTCCATCAGGCAATATGAAGCATTATGATGCAAGAAGTAACTTCTGCCTAGAGCAGTAACCAGGCAAGACAAATTTGCTGGTAAATCATTATGAAAAAATAGTTAATTCACCCACGATTGTGCTGAGGATATTTTTGCCCTGACATCCCTAATTAAGGCCTGAACACCTGCCACCTTTTCCTTGATATTATGCCGTGATTCCCAAGGTCAATAAAATCATTTCATCTCAGGAACATGGCTGAGTGAATACAATGATTAAAAGTAGATCTCACTCTTAACTGTGTTGAAAATTCTATGAATTTTACCAAAATGATTTTATTTTTTAGGACAAAGATATAAAAATGCATATTTCCAAATTAATTGTATTTTTAGCTGAATAAAAATATGTGTGTTTTGCTTTAACAAATGTTATGCTTAAACACTAACAGTCTGTAAACAGGACATATAAAAAATCAAAGTTAATTAGATGGAATAAGTGAACACCTTGTTTATTATTTGTGCATTGATCTAAGCTTGCCAAATATTTACTGTTGTGGACAATTAGTTCCTAATTGATGACTATCCAAACTATCATTGTTACCTCAAGCAGACAATAAAATGCTGTTGTATATTTAGGAAGTAAGATGGTTTATACAATGTGCTTGGTTTATTGTCCTCCATCAATATCATTTGAGAATTTTCTATTCGGGGTCGAATGGTCAGGGGCATATGAATGGCAGTATCACTGCCCTTATTATTCTACAACAGGTAAGTTAGATTTGCCTATAGTATAAACATATTACACTGACTATGATATTGTTAGGACAACAATGTTTTTCTTATTCCATGAAAGTACGCTAATAATAATCGTGGGATCTTTACAAAATGTAAAGGAGATCAAATTTGCCTCTTATGCTGCAATCCCATTTGTTTTCTTTTCTCTCCAGAGGTAAGAATTCTCCTTGAATTTGGTGTACATATTTTTGTACTTTTTAGAAACCTATTACTACGTATGTAATAGAGTCCATAAGCACTCTTATAAACATAATTTTTAATGATTTGAAACTTGATGCAATGACTTTCATATTGCTAAATCAATTGGTCAATTCTTGATTCTGAAATCTTCTTCCTCTTATTATTAGTATAATTTCACATGGTTGATCACCATTTTTCTTTACAAGAAGTTTTTACTGGCCTTCTGAGACACCTCACTTTCATACTTTTGGATATTATAGTTGTGCTTTTCTTGATTTTTGGGTGAGGCATTTTTTCCTTTTCATCACTGGCTGCTTTTTGTCAGGTTCCATTGCTTCTCAGTCTTTTCAGCTTTGGATTGCACTACTCAGTCCTCTCATTAATTGGTCCTTTTTTCTGATAACTCACTGTGTTAGTGTTCTCCAAACTTAACAGGTTAAAAATGAATATGTGAACTGTCTCCTAGGCCTAGGCCACCCACAGCAGTTTTCCTCTCATCAGTAATGTCAACATGATCTTTTTGAGTATTCTAGACAAAAGCTCTCATTTTTATAACTGACAACCTATACCCACATTCTTCAAAAATATACTGTTGTCTTTATATCATTAATATATCAGGAATCTATTATTGGATCTGCTTTATTTCCTCTACAATGGATACTATAAATTTATCATTGGTGCCATTCTTATATGCAAGACACTGTGATGGTAATTGTTACTCTGATATAAGTACACAATAATTCAAGACATCAAGCATAACATTTTCAGATAGAGCTGCTAAAATATGTTCTCTAATTGTTATAGTTCAAAAAATGTACCTTGATTCTGTGAGTTTAAGATTACATAAAGTAAGTATTAAGAGTTTTTACAGGAGGGAAAACCTCTAACACAAAGCTCATCTGTTTGTGAGCAAATCAAAACTATAGACTATATTATGATTAATGGTATGAGCTGTTAATCATACTGCAGTTACATAGACATGGTCTGAAACGTAGACCTTAAATTTCTCAGCTATTTGACCATGTCGAAGTTAATTCATTTCTCCAGTCTTTGTGTCCTAAACCTTAAAATGTTATTAACAACTGAGAAGCTTGAGATAATTAAAGTAAAACACCTAGGTAGTGCTTTGCACATAGCAAGTGATCAGTATATATTAGCAGCCATGCTTCTTACACAGTGCTTCTCATCTCAACCACTTGCTCATATCTGTCTGTATTTCATAGCACATAAGCACATCAGCCTCCAGTGTCCATAAATTTTCTTCCCTGTATGTTTGTAAATTAAACATGCTTTTCTGGACCTACTGAAAATTTGCCTCTTTTCAGAAGATTTTATTCTAATTTCCTCCATATCATTACTTTCTCCTCAAGTCCATTTCAACATACTTGATTACACTGTGTCTTGAGCTTCCCTCCATGTTATTTTTCAGTTTTACATTCTAATTCTTTTAAAGGCAGTTTTACTCTTCAATGGGAATGTGTGTTTCTTAAAGTTAAATTGTATTACTTAATTAACAGTTTCTTCAGATACAAAATTCTCCACATTGTATTCTCCACAATGCACTTGATAAAGCCTCAACAAAATATTTACATTCAGAGGCTGAAAGTTTACGTTAGGGAATACATAACATATAGGTTATTCTCATTTATATTATGACAGTTCTCAAATTACACATTTCTACCATGTCCACATGTATGACATCCTTTCCTTTACTGCTGTGTGCAATCTGGATAAGTTTAAACAATAGTTACATGTTGATGTTATGTGTATAAAAAATGGTTTAGTGGGGTATATCATTAGTCAGGCCAAAACCGTACTGACTTGAAACCCATTAATTCCCAAGAAAATGCAAGGACTGCTATCTTTCATTTTTGGCAGAGCAACTTGGATTGCATTGGAAGTGAAGAGAGGTACAATTAATTTCTGTTAGTCTTAATCACTAGTTAAATGATTTTATCTGAATGATTGTTGAAAACATTAGTGAATTTGGTTATAAGTAACAGGTATGATTAAATACTTATATCTTTCTACTAAAATAAGTTAAGAGAAATGGATGGGAAAGTTTGAAAGCAATTTGATTCCCAGATAAATAACCTTATCTAGTGACACATTCTCCCACTGTCTTCCTTATCTCTTAAGCATTCACAAGCTCATGTCTGTCTTCATGTCTTTGTTCTTAATCCTTAAATAGTAAGCATACTGCCAGTTTTGTCCATTTTCTAATTCTTATAATGCTGAATTTAATAGCTTTACAATTGAACACCAGATGGTTCTGTATGCCATCATGGGAATAGCTGCCATTTAATGGACATTCGTCATATAGTACAAGGCTTCCCTTTTGGAAAAATGGTTTCCCACTAGCATTTTTTTTCATGCAAATGGTTATTTTCATTTTGGAGGAAACAACTGTGTTGAGAGTACACTTTATATACTGTGGAAGAGACAGTTGCTAACATGATAAAACTAAAGCCTTTCAAGGCTGGGCTACCTCTCTCCATCTCCATTCTAACTTCCAATGGTGTCCAAAACAGTCAGTGCTCTTGGTTGTAACTGTAGCCTGTATTCCCAGATTTATTTCATTATTCATTTATTTCTCAAATATAGAGTACTTCTGTGAACTATGTATTGAGGATTAAAAAGAACTATGAGAAATTTTATATCACCTTATATACCTTATTATCTTTTGGGAAGATATTCACAAATACCACAGTACATTTAATTATAATATACAGTCCATCTAACCCTTAACACATTGAACCTCCATGCAAAATGCATGTTATATACATAGTACAATTACATGGAGAAAAAAATGGCAGATAATATTAATAATAAACTGTTAATACTATGTGAAACCTTCATAGCACTTCTGGTTTTACAACATTTTCTTAAAACACAAACCTCAATGTAGTCCATTAATATGTAAGAAAATTGAAACCTTATTGGGGAAATGAATTATGGGAAACATCCATAAGTGAATCTATTAACATTTCTTCTTATTTGATAACTAAAATAAAACAAATATAATGAACACATCGTATTGACTAAAGAGAATAATTATATATCCTAAATGTGTACAGCTCCAGCAAACATGTGATGCAATCTCTTGGGAGATCTGAAACCAGCTTCTCTTGAATATCTGAGTCACCTAAACAACGAAAAATAATAAGTGGCTTACTGCTGTTTAAGGCAAAAAGTTTTAGAGTGATTTGCTATGCAGCAGTAGATAAATGCCACAGTTACAAAGATATTCTCCGCTGCATTTTATGAGTTTTAAAGTATTATCTTATGTCTAAGTTTATGACCTGCAACAAATTAATTTCTGTTTATGAGGAAATATAGAGGTTCAAGTTCTTTATTCATCACACAAACCTGCAGTTAAAGAGAAAAGTCATTTTCTCCAATGAATTGACTTGATAATTCTGTTGGAAAACACTTGGCCATGTATGTCTGTCAGTTTTGCTCTCTCTTTTCTATGAACTCGGGCTACGTGTCTATCCTTACTCTATCTCACATTGTCTTGACTATAGTAAGTTTAAAAATCAGGTGACATAATTTATCCAACTTCATTTTTTTTTCAAGATTATCTTGACAGTCAGAGGTCTTTTGTTTCCTTATACAAATTTTAAAATAGTGTGTCACTTTCTTCAATAACTCAATGCAATTTTATAGATATAATCTTATAAAGATATATTTTTCAATTACTGAATGAATTCCATAATTTATGCTAAAGTCTATTAATTACTTGTACACACAATTTATTCTTTTACTACATTTTACTACATATTTATCAGAGTACCTACCCCAAAGCAAGTGTTCAAAAAATTTGTGAATAAGCATAGGCCCTGAGCATAATAATTATTTTATTATAGGATGTTTTCTTTCTAAAGGTTAAGCTTGCAAGTGAGCCTTATGTTGGATATCTATTGTCTTTCAGGTAATATTTTTCACTTGAGGTTTTCCCACTAAATTTTGAAGTATTGGCTTATGTTTGTGCTTTTTTCTTTAATTCTGGAAAAACATTTGCCCCAATATACATTAGTTACATATTACATATGTTTTACAAACATAATTTATATATTTTCTAAAAATAATATGCACATCATATTTAATAAATAACATAATAGAAAACATTTAAGTTGGCCTATAAAATTCTTGAAACTTTACTACCACAATTTCTAAAATGTATTTTATAGTACATAAATTCTTCAGGATAATCAGTGAACAAAAGTCTTCATTGTTAAGTGTGAAATTGTTAATATTACATGCTCTATTCACTTTTGCTTAATGTAAGGTTCTAAGATGTCCTGTCACAAGGAAGGCATATTGTCAGTGTTTAAAACAGGATTTTTCAATCTAATTTGGCCATTGAACCCCTTCTAGGAGAACATCTGTATAACACATTCATAATGTTTTTTAGAAATCTGTAGATCAAAGGGTAGTTCCTGAATCAGCAGCACAAGCATAAATTGGGAACTTTTGATAAATGCAGACTTGCAGGTGCCACCCTGATCTAGTGAATCCAAATCTGCAAATTGGCAAAGTTCTTCATAAGATACTTAACATACGTTAAATTTTAGAATCACTGTTTTAGTACACAATTTTGAAAATTTCAATTTAATATATTGCTTCCCAAATATTTATTATTGGAAATAACTGCTTAATTTAACTTTAATTTCTGTAAATATTAACTATTATTATGGGGTTGGTGACATCTAGTCTTTCTAACTATTTCTGAGTGCTCTTGCATTTGGGTTCTGCCACTGTAGGAGTTCTGCCACTGTAGGGCTTAGGTAAACAATATAGGTAATTATATTTCAGTCTTAAACGACTCATTACAGAACATGAGAAAAAAGTAGTTTGCTTGTTTGGTCTCCTAAATTGCCATCAACATATTAAATATTGTTCCTTTGACTTTAAAGTGAAACTTGCATTTTTAATGCCCGTATAATTTTTGAGTGGCTTTATTTTCAAATCCAGTGTGAAAGTTTTATAACACTTATACATGTTTTATTGCCCTTTTCACCTGTGGAACAGCTTACGCAAAGGGGAAGCTAATGTCACAGCATTACTTTTGGATTTGAATCACTAGTAACAGCCCCTGAAGGACACCTTACAATTAGAAAAATTTCTTATCAAATGTATTTCATTTTCATTTACAACTATATGATCACTTTCTTTTTCTCCATCCCCATAAAAAATATTTCATTTGTTAAAGCAGGATATTAATACTTTTTTATACTCCAAGATCTGGTAAAGATTCCTTCTTGTGGCAACATTACTATGTTTGGCAAATGTGCTGCAATTTGAGTCTTATTCTCTGAGTTGAAAATCAGAAACTAATTTTCTCAGTTTCCTTGAAGGTAGAATGCGAGTGTGTGACGACCCAGTTCTATCAATCAGAGGTAGCAGTGCGAGGCTTTTATGTGAGGAAAACAATGCAAGAAAGCAGATGTCTCAAGAAATTTTTTTCAGTGAGGACAGTATCAAGGCCAGTCAGTTCTGGGAGTAGAACAGCAGATATTTTGGTGGCCAGTGCCCATTGTCAGCAGTGTGAGCTAAAGAGTCCACACACTGGGTATGTGAGACCTTTGCAGAAACACCAATTAGATTGTTTTTTATTTTATTTTATTTTATTTTATTTTTGGGACTACAGAGTCTCAAAGTCCTAATCTTTGCCTTTCATCAAGAGATCCTGTGAGTTACCTAATATTTTAAAATAAATTCCTGTCTTACTTAAACTAGTTGCAATAAATTTTCTTGTTTACAAACAAGAAACGTGACTTGCATGATACAAATAGTTTTAACATTATAAAAATCAGTCAATTATCTTTCAAAAAGATGTATGCTGTGGAGCTCTTATTATTCATGAAAGCCTAAAATAGTGATAGAACAGTACGTATTTCAAAAAAATGTGTATATGGGTTGATTTATATATCCCTGACTAGATTATAGAAACTGTTTAAAGACTGTCTTTCCAACAAGATGATCATGATACGCAATGGATAAAAATGTATCTGCTTAGGTGCATTACTCCACAAAGACTTTCTTTTTTGTCTTTATTCTATTATATCACAGATAGTGATAAAAAGAGACTGGCATAATAAGGAAATCTGCAGAGCTTTGTATCTAATAGTTCACTTCAAATTGCTGCCTGTATAGGAGTTACTAAAGCTATGGCAATTTCAGTGAATTGATGTAAGTGAGCACCCATATTGACTGATTATTTTGAAGGAAAAACAAAACAACACTGTCACTGACAAATGAGTCTTCTGCCTGCTATCATCCTGCAGAACAACTCATACAATACATATGTGCAATTGTGATTCAGCTGGGCAATGTCCCCACTGAGGTACTGAAATTTTAAGCTGAAAGTTTGAGAACAAATGAAGATTAGCCTTATTGTGTATGTCTAAGCTTAAGCACACAGAATTTACAGGATAACAAATTATATGATGGCTACTGCCAGATAGACAATTCAAGACAAAGAAAGACATTTGTGCTGAATATATTCTGTTCGCTCTTCCAGATCTGTTTTGTCTTCTCTACCCTCCTCACTGTGTCCCAGAAATGTGGTATGTGTGGTTCCTCGCACTCTGAATTCGGAACAACTGCAGGAGCCATTAGCATGCAGGGAAAGAGACTTACAGATATTTATTTCCCTGGTTCCCTCCACTCTGGGTTTTGGGTTGGTAGAGGATGGGTTCCTCTACTGAAGGCCACAGATCCTCTCTGAGAGTCTTCATCTATAGCTAGAAATTTCTGTAAGGCTTTGGGAACAGCTCCTTCTCCTGGTTCCTTCAGGCCTAAGAATGATAGCTACTTCCTACTACTTGTAACCCAAGAGTGTTTCACATCCCTTGTTTTCTTCAACTTTGACTATACTTGTGCTCATAGGCTTTTCATTACACTGTATACAATAGCTTCTTTTGAGAATAAGTCTGTTTCTTTTCTGGGATTCCATCTTACACATTAACACCATTAGTGGCTAAGGAAGATATTTTTAATATGGATATATGATATGGAATTGTTCATGTATTTGACAAATTGATGCATATCCACTCATCAGGAGAAATAGAGCACTGATAGTCTTTGGCATGGGGTGGTATCATGATTATGAGATTATTACGGGGGGGGGGCGCATATGGAAAGTAGTAGAAGTACAGGAAAAATTCCTGCGAGGTGAAGTGTCTGGCATTCTGTCATTATGGAGACAATAATTATTAAAAATGAATTATGGCATAAGCTTCTACTTGTAACAACTCTAAAGCGTATACACAGAGTAAAGGACAGAGTAAAAGCTCAATTGCTCAAACTTAGAGTGAAGAGAAACAGCAGAAAGCCTCTTAAAAAATAATCATTCTACTATGAAGACACATGCACATGTATGTTCATTGCAGCACTGTTTGCAATAGCAAAGACCTGGAAACAACCCAAATGTCCATTGATGATAGACTGGACAAAGAAAATGTGGCACATATACACCATGGAATACCATGCAGCCATAAAAAATGATGAGTTCATGTCCTCTGTAGGGACATGGATGAAACTGGAAACCATTATTCTCAGCAAACTGACACAAGAACAGAAAATCAAACACCACATGTTCTCACTCATAGGCAGGTGATGAACAATGAGAACATAGGGACACAGGGAGGGGAGCATCACACACTGGGATCTGTTGGGGCGTGCCAAGGGAGGGACAGTGGGGAAGTGGGTAGGTCGGGGAGGGATAACATGGGGAGAAATGCCAGATGTAGGTGATGGGGGGATGGAGGCAGTAAACCACATTGCCATGTGTGTACCTATGCAAAAATCCTGCATAAGCTGCACATGTACCCCAGAACCTAAAGTACTATAAAAAATAATAATAATAATGGTTGAGGATCTTACCTAGGGACTCTATATTTGATACCATGATGCACTCACCTGGGAGTTAATGTGTTGTCTTTAGCATTTGAATTTGTATTAATATTCTAGCCCTATACCAACAACCAGTGGAATAGGCTTGAATAGAAAAATACTAGACTGCTGACAACTGAGACGTAATATAAGCTAGGAGAAGTTGCCCCAGAAGAATGTGGTGCTTTCCAATGGAATTTAGTATAGGATTCAATCTTAAAATATATGTTGAAGTCACCACTGCAGTTAAAATACATGTGTCAAGGAATTTAAAGAATTGAGTGAAAATCTGATGACTGATTTGTACAGTAAAAAAATGGACTTTTTCCATTGTCTATAGTAGCACCCGGCCCAGGAACAGTTACCAGATTATTATTCTACGTGATAACTCACTTCAGAAAGCTTTGCATGTTATTCTTACAGTATTTGTTTCATTGAATTTTAAATTTTTGTTGCTCAATGTAGAAAAGTTTTTTTTTTTTTTTTTTTTTTTTTTTTTTTTTTTTTTTTTTAAGGCAGAGTCTTGCTCTATCACCAGACTGGAGTGCAGTGGTGCGACCCTGGCTCACTGCAACTTCCATTTTCCGATTTCAAGCAATTCTCCTGCCTCAGCCTCCCAAGTAGCTGGGACAACAGGCATGCACTACCACGCCTGGCTAATTTTTTTGCACTTTTAGTAGAGACGGGGTTTCACCATGTTGGCCAGGATGGTCTCAATCTCTTGACCTCGTGATCCGCCCACCTCGGCCTCCCAGAGTGCTGGGATTACAGGCATAAGCCACCGCGCCTGGTCTAGAAAAGTTTTTATTGTTGTGGTGGCAGTGTTAACATATGCATAACATAAAATTTACCAATTTAACAATTTAAGACATATGGTTCAGTGACATTAAATATATCCACATTTTTGTGCAACAATCACCACCGTCTATCTCCAATTATTTTTTTTTTCTCAAACTGAAATTCTGTACCTATTAAACACTAATTCCTCATTCTCCCTTCCTCCAACTCCTGGCAACCACCATTTTACTATCTGCTTCTGTGAGTTTGTCTTCTCTAGATATCCCATATAAAATGAAATCACACAATATCTGACATTTTGCGTTTGGTTTATTTCACTTATTATAATGTCTTCAAGTTTACCCAGGTTGTAGCATATACCATAATTTCATCATTTTCTAAGGCAAAATAACATTCCATTACATGTTTGTACCATATTTTGTTTGTCCATTCATCTGTCAATGGACACTTAGTTTGCTTCCACCTTTTGGTTGTGGTGGATCACACTGCTGTAACAGGAATACCCAAAAATATATTTGAATCCCTGATTTCGATTCTTATGGATATATATCTAGAGGCAAAATTGGGGAATCCTATGGTAATTCTATGTGTAATTTTTGGAGGAACCAGAATCTTATTTTTCCACAGCAGCTGCACCAATTTATCTTCCCATCCAACAATTCACAAGCTTAACGTTCCCTACTAATGCTTTGACGAGGGATCATTGTCACGATCATAATCTCGTAAGGATCCCTGTATGATCATGGTCATACAGGTTATAAATAAAGACAAAGAAGTTATAAAAAAGGCAAAGATCTGTGTTATACTTCCAAATAAATATTATGTGTATTCAGAGTGATTGCAGTTGGGTCAAAGTAACATGGAATGGATGAATGGTGCAAAGAAAAAAATTATCTTATTAATTTAAAATTTATGGCGGGATACAGAAATGACAACTACTATAGATGTTGTTTTAATAACTAAATTTTTTAGATAAAAAACCCATTTTTTTAGATTAAAAAAACCTCTTTTATCTAATATGAAGAATATGTGTGTGGTTACTGAGGTTTCCTCAGGTGTGGATGACTTAATTGACATTACTTGTGAAAATACAATGATGATTGTGTGTTTCATTTTGGAGACATATTTTACATCTAGACTAAAAACATAAATAGATCTTTGGAGGGAGAATGGCTATAATCTTAGGAATATTCTTTTTTAAATTTTTATTTTAATTTCTAGGGTATATTTGCAGGATGTACAGGTTTGTTGCATAGGTAAAAGTGTACCATGGTTTCCTTTTGCATATCCACAGAAAGTTGAAATTTATACCTAATCAACTGGGCAAGTTGGCGCCTGCTTTGAAAAAATGCCTCAGGGGCTCTGAGCTTTGAAATATTTTCCTCAGCATATTCTAAGTCCCCTCTGTCCCAATTCTATTATTTATTATTTCTAGATAATAGCCCTCCTATTATTTATTTCTTGATAACTATATGCTGGGATCCAAAACAAAAACAAAAATGTGCCAGAAGTGGTTGGGGCCCGAATTGTTCTCCAGACAAGGACTCAGTGCGTATATATGGAATTGCAGGACTCGAGCCTATGTGGTTGTCTCTGGTCTGCACGACTGAGCCCTGGTTCCAGGAATGCTGTCTGGTGAGAAGATTCCTCCTATTGGTGGGTGCAGTATTGCCTGGAATCACAAGATATTGGGCTGCCAGAGTTGTGCTGACTCACTCTCTGGGGGCAATGTTCACTCATAATGTCAGCCACGGTATCCTATATGGCTGCTGGGACATAAATAGTCCACTTCTGACCCATAGGCGTGAGCCACATTGTAAGGGCCTATGTGTTGGTTCTTGCTTATCTGAGGTCTGAACACAGTGCTGCCTCTGATCTACAGTACCTGAGGGTGGTAGGAATAGCAATGACCACTTTTTGACCTGTGCACAGGGAGTCATTCATACTGGCATTCAGAGAAATTATCTCACCCCTTTTGCAGGTCCTATGCCAGGTAGCAAGCAGGACTCTAGGAGTGGCACATCTCTTTTCTTTCAAGGTTTTTGAGGTCATATTCTTGCAACATTAACAGCCCCTTATGGGCATCCTCTCTTATTTCCAACTGATTTAGTAATATCCAAGGTTTTAAAGCATGCTAGGGAAAAGATGGACATTTCCTGTGCAAATGAGAATTATGATTTTGGGGTACAATCAATACTGAAAAAATATGGCATTCTGGAAATGTAGTAGTTCTGAAGGGTTCAAAAGGAAGCATAAGTGGATGTTGTTCTGTTCTATGCTGCCGTTATAAAATGCCAAATAGTGGATTTAGCCTAATGAGAAAATGAATTATTTTTCACATTTTGCTGCAAAATCCAGGTAAACTCGTGTTTATTATAGTTTTCAGCAAAACACAGTAATAATATTTGTGAAAAACAATGGTAGGCAGTATTCCTAGGAAGCATGGTGGATGATACAGCTTCAGAAGTAATGATATAAGCCACATTAAATAAATGGTATTAAGTTACTTAAATGTCAGGATCTACACATTTTAAATGAAAAACAGCTTCGAAATAGTCATATCACTCTGAGTAATAACAGCATCGTTAAGTTTCTCTTGTGGGAGGATATAAAAAATTAGCCAGAAATAATACATTAAAAAATTAAGAATGCAAAAAGATATTTTCAGGACATCAAATAGAAGAAATGGCACCTGGACAACATGAAGAATCCTCATATGCACAGATTTGGTAATCAAAATATATGTGTTCTTTCTACAAGTTAAATCTTCATTGATACATTCCTATAACTCGCCAGACCCATGAATAAACATATCTTGTAAACAAATTATTTATTAAGACAGGGTACCCAGGAATTATATTTCCCTGCCACCTTACATGACCTAACAGTGGCCCTGACACTACAAATTGCAATAATTTTTCTCTGGATTTTTCTTGGATTTACTATTTTTGTTGTGCCATTGATATAAATTCTTCTGCCAAAGATCACAATCTCTTTCTTTTGTTTAGACCTCTTATATGTACAACCATAAATCTCATTTTGTTCTGCTAACCACTCCTTCCTCTTGGTTTTTCAATCGTTTTTCTTTTTTTTTTCTTTTGTTTAGGAGAAAAGGCATACAAATTTATTAATGCACATGGTAGAAAATCAGAGTGATTATCCAATTTATCAGTGTATGAAGAAGCATATATATCCTTTTAAATCTTAAATATGATGGTGACTTCCTGATATGGATAGGTCTGGGCATTTTATCATCACTTGTTGTTTAAGTCTGCCCACATCTTTTTATGCAATCCCTTTATTACATTATGCTGTCTTTTTTCACATGTGCTTTCCTATAGGAACACAAATTGAAAGAATTAAGTACTGCTAAAATTTAAAACATTTCAAGCAACTGTAATATCCATCATGTCTACCAGCCCTTGCTAATAATCTGTATACCTCATCTTTTCTTAACCAAAATCTTCTACCTCGCCTTATTCTAAATTTATCTGGCCTATGTAGTTCTCACTTTGTAGTTACCTGCTACCTACAGTACTTAGTTGAGTCTCTCAGATGAATTCCTCACTTGATTATAGATTTTATACTATGTTCAATTCATTTCCATCTGTGTTCCTAATCCACATTTCTATCCTGTGATGATATCTATCCAAAATTGAAATATTACCCATATTTATTATATTCAATGAATCTATATAACAATATAACAATTTTAACTTTTAATATTTGTATCAGAGTGCACTTTTATTAATAAATAAATGACAGGGAACTTATTATTTATAAAAAATAAATAATAGGAATGGGACACAAAGGCATATTAATACTTTGGGGAAAGAACTTGAAAGCTCAGAGTCCCCAAGACCTTCTTTTAAAGCAGAGAGCAACCTGCCCAGATGATTATATGTAAAATTCAACTTTTTGAAGATATACAAAGAGAAACACACATTACAATTAATTAAATATTTGTGTCTCAGCAGATTGTTATTGAAAAATAAATAATAGAAGCAGAGATAATAGTATTGCATAAGCTATTTTGCTATGTGTTTTAACATTTTTCGAAGCAAAATTTATCACTGCCACTATCCAACAAAAATAATAAATAACTTATCTTTCGTATCTTAATGTCAACAGTACAACTTGAATTGCTGAGCATTCTCTATCCAATTCATCAACAAGTTAGCTTATTTCTGCTGTGAAGATATTTCTTATTCCGATCTCTTATGTCCACCATTACCAATCTCAAGCAAGATCACATCAACTACCACTTAGACTAATAAATTTAGTTTCTGATTCATGTCCTTAGTATTGTTCTTGCTCACTCACGGTTTTCTTCACACTAGCGTAAGAGTAGTGTATTAAGGGAAAAATCAGATTGTCTTTCTTTCAGATTCAAATAGTCCAAACCCCCAGCAAGATCAGTTGTGAATAATTGACTGCCTTTTTTTCCAATCCGAAATCATGCAACTTTTCTCTTTGCTAATTCTGGTCTAGCCTTACTAGCCTGAAACCAGTTTTACAATGTTTGAAACATGACCAACTCATTTATCCCAATGTCCTCAGTCTGAGATACCTGCCGTTTAGCCTTTTATGTCTCACTCTTTCATTTCTCACATGTGAGGCTCAAACACCTCAACAGAGTGGCCTTCCCTAACCAAACTGCTGAACCTATGACCAGTCTCTTTATCAGCAGGATCAATTGTCTGCTTTATTTGTTTCTGGGCATTTATTATCTCTGAGTGTTTCAATATTTATTGAACTTTTTATGTTCTTTCTTACCCCCAACCTCTGTAGTGGAAAGAACAAGATTTTTGGAGTTACAAAAATTTGGGCTATAATCCCAGTTCTGCCACAAGTCAACCATGAATTCCTGCTAAAATTCTTAACTTTTATGAATATTTATTCTCTTAGATTCTTCTGGGAATTTAGGAAAGAAAAGGAAAAGCATTTGAGATTTACTACAAAAAGTGCTGTTCACACAGAGTACAAGGTCACTAAAGAGCGACAAATGGTGGAGAATTGGTAATTTTTTTTTACTGTGGAAAAGGATACAGGAATATTTATAGGCAAAACTAGTGCAAAGAATAAAAATATGGAGATGTGAGATGATATGCTTTGATTAAGGAGCTGGGAACAACATTTGGGGTAATGAGAGATGATAGTTGAGAGTTGCAGATTTGGAGCTGTTGCCATTTATAAGAAGCCAATGAAGCATATCGTTAGATTTTAATAAAGGTTATCATCAGTTATCATGACTAGAATGTGGGAAGCATTTAATTTGGTAGTGTCAGATGTCTTAGAATAGGAAAGACATTATTTCCATTCTACAGATAAAGAAACTGAAGGTCACAAAATTATAACTACAATGTAGGCAATCCGTTTTCTTTTTGATACACCAGTTGGCACTCATGTTGAGTCCTCAATACGTGCTTACGAATTTAAATTCATAAACAAGTATGTGTGTATTTTGCTTTATAATATTCCAAAAATATTAATAAAGTACAGTGCTCCATTAGTTTAAATTGAACTAAAATTCTAGTTTCTTTTAATGTTTTTATGTAAACAATACAGTTATTAACAAGTTGGTATGCATTCTTCTCTTTCATTGTTTTACAACTTTAAAGATATGACTGAGACCTTTTAGTCTAGATTTTGATACTCTTTATCTATCTTGGTGGGTGCATTAATGCATTAATCTAAACATATTCATACAGCACTTTCAGGTAAATACCAAGAATCTCAAACTACCTTGTGTAAACAAAAGATGTTTTAATAGAAGTTTGGTAGGCGTATCAGCGTATAAAATAATCAAAATGCATATTAGAAGTTACAATAGTCATTAAGGTTAAAATAGTGCTTTGCATCTAATTACACAGAATATAACATAAAATTATCCCATAACTGATCTCACCTCCTATATACAATTCTCATTCTCTATAGTATTATACAGGGTAGTGTTACAACAAATGTATGTAAAAAAATTTAATGGCTTAACTAAGTAGAAATGTCTTTCTCACTACTAAAGCAGTTTAGGCAGAGCTGTCCTATTCATTAGAGATTTCTCTGCTAATTGGTGATTCACGGCTGTAACCTCAATTCATCTGGAGCACTACTCTCCATAGGGTCTTCTGCTGCAGATGAAGAAAGAACATGGAGAAATGTGAATTACGTTGGACAGGGCTAGAAAGGACAGGGCATCTCATTCATTCCTTTGAAGAAAAAGTTAGTATACAGCTCTACCTATCTGCAAGAGGGTCTGGGAGTTTAATTCCATTTGTGTGCCCAAAGAAAGGGAGAATGATTTTGGTGGCTATCTACTCTTCTCTAATATGGTGTCCCAGAAACAACTATGGTTAACAGTTTTTTTTTTAACCTTTATGGTCCATTTGCTGTGTATTTACATATTCATTTGTGTGCACATAAGTAATACATCAATTAAACCATTTTATAATATTTTTAAATTACTATTTATATCCTAACAGTCATCCTAAGTCAGTAGCTGCAATGTTCATATTTAAAAAAAAAAAACTATTTAATACACAAATAAAGATTGCATATATTCAAGGTATAAAATATGATGACTGGATAGACATGCATTAATACATTGTGTGATGATTACCACAATAAAATTAATTAGCAAATCCATCATTGCCCATCATTTTTTCTGTTGGTTACATGGAATACTCCATAGTATTGAAGCCCTTAAATTGATTTAATTTGTAATCTACTTATGGACTTTCACTGTATTTTTAATTTTTTTAAAGTAAAATGAAGCTGCAAAGAATATTCCTGTTTATCATACATTTATGCATCTAGAAATATATCTTTATGAAAGATGGCCAGAATTAATTAACTATTAATTCCGGTGACATGTTCACTTTTTATTTTAATTTTGACTTAAATTGAATTAAATTTAATTATCCTCCAGGAAGGCCTTATAGATATTTACTGACCTAGAATTTAAAGGGCCTTATTCACTATACTCTAAGCAACACTGGATATTTTCTTTCTCTTTCTAATCTTATTATGAGGAATAATATTACCTTATCAGATCAGATCATTTGTACTTTTGCTCTTGGAAAATTAATTTTCATTCAAGAGTTCTTTATATATTTTTAATGTTATTATATTTGAAGTATTTTTCTTGTCTTTTTTTTTTTTTTTTTTTTTTTTT